>NC_054371.1:210335323-210653656 GCF_017654675.1 Xenopus laevis | reverse complement strand
AGGGAGCAGTACAGACTATGAGAAGCGGGTTTGGGCAAGTGGGGTCCACTTCGTTTTTTCAGGGTGTCCTGTCAGCCCAGTCCAACCCTGATAATACAGGTATGGGATCCCTTATCCAGATATCCAGATACAGTAAGCTCTGTATTACACAAAGGCCATCTCCCAGAAAGTCCATTTAAAGCATACAGTTCTAATTTTTAAAAATGATTCCCTGTGCAATAATAAAGAGATACAGGTATGGGATCCATTATCTGGAAACCAATTATCCAGAAAGTTCTGAATTATGGAAAGGCCATTCCCATAGACTCCATTTTATTCAAATAATTTTTAAAAATGATTTATTTTTACGCTGTAAAATTGTATCTTGTAATTGATCCAAACCAGCCTATTGGGTGTATTTCATGTTTACATAATTTTCTAGTAGACTTAAGGAATGAAGGGCCAAATTACGGAAAAATCCATTATCTGGGAAACCACAAGTTTCATGCATTTTGGATAACAGGTCCCATGCCTTTGCCTTGTACTTGATGATAACTACAGTGCATTAATCCATATCAGTGACAAAATAATTCTATTGGGTAAATTTCATGTTTACATTTTTTCAATTAAGGTATGCTGATCCAAATTATAGAAAGATATTTTTTTCTGGAAAATCCCAGGTACAACAAGCATTCGGAATAATAGATCCTGTGCCTGTAACATAATACATAATATACTTATACACATGTGAATGTAGTTTGCTTCCATTGTACATACTTTCCAAGATTGGTCAGACCCATGAAAACCGAATATGGAGCATTTCTGAAGGTTAAGAAATGGGATCCCCTGCTACAAATGTTTTCACGATAATTACTTGAACTCTTGGAACCTCCTCAGAATTCCACTGTTGACAGTTAGAAAAGGCTGCATTTGTTTTCTGTCATGTTTTGTCTTGTTGGTCGGCTTAATTAGCTGTTGGAGCCACATTTAGAGAAGGTTACGTTTTGCATGCAAGGAATTTTTTATAAACAATTATTTTATGTGTCCCAAATGCACCAAATTATAAATATCTTTTTGAATTGTATATTAGAGGTTTAAGAGTTTAAGTGAAAAATAAATAAAATAAACTGATTTTCGCATTGGGTCTTGCCACAGGAATGGGATCCGTTATCCAGAAACCATTTATCCAGAAAGCTCTGAAATATGCAAAGGCCATCTCCCATAGACTCCATTTTATCCAAATAATCTGAATTTTTAAAAATGATTTCCCTTTTCTCTGTAGTAATAAAACAGTACCTTGTACTTGATCCCAACTAAGATATAATTAATCCTTATTGAAAGCAGAATAACCCTACTGGGTTTATTTAATGTTTACATGATTTTCTAGTAGAATTGAGGTATGAAGATCGAAATAATGGAAAGATCAATTATCCGGAAAACCCCAGGTCCAAAACATTTTGGATAAACCTGTATAATAATCATATAAATTCTGTATTAAAACAAAATAAGTAGATACTGTCATTAGGGTTTTGTAACTGATTCCTTTAACATCATCAGAAATGAGTGGATCTGAAATGAATAAACTACTAATTAATTGTACAAGGGTGGATGAGGCGGGAATAAGTGGCATATGGTGGTATTCATATAATTGCAATTTATAATGCCAACATATCCATTTCAAAATTAAAAATGATTAAGAATGCATTATGCAGGGCTATGCTGGAATCTAATCCCTGAACAGGCATGGTTCCAAAAATGTCCTAAATATTGAACAAGTAGCTTTAATTAAACGGATAAACTGGCACTGCTGCAGGAATGCAGATTACATGACACAAACAGAAACCTGTGTAGCCTGCAGTAAGGATCTAAATTAGCTGATAATTCAGGGGTCCCCAACCTTTTTTACTTGTGAGCCACATTCAAGTAGAAAATAATGTTGTAGAGCAACATAAGCATTCAAAAAGTTCCAGGGACTTCCAAATAAGTGCTGTGCTTGGGTATTGGTAGCTATGTGGACTTAAAGCCAACAGGAGGCTCTATTTGGTAGTACACATGGTTTTGGTGCAAATAAAGCTTGCTTTTAAGATAGGAATTCAAAAAGAAGCACCTGCTTAGGGGCCAATGGGAACAACATCCAAGGGGTCGGAGAGCAACATGTTACTCATGAGTCACTGGTTGGGGATCACTGTTATAATTAGTCATGCAGCATGTTTAATATGTATGTGGGGATTCTCTGAGCACTGGTAATCTGATTCAATTAATCCTCTTCTCCTACAATAACTTGTAAGAACCAGGAAGTTGGAAAATAAAAACAAACATACCAGAATCAACAATTTAAAGGAGAAGGAAAGCTACTGGAGCAGTTTATTGCCAGTAGATTAGCCACAATCGTGCAAGCTATAACACTATATTTATTCTGCAGAATGCTTTACCATACTTGAGTAAACAGCTCTTGATGTGTTTTATGTTTGTTTAGGATAGCAGCTGCCATATTGGCTTGTGTGACATCACTTCCTGCCTGAGTCTCTCCCTGCTCGCTCATAGCTCTGGGCTCAGATTACAGCAGGGAAGGGAGGAGGGAGGGGGAGAGGAGCAAACTGAGCATGCTCAAGGCCATGCCCTGGAGGTTTAAGATGAAAACAGGAAGTCTGATACAGAAGCCCATGAGTACACAATAGAAGGAAAGAAATGCTGTGTTTGTTTTGACAGAGGACTCAGAGCAGCATTACTTTGAGGGCTTACTGGTGTATTTATATAGACCTTTCTAATAATACTTACTTACTTTTAGCCTTTCCTTATCCTTTAATCCTATGACATGTCATGGAACATATCAACAATTGACCTTACTAACCAATTTATTATTATTATTACAAATTACAAATGTATAAAGCGCCTGCAAAGCTGTGTATCACTATACAATTAAAGGGTGGATATAATGAACAAACAGATTACATACAAAAAGGTGAGGCAGTAAGAAGGGCTCTAACCTATTGATAAAGGGCTGGAATAGCCCGAAACGTCGCTTGGCTAGTGGCATGAATAAACATTTGGATCACTTATCGGAGTGCTGCTGGATTTTATGGTATACTGTGAGAAATTTCCTTTGCAGAGAGGAACACAGTCATGCAGCCGACGCTTCAACAGGCGGGTTAGTGTGAGTGTGGCACTATTATTGACTTTGCTAACCTATATCAATGTTATCCAATTTAAGGTGCATATTTATTTAAGGGTAAAAAAATGAAGCTTGTCACAGGTCACGAGAGGGGAACTCCACAGAATTCTATGCACAGTTAAGATTTTTAGGGTAATTTTTATCAAAAGGTCACTTACTTGTGGGAGATCCAACTAACACAAGGACACCTTTCAAACCACAAGTTTCTCTTTTTATTCTTCTTACTCTTCAGTTTCTGCCATAATTAATTTCTTTACATACTGAGAAAATACAAACTCCTTGCAGATAGTGCCCAGATCAGACTATGAGCCCCAGCAGTGTGAGGCAACAATGCTAACAAATGTCACCCATCTAAGTTTTTCTGATTCTCCTGCATTTGTATTTTTTTTCTTTCTGTTCCCTCTGCTATCGTTCCTAATCTCCTTCTTCAACCATTTTCTATTCCTTCCTTTTTCCTTCTTCCACCATCTTTGCTCTCATGTGCTTCTCTAGTCTTCTTTCCCTTTATCTTAGTTGTCTTGTCCTTTTACTTTTTCCTCAGTTTTCACATGGTCCCTTCTCTCCCCCTTCTTGTCTTGATCCCTTCATTCTATGTAATAAAATTACCTGGGGTGCGGCGGCGTGGACGGCCGCCACGCCGCCGCGCTCCTGGTCCGGGGCCATCTTGATTATTCTAGGGCGCGTGCGGCGCGCCTGCACGCCTCTTAAAGGTGCAGGCGTGCTGGCGTGATTGCGTCAGCGCGTTTTGACGCTCGTTTTGGCACCAATTTTGAATGTATTTAAAGCCCATTCTGACCCCCAGCCAGTGCCCGTGATAGAACTTGTTTCTAGTGGTTTCCTGAGCCTTGTGCATCTGTTCTGAATCTCATCTGTCTGATTATCCGTGTTTGACCTTGCCTGTATCCTGACTATTCTGAAATCTGTATCCTGACCCTCGCCTGCCTACGACAACTCTTCCTGCTTAACCCCTTGATTGACAACCCGGTTTGACCCTTGCCTGCCTGACGATTCTGATATCCGCCTGCCTCGACTCTGCTTGTCTGACGATTCTCTTGCCTGCTCCATTTGTACCATGACCTTCGGCCCAAAAGACTCTGCTAACAGCCGTGCCCCTTCGCCAGCCAGAACATCTTGCCTTGCACCCCTCGTTAAGTCCAGGTGGCACCCAAGTAAGCTGAGGGCTCCTCCCGAAGCCCAACAGTGGTCACACTACTGGTGAAGCCGAGCCGAGACCAGGGTGCTTGGCATTTGTTCTGGTATCGGGTGCCGGTCGTGACATTCTACTTCTGTGTCTTTGTACTTTCTGCTCCGACTCCCTGTCATTCTTTCTCATTACTTGCCTTCTGTTCTTCATCTCCCTTTCCTCTATGCCCAGACCAATTCTCCCTTTCCTTCAGCTTCCTTTTATTCTTCCCCTTTAATTTCCTCAAAGTCCACTTTGCTCTCCTCCTTCAACTTTTAAACTCTCCACATTTGGCTTTTTTTGCTCATTTTCTCTTTTGCTCTTCTGTTGTTCCCTCTTCTGCTCTTTCCTTCTTATTCTTGTTCTCCTTGTATTCTGCACTTTCACCCCTTTTCCTTGTGCCCTTCATTTATTTTCCTTCTCTGTGCTGTGTACTCTCTCTCTAGATCTCTAGTTTTTTGTTACTCAATAAAACATTTTCCTTTCTCTTCACATTGTTACATCCTGAGCTGCTAATACAGAGCAATTGCATAATGCTGATACCTGATAGGCACAAAAGAGGTGGGTGCAGTTTGACAGTAGCTTGAATCTTCAAACGTTTCACAATCTCCTGCTTTGTTGACGTATATCAATGCTATGAGAGCAAACTGGATTAGCAGTCCTGGTCAGAACAACCTGGAATGAGGCGAAAAGTACTGTACGGGGCTGTCCTAAGGGTCCAGAAGATGCACCTGCCATTCATCAGCTGGACAGTCCTGAACTATATCATTTGTCTCTTGCTTGGCTTGAGCAGCATCCAGATAGTGACTAGTGAAGTCTATCTTTCTTAAATGTCAATGCAATATAGTCTGCATAGCTCTGATTTGTTACACAGGCTGGCTTATATTCAGAAGTAGTCTTTCCTCAAGTGTTGGACCCCTGACAGCTTCCACAAAGGGAATAAGAACAACATCTGCTTGGAGAGAAGCAAAGGTATTCAATTTACTTTGCTGAATCCACAACACAACATATAGGAAACTCTCTGTGATCTGCATGATAATAAAGTGAAAGCACCTGTCAGTATCGATTAATCTTACATTTCCTACAAGAAATACAAATAAAATAAAATTCAAATAACAGTATATTAGTAACTGACATAAGCCTTATCATTTGGTATTGGCATTGTAAACTGGTCGAAAGAGTAGAGCATGTAACAAAAAAAAAAAAATTTTAAAATTCATTTAGAAATGGTAGTTTTCACTTTCCTTGAGGCTAACAAAGTAAAGAAAACACATCTTGGTGTCTGGGTGCAAAGCTATGAAATACATCCACATTCATCACCCGGTGTCTTGGAAAGGTGCCAGAGAAGCATTAATCAGTGGTTGACACCATGTGGCTTAAAGAAAAGACTTGTCACACTGCACAATGGCTGAAATGTGATTACAACCTGCCCACAATGACTCACATCCCTTAAATGTTCAAGCAAGTCGCCATCAGATATAGTCCAAATAAAGATCTGCATAAACCCACAGCTCTGGTACACCTATAGTGTATTCAAATCAGTGCATGGTTGCTAGGGTAATTTGAACCTAAGCAACCAGAAACGGCAAACTGGAGAACTGCATAAAAAGCCAAATAACTAAAAAAAAGTAATAATAAAAAATGAAAACCAATTGCAAATTGTCTCAGGATATCACTCCCTACATCATAATAAAAGTTAATAGAAAGGTGAACAACTCCTTTAAAGGGATACTGTCATGGGAAAACATTTTTTTTTCAAAATTAATCAGTTAATAGTGCTGCTCCGGCAGAATTCTGCACTGAAATTCATTTCTCAAAAGAGCAAACAGATTTTTTTATATTCAATTTTGAAATCTCACATGGGGCTAGACATTTTGTCTATTTCCCAGCTGCCCCTGGTCATGTGACTTGTGCCTGCACTTTAGGAGAGAAATGCTTTTTAGCAGGCTGCTGTTTTTCCTTCTCAATGTAACTGAATGTGTCTCAGTGAGACATGGGTTTTTACTATTGAGTGTTGTGCTTAGATCTACCAGGCAGCTGTTATCTTGTGTTAGGGAGCTGTTATCTGGTTACTTTCCCATTGTTCTTTTGTTTGGCTGCTGGGGGAAAAAGGGAGGGGGGTGATATCACTCCAACTTGCAGTACAGCAGTAAAGAGTGATTGAAGTTTATCAGAGCAGAAGTCACATGACTTGAGGCAGCTGGGAAATTGACAATATGTCTAGCCCCATGTCAGATTTCAAAATTGAATATAAAAAAATCTGTTTGCTCTTTTGAGAAATGGATTTCAGTGCAGAATTCCGCTGGAGCAGCACTATTAACTGATTCATTTTGAAAAAAAAGTATTTTCCCATGACAGTATCCCTTTAAGCACATACAGCACTACTGGACAGTTCCTATGACTCCCCAGGGACTTGAACATGTCAAAATGAAGTCCAATCAGAATATATTTTCATAAAATATAAATAAGCTCCCCATAAGTGTAAACTAATAGGTCACACCATTTGCAGATACAAAAGATCTATCCATAATTACAAATATGCTGAAGAGTTGATAAAATAATGCTTGATACATAGCCACACCCAGACAGCATTGAAAAGAAAATGTAATATTTTCACCTAATCAGCCAGATGGGCTTACCCAAAAATGGACCCAATCATATGCAAAGATTCTTCTTGTAATTTGTCCTGTCTTGTGCCGTAAATCACATCCAAGTGCACCTTTAATTTCCGAGTACTGGAAATGATACCAATCCCAGCTCTTCAAATGCACCCACACAATTGTGATGCATTGCCCTCAATTGCACCGTTAGCAATGGCGTGTAATTATATAGGAAGCAGACCCTGTAGTCACGGGATCCGCTTCCTCTGTATCTCTAATGATTTGGGGCTGGGAGTGGGTCAGCAGAGTGCTGGTAGGGATTACTTTGCACCGGGCCCCTCCAAATATTTATTTTTACAGGGGGGGCCCAGCACACACTAGGTATGCCACTGGCCAGATGCTTCTCCTCCTCTCAGCTGCAATTACACTGGAATTATGGAGGACAAAAACTAGATTACAAGCAAAAAACACAGTAACTTGCATCTGAAATTGCACTTTGCCCAGTGAACTTGCACTCATAATTAAGCCTTAGGGGCAGATTTACTAAAGGGCGAAGGGGCTTACACTAGTGACATTTCGCCAGAAATCCCATCTGCAGGGACATCGCCAATTTACTAAAAAGTGTAGGCGACAATTCACTAGCAAACGGGGCCGTCACTAGCATTCATCACAAGGTGACTTTTCATTCTTGCGAACGGTCTTTGTGGCGCATATTCAGTAAAGTGCGAATTTTATTGAACGTTACCTCTTTCGCCAGAATTGACTTCGCCACCTCAGATCTGGCGATCTGCTGAAATGAATCTAGATCTTCCTCCATCTGATGTCACTTACATCATATCCCGTCTGCCGGAAATGCATTAGAGTTATAAATACGCTGGTGACATTTCCTTTTTTAAGTGGAATTGCCTGAAAATGTCCTAACTTTTAAACTTTATTGGGTTAACATTTTTCCCCAGACATTTGAGGGGCATGGAACATTCATTTTAGGATGGGCTCTTGTGTAGGGCATTATATGATCTATTTTGTCTTTATTCAGGTTCCTTAGACATTGGTAATAAAAAGCGGCCACTTCAAGCATTTGCACCAATATCTCTAATAAAGACGTCCATACAACTTTAATATACCCACCCTATTCAAATTGACAAAAGCGTAAGAGGTCTAACTAAGTTTCACTAGGTAGAAGCGAGCGTAATTTCAATTTGAAACGCTCACACTGCCGAAGTAACACTACCGAAAAGTCGCAAGTGTTCGGCACCCAGTACGCAATTTCCCATTTTAGTGAATTAGCGTAGTGGTAACGAATTTTCACTTGGCCTGGTGCAAAGTGTGTGAATCGGTCACTGGCAACAATTCGCCCTTTAGTGAATCTGCCCCTTAGGGTGTTAAGGTTGTGTATTGATTGGATTGAGTTTTCTTTTGTGGAAACAGTTTATCCAGTCCTTCCATGTTGGTGGTTGGAGGACTTGTTGGTCTTCAAGGTACTATACTGTAAGTAAGGTTATGTTTAACAAAATGTAATGCCATTGTATACTAATAACCTTATTATTATTGTTTCTACTACTGATTTCCACTTCAAGGGCAGTCCTTTTCAGCATCAGTCTATGCAATGATCCATGTTACAGTTACAGAACTACACAGACTTTATCCAATGCATCTCTGGCACCTTTCTTCTCATTCATGAGACCTAGGTTGTTTCTGGGCAGAAACAGCAATATCAGTAGTTTCCTTAAAGTATTGGTATGGGATCTGTCATTTGTAAACCTGTTATCCAGAAAGCTCAGAATTATGGGAAGGCTATATCCTGTAGAGCACATTTTAAGCAAATTCTTAAAATGTTTTGAAAATATTTATTTTTTCCCATTCTAATAAAACAAAAACTTGTACCTAAGATATAATTAATCCTTACTGGAGGCAAAACAATCCTACTGAGGTGATTTAATGTTTAAATAAACAAGTTATAGAGATCCAAATGATGAAAGATCACTTATTCATAAACCCCAGGTCCTGAGCATTCTGGATAATAGATCCCATACCTGTAAAGTAACTATTGCTTTGGTTCAAAGTGATTAGGATAACACAGTAGATAAAAGATTTCCATTATTATTTATTACATTTTTGACCCAGAAGTCAGTGTTTAAAACAAATGGAGTTTCTCTCAAAACTCTGTTATTAACCTGTATGTTTTTGGAGGCGCATAGGTGGAATTTTGAGTACATGGAGGAAAACCACATAGTCACGGAGTGAACACGCAAACTTGATTAAACATATAGTGTCATAAAATTACATTGAAGAAGTGCTAACCACTTAGCTACCATGCCAGCCTATAAATAATGCCCATGCATTGCTTTGGACCTGCTCTTCAGTTGTGTTTCTAGGTCACTTATCTGTCAGAACTTCTGTTCCACCGCTGCTTCCCTGAAATGTTTGTGATCTGTTATGGCAAAGAAATCGGCATATATGTTTAGTTTTAAGTAAAAAGGTTTCTCTAGAAGACTTTGGTGACTTTGGTTTTTGATGTAACTACATCTGGTCAGGCTGTGGTAGCTCATAATATTATCCCAGATATATATCCAAACAAGTCATCTACAGTAGGCAACAATACCTACAGTAGGTAACAAAGAAGAGGGGCAAGTCTACACTTTAATTAAACCCTTGTTTCAGCCTATAGGCAATCATCATAGGCACTTTGTTCAAGGGATAACAGCCGGATCAACATCAGCGGTGGAGCCAAGAATAGCGTAAAAATAAGCTTTCTTGATCAATGCTAAAATTGTATGTACAAGCGGGCAGGGAGATGTAGCTTGATGTGTTTTGTGACCAATACGTCACTTTATCAGAAGCTCGGCCTTTAGGGAAAACTAAGGAGCAAAACGGTGCTCTAATGATGAGCGAATCTGCCCCATTTGGCTTTGCAGGAAAATTTGTGAAACTGCTGAAAAATTTGCAAAACTAAAAAAATTCATGAAATGCATTAAATGTCTACGGGCGACTTTTTTGTAGCAAAATATATTAGAGCCTGTGGGGCAAATTCACTAACCTCCGAAAATTTGCCAACTACGGCTTTGCTCACAGAACAACACGTTGCCAGGCGTAGATTCGCCAGGACAATGCTAATTCACTAAAATCCGAAGTTGCGCCCAGGGCACCACACTAGCTGCGCTAGCGTTACTGCGCCAAGCGAAGCGAAGTTGTGCTAGCGTTGGCTAATTTGCATACGCCTGGAAGTTAAAGTACAATGCACAAGCCCAGGGAAGCTTAATAAAATAAAATAGAGTTGTTATATTGCCCTACACATGTGCCCACTGTATAGTTTATGTGCCATATGTTAGGAAATGTAGAGGGGGAGCCGGATACCCCAAAAAAATTTACGCTATTTTTCAGCCTTGAAAAAGGAAAAGATGCCAGCGTTTTTTGGGAATTTTTTTCAACTATTTTTTGAGAAAGTCCTATCTACTCTATTGCACTTCGCCTGGTCTGAGGTGGTGAAGGCAAGTCTGGCACAAGAGGTAACGTTCAGTGAAATCCGCATCTTAGTGAATTAGCATAGTTATGTCCATTCGCTGGAGCGCAAATTCGCCAGGCGTTAGGGAGCGAAGTACCGATAGAGTCTATCTCCTTTGCTAGCGAAGTTATGCCAGTGATGTTACGCTGGAGAATTTTCGCCCCCGCGTTAGTCACTTTGACCTTTAGTACATTTGCCCCCATGGGTGACTTTTCTCACTCCACTTTCAATTAAAGTAAATGTGTGTTTTTCTTGAATTTTTTCTGCAATTTTTTTACTGTAATTTTGCGAAAAAACCCACCAATGGCAAAATGTAGTGATGGGCGAATTTGTACCGTTTAGCTTCGCCAAAAAATTTGCGAATTTCCTACAGAATTTGCGAAACGGCTTAAAAATTCACGAAATACAATTTTTAAGCTGGTGTCAAGTCACAGGTGTCAAAATTGGCGAAAATTTGAGGCGCATTGAAGTCAATTTGCGTCTTCTTAATTGTCCCTGTTGTCTGAATTGTCGCGGCGTAAATTTTGACACCCGTAAATTGACGGTGCCGTCAACAAAAACTTTTCACAAAAAATGTGCGCATTCATTCGCCGGCGGTGAAACGTGGATATCCACCGCTAATTTGCGCCTGCTGAATAAATTTGCCCATCACTAGCAAAATGCAAAATTTCGCTGTGAATCCATGCGTGCCAAAATCTTTTACTTATCACTACTGTTCTCCTCAGTTCTGCCTGTGTGAAGCCACTTTCCTGGCCTTGGATAAAACCTTATACTACACTGACAAGCCCAAACACGGTAGTTGAGGTCTGATCGGTTGTTTTTATAAATCCAGTGATCCCCAACCAGTGGCTCACAAGTAACATGTTGCTCACCACCCCCTTTGATGATATTCCCAGGTGCACATTTTAAATTTCGGAGTCTCTTGCTCTTTCCAGGGGGCTACCAAACAGCCAATCACAGCTCCTTTTTGGCATCCCCAAGAAACTTTTTTCATGCATGTGTGGGTCACCAACACTTTGTCCATTTAATAATGAATAAAATAGGTTGGGGATCCCTTGCCAGATCTCCTACTGTTTTGCTGCGCTACAGAACACCCTCGACCAACAAATATAAATAACTGTAACAAAGACAGTGTATTTATTTCTGTACTACATTCCCTGTTTATCTTAAAACTACATCTGATCCATGGAGCACACGCACAAACTCCAAATCAATGAAATCACTTTTTGTCTGGGTTGCTTTTACATCTGTGTAATTTTTGATACTTCTGCAGTCATTTTATTTAAGCCTTCCTTTAGGTCAAGTTATGGCAATGCTGATAAGGAGTAGACTATGTGGAAATATGAGAAAGCTCACAGGGCTTCTATGAAACAGTAACTGTCATGTCATCATCATCACCAAGCTTGTCCGTCAATAGCTAAGAGTCCGTCTGGAGAGGAATTCCTCTTCCTTTCCAGTCTACATCAACAAACAGTGCTAATAGCCAAAAAGCATGTGACTATTTCTCTTTCCAACAAGAACAATCAGCTGTTGATCAGCTGCTAATGTAGTCGGCCTTTCATGAGCGCCGTATTTTTACACGGCTTCTCCTTGCACCTGTGGAACTGTTACATTTTTCTTGGGCTACTAAGTGTTCTTTAAAGCCGTTCACACGTATTTACATACATTAAGGCGTTTGTCGAAAATGAAGGATAGCTTTGATATGTGTTAAATCGTTTTTTTTTTTAAATAAGGTGACTTTTAAAGGGCGGGCAAGACAGAGCTTGTAAAAACGAAAGCCGTGTTCGCCTTTGTAGTGATGATCTTGACTTCAGGAAAAAGATTGAAAACTTTAATTCTTCTCATATTTGCCTGCTGAGAATTACAGTGTTAAATTGTTTTAAATGTTTTTTTTTTCTTCCAAGGCACGAACAATCCTTTTTTTTTTATTTTTTAAATCAATTGGTAGTGAGAACGCCACCAACAAAACAGAGCAGAGGAATTTTTCAGTGCATTTGCAAGAATCAATACTATGAACTTGTAACCTTCCTACTGTGATCCGTAATATACAGCCAGCAAGAGGCAAACCTGATGCAGAATTCTGCTAGTGTTGCCTTTATGTCTATTTCAATCATTAAATAATACAGAGAATGGATTTATATATATAAATTGTTAAAAATACAATGTTTTTCCTTTCAAATCAGTGTGTATAAGTGTATTTAGTGTGTATTAGAGATAATCTATAACTATATAATATCTTTTGAATTGAGATTTTTGCTGGTTAGGTAATACTGAATAGTCTACAATAAAGCTTATATTTTCAGAATTAGGGGTAAGGGTTGCCATCTGTCTGGTTTTGACATGTGCAGTTTTTTGAAGGGCTGTCCAGATCAAAACTGCCTGCCCAATTTTCCAAATTAGGAAAATCTGCAGGACTCTCTGATATTGACATTGCTACGCCCCTGCAGTACTAGCCCACCCTTGCAATGTCACCCATCCACCCTGAATCGTCATCAACCTCCCCCATGATGTCACTTCTCCACTGTCATTCAGAGTTAACTGTTGAGAAAGATGGCAACCCTTTTAGGAATCTTTCCTAGTGATGAGTTTGAGTCTTGAGTTCAGGTGGGTGTTGGGTGAGACCTTAAGCAGAGCCCCTCCCCTTTCATGATGTAATAGGCCCTTTTGCGTGATCCTGTCTAGTGATCGGTGAATTTCTCCCGTTTTGCTTTGCTGAAATTCATGAAATTGTGAAAAATTTGCGAAACTCGAATTTTGACTCCCGCGTCAATTTTGATGATCGCGTTAATTTTGATGCCATCGTTAAAGTCAATGGGCATCTGAATAGTGTTGACGTGCGACGGTTTTCTGACACACGTCTTAATTTTTTTGACACCGGCAAATTTCCGCCTGGCGAATTTATTTGCTTATCACTAATCCTGTCCATGAGCTATCAAAGTTAGGTTGGCATGGGTGCAGATCATATAGTCGAACAGGACTTTGGACTAGTCTGGGTGTGAATTGGGAAGAAGTGGGTTGGGGACTATTTCAGGATGACATATTTCTGACCTGCTCATTACTAGTGTTTCCATAATTTAGATCACAATACCTTAAAGGGATACTTTCATGGGAAAAAATGTTTTTTTTTTCTTCAAAACACATCAGTTAATAGTGCTGCTCCAGCAGAATTCTGCAAACAGATTTTTTATATTTAATTTGAAATCTGATATGGGGCTAGACATATTGTCAGTTTCCCAGCTGTCCCTGGTCATGTGACTTGTGCTCTGATAAACTTCAGTTACTATTTACAAAAATGACCTGAGATGCACCTACACACCAATATTACAACTAAAAAAAAACACTTGCTAGTTCAGGAATGAAATTTTATGTTGTAGAGTGAATTATTTGCAGTGAAAATGGTGTAATTTAGAAATAAAAATTACATCATAAAAATCATGACAGATCCCTTTAAGGCTACTTATATAAACAAAACAATAAGATTGTTTTACCAAGAATGTGGATTAATAGCAAGACAAAGTACTGTTTTATTATTATAGAGAAAAAGGATATCTTTACAAAAAATTACATAAAATAGATCCTAAGGGAGATGACCTTCCTGTATTTCAGAGCTTTCTGGATTATAGATCCTATGCTTGTTTTACCATGTTGTTAGAGCTGATATTACATTTCTTTTGTGGCTACATTTAGATGTTTAAGACTTGAGTTAAAGCCACTTTGTGGTTCAAAATTTTGTCAGGAACCACCTTAAGGTTATAGATTTATGAAAGCTTGGTTTCAACAGTCATTCTGATATAGATCCAAGGATATCTAGGGCAGAAAATATTATTATTATGGAATCTTGTTATAATTGGTATTCAGGTTAAGCTTCCTAAAATATCCTCGTTGGTGTTCAGGCTGATTCGCTATCCACTGCTTCAGGAGACCCAGGGGGAAGCTTCACTGCCTGGGAACCTATGAACAGGGATAAACTGGGATTAAAAAGCAGCCCTGGCAAAATAATCAACACAGCCCACATATAAACAGGCAACACTGGCAGCCAGGCTCCCCTTACAAGCTAAAAAGAACTCTTGGTGGTCAGGTGTCCCCCCATAAATGCTAAAAAAACAATGGTGACCAGTCCCCCCAAGTTGAAAGAACCATTGGTGGCCAAGGTCCCCCATCAAGGTAAAAAAAGAAATTGGTGAACCACAAATTATTTTCTATCCTTACAGGAATGGAACTGATTCCAGTCTGAGCCAAAGGGACTTGCCCCAGTTCCAAAGGCACCCACAATGTGCTATAAATATATATCCAAGATATATGTCCCATGGTTCAATTCATAGTTAAAAATTGAAAGTTTATTACAAATCACATTAAAAATGGTACATATTGAGCCCACATGGCCCCCCTTACATGTTTCATACCCTCTGGAACTTAGTAATAGGTGTCTTTGGCAGTAGCATGTTAAGCACACAATTTGAGTATTTCAGACAATCACTAACAAAAAAAAATCCAAAAACCTCTAAAAGTCTGAATGGCTACAAAAAAAGTCCAATAGGCTCTCCTTCTTCTCCCACTTCTATAGGATCTTGAATGGTTTTACTTGGCAAAGTATTAGAGTTTTTGTGTGACTTTTACACTTAGGGGGTTATTTATCAACCTTCAAGTTGTTTTTTCCACAAAACATTTGACTTTTCAAGGGTATTTTTCAGTCAAATCTAAAATTTTTGGGTTGAAAAAAAAACTCGAGTTCATGTTAAAGTCAATGGCAGAGGTCCCTTGAACCATTTGAAGATGTTTGTAGCTTTCATGATGTTTGTTTTTTTTTCCAGTGGGTTTTGCTCGATAACGTGATGAATTTGAGCGATTTTACGTTTTTTTCAGCCGAAAACTCGATTCAAGTATTCGAGTTTTCAGCCCGACTACACTGATTCAAGTTTTTTGCATACAAGTTTTTTTTTACATTAGAAACCATCCAAGTTGTGAGTTCATTCCAGGTCTAAAAAAGCTCACAAAGCTCTCAAATTCGACTTTAAATAACCCCCTTTATAAACCTTGATTTTTTTTTTTAAAGAAAAATAAACAAACCCCAATTTTTTACAGAAGAAATACAATTCATAAAAAATAGAAATCAGAATTTTAGTAAATTGTCCCAATAAAAACAGACATTTCTGCACACGTGATATTACTGCAGGACAAACCAGTCCCAGTGGAAGCTCTTCCCTTACTACTCATGGTTTTTAATAAACTATATAGAATTTAATGCCCACGTAAGAAATGTGACACATTTAGGTAGATCATTTAACAACTGTGATGTGTATTTTTGGTTAAAGTGAGAAAATATATTCTTTTAAGTAATATAATTTAACAAATGAGGCTGGTGGTGTTTATATTTATATCCAATTTATTTCTCCTGACTTTTCCTGTCTTTTTTTTTTTCTCGTCCGACAAGCTCCTAAGGGTACAAAACATAACCTCGTCAAAGGTGGTAAATGGGGCACTTTTTTATCACCTTAGGGATCTAAATTGTTAGTAACATTCTACATGATGCGCATTTATCAGAGGGGGACTGTGCATATTCTGAATACTCTTGAAGATAAATGTGCAGGTGCCTCATCATTTTCACTTTGGAGGTTTGTGCGTCTCCCAGCATGTTTGGAATTGAATCCTCAAGAATGATGATGCAAACAAACCCCATGACTTTGTAGGATATCTACTAAAATGTTTTTATTTTTGCAAGAAAGTGTCCAAATCTTTCTTTTCCTTTCTAAAATGGTATTTATTACAAACTGGTGACTTAATTGATTTGAAGTTGTGATGGGTGAATTAATTAGCCAGGCATGAAAAATCTGCTGCAACAAAAAAAAAATTGTTGTGCATCGGAATAGTCACCCACATAAAATTGATGTGTATCACGATTATTCGGACGCCCATTGACTTTTAATGCATTTTATAAAAATTGACGTCAAAATCGTCAAAATTATTTTGACTTCCAAATGTTTTGCCTTTTCGCCCATCACTAATTCTAAGTAGGGATGTAGCGAACTGTTCGCCGGCGAACTAGTTCGCGCAAACTTCGACTGTTCGCGTCCGCCGAATGTTCGCGAACGTCGCGCGACGTTCGCCAATAGGCGTTCGCGTTCGATTCGAACAAAAATCGTTCGACCATTCGACCATTCGATTCCTTCGACCGCTAAAATCAAAGGATTTTCGTTCGAATCGAACGATCGAAGCCATTGGATTGAATGAAATCATTCGATCGAATGGCTTCGATCGTTCGATTCGAACGAAAATCCTTCGATCGAACGATTAAAATCCTTCGATCGTTCGAATCGAACGATTTGCGGATGTTCGAAGTTCGCGAACTGTTCGCGAACTGTTCGCGAACTGTTCGCGAACTGTTCGCGAACTGTTCGCATTTTTTGCCGGTGTTCGCGAACGGCGTTCGCGAACACATAAACGGCAGTTCGCTACATCCCTAATTCTAAGTTGTGAATTGATTAAAAGGGGTTGGTCAGCTTTGAATTAACTTTTAGTATGATATAGAGAGTGATATTCTGAGACAATTTGCAATTGGTTTTCAATTTTTATTATTTGTAGTTTTTGAGTTATTTAACTTTTTATTCAGCAGCTCTCCAGTTTGCAATTATCCTAGCAACCATGCATTGATTTGAATAAGAGACTGGAATATGAATAGGAGAGGAACCGAATAGAAAGATGAGTAATACATTTTAATAATAACAATAAGGGGCATATTTATCAAATTGAAAAAACTTTGAAATTCGAATTTAAAAAGACCAACCGAAATTAGTCAAAGTTTTTTTTTGGTCCAATAGGTAATTTTCAATCGGATAGGTCCATATTCAGCCCAATTTGAATATACGAATAAAAGGAATAGCGCATTCGATCAAATTTGATTCGAGGTTTTTCCAAAAAAAACCCTTATATTTTTCAAAGTATACTCCAAATGGGTTCTAGGAGGTCCACCATAGGCTAAAACAGAAATTTGGCAGGTTTTGGCAGGTTTTAGATGGTGAATGGTCAAAGTCGAATTTTTAAAAAGACAGTACATGATACATTTCAATAGTCGAATTTTCAATTTTTTTTCAAATTCGAATCAATTTGGACTATTCCCTAGTCGAAGTACCCAAAAAATAGCTCGAATTTTTTCATTTGAAAATTCACCTCCACCTTTGATAAATCTGCCCCTAAATGTGTAGCCTTACAGAGCATTTGTTTTTAGATGAGTCAGTGACATTTGAAAGCTGGGAAGAGTCAGAAGAAGAGGGTAAATAATTCAAAATCTATAAAAAAGAAAACATGAAGACCAATGGAAAGTTGCTTAGAATTAGCCATTCTATACTTTATTAAAGAATGAACTTAAAAATGAACCAAACCTTCAATGATTATGCGGAATAATTATGCATATTCAGATATGGACCGCCTCCTTTCCAAATGACGGCTTTGCTTATCTTTTTTTTTTCCCTTTAAAAAAGTTCCAAAAATTTAGAACCTTTATATAAATTGGGAGGAGAAGGAGCATTATGAATGCTCTACTGTTACTGTTACATAGGAAAAAGAGAGAGAAGAACTCGGTTGAGAGTTCTAGAGTCACTACGCTAGAGTCACTACTTCACAATTGTTCTTTCTCAAGGGAATAAGGCTGAGCTAACTGCATTTCATCAAACTGGTTAAGAAAGTCCATTTACTGCTAAGTGACCTCACTGGAATTGAAAGGAGAAAGTTGCTGTGTAGAAACAGGGGTTTGTCTATAGCCATGACTATCAATACAATCAATGTCGGGCGTCCCAGTAGCACTCAGAGTGCGAATGATTTGCACCAGAAAGCAGCAAAGGCTCACTTATCAGTTTCAGACCACTCCCGCGAGGAACGTTTTATCAGGGAGTAATGTTGGTCTTAAATATTCTTAATTGCCAGACATGTATCTGTTTAGTAGTGTCTGCTGAGTGATTGTTGAGTTTATCCTAGAGAAAGGCCCTGTTAATACAAGCCTAGCCCTATACTCTGAGAGCAAAGGTATCTAGCGGAGAAACATTTGATTCACCTTGTAGGATGAAATGCGTTGACATTACAGACATGTTCCTAATAGTCTGTGTATGGAAAGTGAATAGTGAATAAAAACTAGACAGTGTGGCAGTGATGGGCGAATTTGTCCTGTTTCGCCAAAAAATTAGCGAAACATGAATTTTGACGCCTTAAAGGCAATGGGCGTTCGAAAAATGTTGATGCGCAACAGTTTTGACGCAAGCAACCATTCAGACACGCATCAAAACTTTTTTTGCCGCAGTTGCACTAATTAATTGCCGGCGTCGAAACGTGGAAATTTGCCACTAATTCGCACCTGGCGAATTTATTCGCCCATCAGTACAGTGTGGTAGTATGCAGTGTCAACTTATCATAAATATACCAAAATCATCCAAGGCACCCGTCATTGTGTCTGATGGGATAACAAATGTCAGTACTAACCCTAAGGGTAGAACTACATGGACGATTTCCATGCGTTTTTGGCGGATGCGATATGCTGCGGCAAAACACAGGCGTCAAGTCGGATGTGATGGAAAACAAGGTAAGAAACACAAATGTCGGATGGTGTCTTAGCATGATGTGACACAACGCAACATCTGCATCTGACAGTCGTTTTGCGACGGACGAATGTTGCGACACCATCCGACATTGCTGTTGCTTACCTTGTTTTCCGTTGCATCCAACTTGACACCTACGTTTTGTCGCAGCGCATCGCATCCGCTGAAAACACTTGGAAATCGTCCTTATAGTTCTACCCTAATACTTAGAGCTGGTGAGCTCATTAGCCTGGTCAGGTAACATACTGACCTTGCAACACCAGTCTGTTACATTTTAACCCTTACCATGAGGTCCCCCATAGGCTAAAACAGCAATTCTGAAGGTTTTAGATGGCGAATAGTCGAAGTTGAATTTTTAAAGAGACAGTACATGATAAGTTTGATATTCAAATTTTTATCAAATCCTAATCGAATTTGGTCTATTCCCTAGTCGAAGTAAAATTAGCTTGAAATTCAAATTTAAAAATTAAATTTTTCAATTTGACCCTTGATAAATCTGCCCCCAATTAAACGTAACAAACCTAAACAGCTAGAAAATGGCCAACGCAGGGTCTTTAATTTTTTTTATTTTTCTGTGAAACATTATAGGGTTCATCTACAACTGCAGTGGAAGAAATGCAATTTTAGATGCAGTCATCATTTTTTTACCCACTATGCAGTGTTTTTGCCATGATTCCAGCATGCTTGAAGTCATCAGGGGGTGATGATCCTGATGCTATTGTGGCTGATGCATTAAAACTGACACATTTGGACCTGCAATTTAATGCTAATTGGGCTGAAAAATTTCAAAAGTCCAAGTTGGTGTCCTTTTCAGCCTTCAATGTGAGAGTAACGTGTGATTGACACAGGCTGAGGTGGGAATCCTGGAGCTACTGCCTGGTTCAGAGGTGGTGGTAACTCCAGGGTTCCCCTGCATCAATAGGCGCAACCAGGGTCGGAACAAACCAGGGGGGGCCTGGCACTTCTGGGCCCCTCCGACCCAGACCGACATCATCTCCCCTGCACAGGCCCCGGTTTACATACATGGCGCCCCTAGGCCGGCTCTGTTCATCGCTTGCCTCCTTCTCCATCTCCCGTCTCACACAGCACCCAAGACTGGTGTGTGGGAGATTTGCAAATCTCCTGCGTGTCTCTGGTGCTCAAAACTAGGCAGCTAGGCCGCATGCGGCCTCTGAATTTCTGCCGCTGTAGTCCCGGGCCTTTTTGGCCTTGCTAAGCTAATAGCTAAGGGCCTGCCCCTGCAGAACCCTTAGCTACTTTGAAACAGCCCCACCCCAACTGAGTCCGCAAAAAGTATAAGATAGTGGCATGAACGAAGGGCAAGTTGGCCAGCGGCTGGTGGGGGTTTGAAAGAGTTTGTAACTGGATTGGGGGGCCCAGACAACCCAATCTCACACTCCATGAAATTTGAAACAGGAGGCAGAAGGAGGGCAGCGGCACCCTGCACAACTGTACAGAAGTGCAAAGAATGAAAGTTGACACAAATACTTTTAATGAACGAGACTTTTGGTACATCAAGTGCATCTGTACTTGCGTCATATATGACCCCTTGTATCTTCCTGTGCACCATAAAGGGTTAAAGTTAGTGGAGAAAGGAAAGATATTGACACATAGGGAGAATTTTATGCAAACTGGATCCCATTTGTTGAGAAAGCCAGTCGCATGACGAGCGAAATGTCTTCAAGAGAAAAAAAAAATACAATCAAGTCCAGTTGATTTGAATTATTACTCTGTATATACACTCCACTAATTAATTTCATAAAACCGCAGGGCATTGCAATAGAGGTAAAAAATTGCTTATTACTGCCTTATTACTGAAATTGATATTTGATCAAAATAAATTAAGAATAAATTGGCAAAAGAGACAACACAATAAAGATATATCATAGGCCTTTATGTTATATGGCTTTTAGACTGAAGAAGGCTGCCAGAAATGTCAGTCTGGTGGTTCGTTTTAGCCAGTCAACAACCACCCAAGCCAGCTGACATGTCCTAGAGCTGGAAAGCTTGTGCTGATAGGAGACATAAAGGCATAAGGACTTACGTTTGCTGCACTCAAGCAGTCTTTCTAATTGTGCCATTCTAAGCTATTGCTGTGATACTTGTGCTACACAAGAAGCAATTCATTGTTATAGTAGGTAAAGGCTTGGCAATACGTAAAGGGGGGAAGAAGAAATCAAATAAACAGTAGCAAATGTTCAATAAATCTGTTTCAAAGATGGTCTTGATTTGTTTATATATTTAATAATTTATTGCTGAGTTTCTCAACCAAATTTTTTTCTGGCTTCGACTAGGGATGCACCGAATCCAGGATTCGGTTCGGGATTCGGCCAGGATTCAGCCTTTTTCAGCAGGATTCGGATTTGGCCGAATCCTTCTGCCTGGCCGAACCGAATTCGAATCCTAATTTGAATATGTAAATTAGGGGCGGGAAATCGTGTGACTTTTTGTCACAAAACAAGGAAGTAAAAAATATTTACCTTTCCCACCCCTAATTTGCATATACAAATGGGTTTGGATTCGGTTCGATATTCCGCCAATCTTTGGCGATGGATTCGGGGGTTTGGCCAAATCCAAAATAGTCGATTCGGTGCATCCCTAGCTTGACCAACACACTCATGCTGTGAGTCTCTGACAGATGTCACGTGTAACTGTAACTGCCTAATACCAACATGGCATGACTTATTAGGAGACAATGTATTACTATTTGAGGTCCACTTTTGCCGCAATGGACGAGAATTATGGCAAAATGTTTGCCCATGGTTTCTTTATCTTTTTCATGCCTTGCGAGGAGCCTTCGGCCGACTTCAGAAAGCATCAGATGAAGAAGAAAAAATAATTTGAAAACTATAAATAATAAATTATTTGGACCAATTGAAAAGTTGCTTTGAATTGGTCATTCTATAACATACTAAGGGGCAGATTTAACAAAGGTCGAAGTGAAAATCCAATTTAAAAAAATTTGAGTTTCGAGCTAATTTTTGTGTACCTCGACTAGGGAATAGTCCAAATTCGATTTGAATTTGAAAAAAAGTTGAGAATTTGAATATTGAAATTTATCATGTACTGTTTCTTCAAAATTCGACTTCGACCATTCGCCATCTAAAACCTGCCGAAAATACTGTGTTAGCCTATGGACCTC
This sequence comes from Xenopus laevis, assembly GCF_017654675.1. Lineage (NCBI taxonomy): Eukaryota > Metazoa > Chordata > Amphibia > Anura > Pipidae > Xenopus > Xenopus laevis. The sequence goes on along the minus strand of NC_054371.1, from coordinate 210,631,496 downwards.
CTAGAATCCACTTGGAGTCAATTGGTTGACTTTTTTTTTTGGAAAAACTTTGAATCGAATTTGATCGAATGAGCTGTTGCTTCAATTCGTACTATTCTAATTAGATCAAAAATGGACCTATTCCCCCCCCAAAAAAAAAAACTTAGATTTTTTGATAAATTTCGGTCTTTTTTCATTCGAATTTCAAAATTATGGGAGTTTGAAAAAGCTCTCATTAATTGATAAATCTGCCCTAGAAGTTACTTCACGGGTGAACCACCCCTTTAAAGTTTGGAGATCCAAATTATGAAAAGATCCATTATACAGAAAACCCCAGGTCCAGAGCCTTCTGAATAACAGGTCCCACCTGTACATGTTTGTGGCTAGGCTTAGGTTTGCTGCAGGTGTTCTGGTTTCGCCAACCCTCTAAGAATAGAAAAGCTCATTGATTGGCTCCTAAATAAATTGACTCTGGGCTTTGTGTGATTGTAAGCTCCACTGGGGAAGCGAATAATGTAAATCAGGAACAGTATCTGTGTAAATCCTCTCTCCAAAATCTCGCCATAGGGGAAAAGACTCTGGCACATTCACCTTCAGGCTAATTATAGTGTAGTTAGTCAACTTGCAAAGAACCTGCTTGTTCAGTCTTTATTGTGTTTAACTTCGCTGACTAAGGACAGGATATAGGAACAATTAGGTCTGTCTGGTGTGTTGTTTCTTACAAAAGTGAGATTAATTAGCACGTGTCTATTAGAGTCTATCAATAATAATAAAGGGTTATAAACTGGCAGGTAAATTACAGAATATCTTAAATGAAGACAAAAATGATATTATTGACTTGTACAGGAATCACTGCTTTCTGTAATTGCCGTCACACATATTTATATGCACTCGGTCATTGTCAATAGAATTGTAAAGCTGCACATTTACTGATTACCAGAGTGTTGTTGCTCACCTTAAGTCTTATGTCTTCAGCTTTAAAATTATTAAAGGGGCAGTTCACCTTTAAGTTAATTTTTAGTATGTTATTTAATGGCCAATTCTAAGCAACTTTTTAATTGGTCTTCATTATTTCTTTTTAATGTTTTTTTAATTACTTCTTCTGAATTACTTTTTTTTAAATGGGGCGGGTCACTGACCCCATCTAAAAAACAAATGCTCTGTAAGGCTACCCATGTATTGTTATTGCTAGTTTCTGTTACTCTGTTTTCTATTCAGGCAGAATTTAATCCGTTTCTCAAAAGAGCAAACTGATTTTTTTATATTTAATTTTGAAATCTGACATGAGGCTAGACATATTGACAGTTTCCCAGCTGCCCCAAGTCATGTGACTTGTGCTCTGATAAACTTCATTCACTCTTTACTGCTGTACAGCAAGTTGGAGTGATATCACCCCCCTCCCTTCCCCCCCCCAGCAGCCAAACAATAGAACAATGGGAAGGTAACCAGATAACAGCTCCCTAACACAAGATAACAGCTGCCTGATAGATCTAAGAACAACATTCAATAGTAAAAACCCATGTCCCACTGAGACACATTCAGTTACATTGAGAAGGAAAAACAGCAGCCTGCCAGAAAGCATTTCTCTCCTAAAGTGCAAGGCACAAGTCACATGACATGGGGCAGCTGGGAAATTGACAAAATGTCTAGCCCCATGTCAGATTTCAGAATTGAATATAAAAAAATCAGTTTGGTCTTTTGAGAAATGGATTTCAGTGCATAATTCTGCTGGAGTAGCACTATTAACTGATGCATTTTGAAAAAAACATGTTTTCCCATGACAGGATCCCTTTAGGGTTAGTTCACACAAGGAGACTTGGGGAAATTTTGTCACCTGGCGACTATAGAAAACACATCACCGCGTGTGCATTAGCGCATGTGACTTTTCATTGTAGCCTATGGGGGAAAACGCTGAGGCAGTTTGGGGAGATAGTCGCTCAGAAGAAGAGGCGATTAGTTGCCAGGCGACAAAATCTCCTTGTGTGAACTAACCCTTAAGGAAAAGCACATTTTTTGGCCTGTTACAGATTCTTGGTGAAAATTGTGTTTTCAAGAGAGGCGAAAATTTTCTTGAATCAGTGCTAGAATTCACCAAGTGTTTCGCTTGACCTTTTTTCCATGTAGGAAATAGAAGCTGAAATACATAAAAGCCCATTGACTCCAAAGCATTTGCAAGAAAAAAAGACCATTGAGAACAATGCGTTTGGTGCAAAAAAAAGAAAAAAAGTCTATTGTCTTCATTGCATTTGGTGCAAGAAAAAACAAGGAGAAAAACGCTCATTGACTCTAATGCATTTGTCATGAAAAAAACTCCCATTGAATTAATTAATTTTCAAATTTTTTTCTCCTAAGGGGCCTATTTACTGACTTTCAGATTTCCTAAAACTCTATAAATTAAAAATGTATTCAGATTGTTGTAAAATACTTTGAAATTCGACCATCAAATTAAAATACTTCGAATTCGAATATCGAAGTCAAAGTATTTTTCACCGTATTTGGGCATCGAACGATCGAAGTAAAATCGTACGATCGTACGATTAAATTGTTCGAATCAAATGATTTTAGCGTACGATCGAACGATTTTACTTCGATGTGTGAAGACTTAGAAAAATAGTCTAGAAGGTCCCCATAGGCTAACATAGCACTTCGACAGGTTTAATTTGGCGAAGTATTGAAGTCTGCATTTTCTACAAGAGCCAGTACTCTGATTATCGAATAGTCGAATATTCGAACGATTTTTATTTCGTATCAAAGTCGAAATAAATACGAAGTCATAGTATCCTATTCAATCATCGAAGTATCCAAAGAATTTACTTCAAATTTCAAATTTTTTTACTTCAAAAATTCCCTTGAATTAACTTCGACCCTTGATATATCTGGCCCTTAGTATGTTGTAGAGAGTGATATACTGAGACAATTTGCATTTGGTTTTAATTTTTTTATTATTTGTGGTTTTTGAGTTATTTAGCTTTTTATTCAGCAGCTCTCCAGTTTGCAATTTCAGCAATCTGGTTGCTAGGGTCCAAATGACCCTAGCAACCATGCATTGATTTGAATAAGAGACTGGAATATGAATAGGAGAGGCCTGAATAGAAAGATGAGTAATAACAATACAAAAATAGCAATAACAATAAAGGGATTAGAGGTTTGTAGAGGTTTAGAGGTTTTTTGTATCTTCAATAAACTCACAACTTGAAAGCTTTTCTGATTTATGAAAAAACTCGAATCAGTGAAAAAAAAAACCTGAACATCTTGAAGGCTACAAACATCTTTAAATGATTCAAGGGACCTCCATTGACTTGTACATGACCTGGACAGGTTTTAGCTGGAGTATTTTCGGATTCAAGCTATTTCCAGCTTTGGGGTATAATAAATCTCAGGGAACAAAATTACGTTTAAAAAAAAAACTCCCGAAAAATTTACGTTTTTTTTTAACCTGAAAATTGAGTTTTGACTGAAAAATACCCTCGAAAACTAAATTTTTTGGGTAAAAATCAACTCGACCTTTAATAAATAACCCCTTAAATGTATAGCCTTACAGAGCATTTGTTTTTTAGATGGGGTAAGTGACCCCAATTTGAAAGCTGAATGAAGAAGAATGCAAATAATTAAAAAAATATAAAAAAATTAAGGCCATTGTAAAAGTTGCTTAGAATAAGCCATTCTATAACATACTGAACGTTAAAGTTAAGGTGAACCACCCCTTTAAGTGTAAAAATCACAAAAAACTCAAATGCAAAACTTCTCCAAGTAAAATCGGTCGAGGTCCAATAGAAGCCAGTGGGAGCTGCTCTGATTCTATTGGACCTATTTTTAACCATTCAGACTTTCAGAGGTTTTCTGATATTCTTTGGTTTAGAGATATTCATATTTTTTTTCTGATCATTCAGCGCATTTTTCCTTTCATACTTTTTATATTGGGATCTTTTAATAATTTTCAAGTCATTCCTGGTTTTAGAGAAAAAGAGTTTAATCGTGGTTTCAAAAAAGCTCTAATACCACTAAAATTTGACCTTTGTTACATTACTGTTACCCTTTAAATGCAGATTTTGTCTCCTTTACATTAACTTTTAGTTATTGTAGAATGGTCAATTCAAAGCAACTACCACAGCCTTGATTTTTATTTTTTTTAATAGTTTTTGAATCATTTGTCTTCTTCTTCTGACTCTTTCCAACTTTTAAATGGGGGGTCACTAACCCCATGTAAAAAAACAAATGCTCTGTACAGCTACAAATGTGTTATTTCTACTTTTTATTACTCATTTTCTTATTGGGGCCTCTTCTGTTCGTTTTCTAGTCTCTTATTAAAATCTATGCACGGTTGCTAGGGTAATGTGGACCCTAGCAATCAGATTGCTGAAATTGCAAACTGGAGAGTCCGTTAAATAACTCTAAACTCAAATGATAAAACATGAAAACAAATTGCAAAATTTTTAGAATATCACTCTCTATTTAGCAAAATCAGTTTTTTTATACATATTCTTTTAATTTCTCTATTTAAATGAAAAAAAGTCAGAGTGAGCTAGAATCCACGACTGGACCTAATTTATTATTAAAAAAGCACAATTTAATAGGATCGGGGACAAACACTGAAAAAATCGTATGAAAATTTGAAACATACGTTTTTTTTTGGAGTTTTTTCCAGAATCGCTCAATTTTTTGAAATTGTCAGGTTTTCAGGTTAATTTCAGTGCAGAATGCAGAGGCTTTCAAATAGGACAGGGACCTCTCCCATTGACTTATATACAACCTCGCTAGGTCTGAGATGCCAGATTTTAGGATTCAGACTTTTTCCATCCTCAGCGTATAATAAATCTTGAAAAATTCTATTTTTTTCCTACTAAAAATTCAGTGTTTTTTGTTTGTAAAGTTTTTTTAAAAGTGAACATCCCCTTTAAATTATTAAATTTATTCATGTTTGTACTAATAATATACTATTAATTTATATATATAATATTAATTTGTACTAATAATATTCATGTTTATACCAATAACAGAAAATAATACAATATAGCTCCAGATATATGTGTAGTCAAAGAATTTCTGTAGAGTGAAAGAGAATGATACACAGTATTGTGCATGGCTAGTGATAACCCTGGCATACAGTGTATATAGATATGGCAGTCGTGTGCTGTTAAGTGTCAGAAAGTGCCTTCTTTACTGAGTGCTAGACATGGCAAAAACAGTGCATCAGAAAGATAGTTGTATACCTGTTACTCACACTATTTTGTGACACAGAGATAGACATGGCAATCATGTCCCCAGCTGTAAAAATAGCATTACCATCTGGTACAGTCACAGTGATCTAGTGCCGCTCTGTTAATTGAAATATCTCTTCCTGCTCTCCTTGTGTGTAACAGTAGCTCCGGTAATTCAGTCCCTGTAATCAGGGGAAGTAGAAGGGTTTGATGATTTCAGTGAATCTTCCACGAAAACCTGAAGAAGTCAAGAGCTTGGGAGGCAAGAACTAAGAGACAAAGTGCCGACCATGTAATTAGCCTGAAGGGGGAACGGGTTGGAATGTTTTCCTTATGGGAAGAGTCAAAAGTTTGCCTGTAGTTCTCGATTAAGCAGTTACGGAAGATTTATCCTTTTATCTCCAACATATTTTTCCAGGGGATAACAATCATTTCCTAAACTGCAAAGCTGTCCTCCTTGGGTTGGCTGAAGGGCATTGGACAGTCCATTAAAGGTAATGCAAAAGGTTGAATCACTGTGAACTGTGAAAGGAGAAGTAAAGTTAAACTAAAAAAGTATCTAGAAATGTTGTATATTATGTTTTGAGCTTCTGTACCAGCCCAAGGCAACCACAGCCCTTTAGCGGTAAAGATCTGTGTCTCCAAAGATGCCCCAGTAGCTCCCCATCTTCTTTTCTGCTGATTCACTGCACATGCTCTGTGCTGCTGTCACTTACTGAGCTTAGGGACCCACTCACAATATACAGTACACATAGAATAGAAATGTCACAATATAAGGCTCATTAGTAATTAATACAGATAATGACTACATGGCAGCACAGAAACCAGTGCAATTAGCATCAGAATTTAATAATCAGCCATTTAGCATCAGCTTATATTACAGACCGACCTCATTTTCTGCTGGATAATTAGTGACGAGCCCTAAGCTTAGCTTCTCAACAGCTGCTCAGAGCCCACTGAGCATGTGAGTGTCACAGAAACTTTCCAAGATGGTGACCCCCTGTGACAAGTTTGAAGTCCTGGATCATTGCTGCTATTGACAAGCTGAAACTTTAGGCTGGTGCAATAAAGTCAGTAAATAAAATATGCCATTTTTAGCCTCATTATTTTCTAGGGTCTAGTTCTCCTTTAAGGTCTGGTAACCCAAATTACCGATAGATCTATTAATTGGAAAACCCTAGGTTCCAAGCATTATAAGTAATACATCCTATATATATATATATATATATGTATATATATATATATATATATATATATATATATATATATATATATATATATATATATAGGTGATAGAGGATCCGCACTCTCACATGTCAGAGGTACGGGCACTCCAAAAAATTTTTTTATATATATATATATATATATATATATAGTCAAATCCAAGAGTCCTCTGCACTCAACCCATTATCAATATATTTAAGACAGCGACATTTTGTGCATACTGCTACTAAAAAATGCCTTACCCTTTAAACAAAACAGGGATTGTTTGTCCATATATTGCAATATATTTAAGCTGGCCAACTGCGTCAAAGTCATCCCATATCTGGCCAGTCCTATGCTCAATTTTATCTGATTCATTAAGAATTCTATTGCTTCATTATACATTTTACAAAGGGACTAGGTATTACCTGCAACTTAACTTGCTGCTTTCAAAGTAAACCTCCATACTTGGCTGCCCTTTTATTAGACACCAGTGGGATCACCTGACTATAGCTGGGAAGGGTGGGAGCTACAACATGGAGCTGGTCACTGCTCCTGTATAAACTATAACAAACAAGGGAAAGTTGTTGTTAGAATTCTTAATGAATCAGATAAAATTGAGCATAGGACTGGCCAGATATGGGATGACTTTGACGTAGTTGGCCAGCTTAAATATATTGCAATATATGGACAAACAATCCCTGTTTTGTTTAAAGGGTAAGGCATTTTTTAGTAGCAGTATGCACAAAATGTCGCTGTCTTAAATATATTGATAATGGGTTGAGTGCAGAGGACTCTTGTAATTGTCTATATGTATTTTGTGGTCACAGCCTCATTGCACCCCCGCCTAATGGTTTTAAAAAATAGTGGTGAGCACAACTTTCCCTTGTTTGTTATAGTTTATACAGGAGCAGTGACCAGCTCCATGTTGTAGCTCCCACCCTTCCCAGCTATAGTCAGGTGATCCCACTGGTGTCTAATAAAAGGGCAGCCAAGTATGGAGGTTTACTTTGAAAGCAGCAAGTTAAGTTGCAGGTAATACCTAGTCCCTTTGTAAAATGTATAATGAAGCAATAGAATTCTTAATGAATCAGATAAAATTGAGCATAGGACTGGCCAGATATGGGATGACTTTGACGTAGTTGGCCAGCTTAAATATATTGCAATATATGGACAAACAATCCCTGTTTTGTTTAAAGGGTAAGGCATTTTTTAGTAGCAGTATGCACAAAATGTCGCTGTCTTAAATATATTGATAATGGGTTGAGTGCAGAGGACTCTTGGATTTGACTATATATATATATATATATATATATATATATATATATATATATATATATAAATACACACAAACTCATATGGGATCCATTATCCGGAAACCCATTACCTGGAAAAGTGTCTCAGCAATTCCATCTTCCACAGACTTAATTTTAATCAAATAATTAGATTTTTTCTTTTAAATTATCTTATTTTTCTCTGTGATAATAAAACAGTACTGATTTTTTTTTTTTATAAGATACAGGTATGGGACCTGTTATTCAGAATGCTTGGGACCTGGGGCTTTCCAGATAATTTTTTCTGTAATTTGGATCTTCATACCTTAATTCTACTAGAAAACATTTGAAAATGAATTAAACCCAAAAGGCTGGTTTTGGCTCCAATAAGGAATAATTATATATTAGTTGGGATTAAGTACAAGCTACTGTTTTATTATTACAGAGAAAAAGGAAATAATTTGTAATAATTTGAATTATTTGTATAAAATTGAGTCTATGGGAGACAGCCTTTCCGTAATTCAGAGATTTCTGGATAACGGGTTTCTGGATAAGGGATCCCATACCTGTATAATTAATTGTCATTGGAGACAAAATCCTCCTATTGTTTTTTTTAATGTTTAAATTATTTTTTAATAGACTTAAGGTATGAAGATCCAGATTATGGCAAGACCCCTTAAACTGAAACCCCCTGGTCCCAAGCATTCTAGATAATAGGTCCCATACCTGTATTTATTTCTGACACTTGGTCAAAATATCAGTTAAAATTGAAATAAGTAGAGAGAATGAATAAATGAAGAGAGAATAGAATGTTGTAAATAACATTAAAACTCTTAATCATTATGGACATTTGTATACAGTGGAAAGAAACTCAGATTATTATTCAGTGGATATATACAACCATGTCTGAGCTATGGCCAAATAATCATAATGCATTTTTAATACTGTGAATGTACAGTATAATACTTAAAGATTTTTTTTTTTAAGAAAAAAATAATAGTATCGAGTAAAATCATATTTGAATTTAGCCTTCGCAGTTGCAAATAAAAAGTCTCATGAGCAAATTAAAAAAACCGAACATGCTTGGCATTTTGATAAGGCTTTCAAAGGCAGCACAACTGTCAATTTGAGACTATATGGGGTCTGTTCTTTGAGGTATTTAAACTGTAAGTACTTGGTGTGTATAGCTGAAGAAACATGCCGTGCCTCTGAATACTCAGCAGGCGGAAAACTTCTTAAATGACAAACAAAATTGTATGAAAGGGGGTTCCCAACACCGCTGTAGTTCCATTTTTGCCATTTTAGTGTCGTTTTTCTGAATTAATAGCAAAAGGTCATTGGAAATCTTGTAAGGAAAAAACTAAATTTGATTTGGAAAAATTGAACCTATAGGGAAGGGAAACCGATAAAACGGCTTTCGCAGTGAAATAAAATACACAGGACATTTTGAAAATGAAACATTGTTGATGAAGGTGTTTGTGGCCTGGCTACACAACATATTAATATGTGAACATGAATTTGTGGCCCATTATTCATTCTAATTAAAGGATACCCAATCACGGGGACCTTTGAAGCAAAACCAGCCAGAAGACTTGCACTGGTTGCATTTAATTTGCCGAGAAATTCGCAAATTTACAGCGAAATACGCGAAACAGTGGAAAATTTGCAAAACACATTGAAGTCAAACGGCATCAAAATAATTTTGACGCACGTCAATTTTGACGCAGGCCTCAATTTGTATTTGTGCGACTATTTGGTCCAAATGCATTAATAGTCAATGAGTGTCCAAATAAATTTGGCGCATGTCAATTTTATGCGCAAATTGTCGCCGCAGTTTTGTGAATTAATTTTCCATGAATTTGTGTCTGTCGTAAAGCTACAAATGTATTTTTTATTACTCATCTTTCTATTCAGCCCCTCTCCTATTCATATTCCAGTCTCTTATTCAAATCAGTGCATGGTTGCTAGGGGAATTTGGACCCTAGCAACCAGATTGCTGAAATTGCAAACTGTAGAGCTGGTGAATAAAAAGCTAAATAACTACAAAAATAACACAAATAAAAAATGAAAACCAACTGCAAATTATCTCAAAATATTACTTTCTACATCATACTAAAAGTTGACACAAAGGTGAACAACCCCTTTTAGAACTGAACATTATTACATCAGATATTGCCACAAATAAAAGATAAGAGAAAGAGTTTTAAAATTTTAGATTTTGAATCCACCCAACACATCAAGGAGCCCATTTATTAAACCTTGTTTTCTGGTTGAGATTTTTATGGGAAAAACTAAATTCAAAAACTAAAATTTTTAGAGATTTATCATACCCCAAAGCTGCTAAAAATCCGAAATGAGGCCATCTCAAACCTTTCGAGGTCATGTAGAAGTCAATGACCAATGTCCCTGAAGTTGTTTCTTGACATCATGATCTGTGCTGGACAATCCAAAAAAATTGGGGTTTTCACATCGAAAACTCCAAAAAAATCAAGTTTTAGAGGTATCAATTGTACGAAACAAAATTATGCTCAATTTTTTTGTGACGTTTTGTCGCTCTAACTATTCAAGAAAAATTACTGATGAAAAAGTTAAAATCGTGGAAGGAAGTTTGGTCGGATTTGTTTTCATAAAAAATTTTGATTAATTTGACTTTTAGTAAATGTGCCCCCAAGTTATTAATTTTTAGAAATTTATTATACCCCAAGGCTGCTAAAAATCTGAATCTGAAAACCTGTCTAGGTCAATGGCAGATGTCCCTGCCAATGCTTCTTGACATTGGGATCTGCACTGGTTTTCGTTTGAAAATCTGAAAAAGTCGGGGTTTTCAGGGCAACAACAGTGATTCGGGCATAAAACTTGAAAAATTTGTACGATTCGAATTGTTGCATGATTTTGTTGAGATTTTTCCTGCATTGACTTTTTCGAGCTGATTTCTTGATAAATGAGTTCAACTCGTAGATGGGAGTGAGATTGACTTTGTTTTAATAAAAATATGAGAAAAATTTCAGTTTTAGTAAAAAATCTTCCAAGGCAAATTCAAAATTATCTGTCAAAAAGATCATAAGACACAAGCAGCAATCAGATATTTCCCTTTACAAAAATGATATATTAACGTTATTATATTACAATGTATGTTATTTATAGCTGGGAGTTATATCATGATGTAGTTAAGGATTCTCATAACATTCTTTTCTAAATCTGGTGAATGAATCTGGTGCACGTGTCATAATTCTCCAAAATGAGCCCATGTAGCTAGTTACTCCTGTCATTCACTGTTGAAAGGCAGCTCATTGATGTGTCTTGCTGGGGAGGCAGAGGAGACAAGCAATTATCTCCTTTGTGAGCTGGATGATTTTTTTTTTATGTCTCACAGTTTTATCTAGTCCTCACAATGTTCCCATGCTCAGTTATCTGCACTATTTTCTCCCCATGTCTTTAACACGTTGAAACACTGAAAAAGAAAAAAAAAAAATCATCATTTACCGCAAAGTCATTCTTTGTAAAATAACATTCTGACATTCTCACTAGAGTAATGTCTTGTTCTACATAAGTATTGCTTTTATGTATTTTCACATTTGAAAATGTCAAAAATTCTGTGAATTTATCATTCAAATAGGGATGGGCGAATTTGTCCCAAAATATTTTTTTATGGCAATTGACTTCAATGCATTTCGAATTTTTTTTTGTCGTTTTGTGAATTTCGCGGTAAATTCTTGAAGCAAGGCAAAAAATGCATTGAAGTCAATTGGCTTCAAAATAATTTTGACGCATGTCAATTTCAACGCCCGTTTTTTATATGTGTGCCTATTTTGTCCAAATGCATTAAAGTCTTATGGGGGTCCGAATAATTTTGACTATCTTTTTGATGCAGCAGATTTTTTGTTTTGGTGAAAAAAGTCATAGTAAATTGATATTACTAATGACATCATCAAAAATCTAGAATAATGAATTGAATAATCTAGTATTGAATTTCTTATAAAGCATTCTGTTTTATTGCTCTTATACATTATTGCATACATTTTTGTCTTCACATTTTTACATTATTTTAAGAAGCTTACTTTATATTCCTTTGGTAATATAGTTAGAAATATCCTTATTCATAAGGTGGCCATAGACGTAACAATTACGATCTTTCTTGGAAAAGATCTTTCCAAGAAAGATTGTTCGTTTCAATACACACGTGTAGAGCTGAATCGTCAGATATACAGGTAGAAACGATAGAATTCTACCTTCTACAATGGCCGATGTTTGGGTGCCTTCAAAGGCGCCCGATCAAAATTTTCCAGCCAGCCGATTGGCAAGCTGACCGATATTCAAGTCTTCTGACAATATCAGTCTGCTCTTTTCCCACAATACACACACCTAATATCGTACGAAAATGTGTTTTGTTACGATATTATCTGTGCATCTATGGCCACCTAAAGTGTTCTTAATTATACACAGTGTTGTGCAATTATTGCTAGGAAAAGAGATTTTTTAGTGTGCAAATTAGCACTGACCTGGCAACTGAGAACCAGTGTTTTCTTTCAAAAGTTTTAGCTAAATTCCAATCTTTTACTGGATGTAAATAGCAGCAAATCCCATCACTAACAGTTTTCACATGTTAGAATTAAATATCAATATTTTTGAAGGGTTCATGGTGCTAAAATGATTTATTTCTACCACTTCCTATCATGCACCTGAAAAAAACACTTTTGTACAGACAATGTACATACCATTTCTGACTGTTTACTGCATTACAAAACGTATACATTCGTGCAGGAGTTCAATCGATACAAATAATAGAATGTAATAAGTAAATACTTAGAATTAGTGATGCACTTGGAAGGAGATTCCTGCCCTGAAGAATTAGTTCCAGATTTAGAATTTCTGATTCAACAGCTTTTGCCACGGATCCTGCTATTGTGCCTGATTTGTACATACATATGGTGCCAGTATTAAATGTATGTTTACAAATGCAAGAAGTCTGACTGGTAAAATGGGAGAGCTGGAGCTGCTGGTGATGGAAGGAAAATATGATGTGATTGGTGTGGCCGAATCATGGCTGAATGAGTCACATGACTGGGCAGTAAATATCAGTGGCTATACTTTGTTTCGGAGGGACAGAGGCAATAGAAAAGGAGGAGGGGTATGTCTGTATGTTAGGCAGGATTTAAAAGCTCATATAAAGGAGGAGGTTATGTTAGAAAATGAGGGGCCAGAAGTCGTATGGGTGGAGTTCTTCACCAATTGTAAAGAATCCAGCAAATTAATTGTAGGCGTATGCTATAGACCCCCTAATGTAAGTGAGGAGGAAGAGACAAAGCTCCTAATGCAAATAGAAAAGGCTGCTAGTTTAGGTAAAGTAATGATAATGGGGGATTTTAATTACCCAGATATTGACTGGAGCAACGGTACTGCTAGATCAGTTAATGGGAACAAGTTTATAAACTTATTGCACGACAATTTTTTAGCACAGGTTGGTGAGGAGCCTACCAGAAAAAATGCTATTCTTGATTTAGTGATCTCAAATGACCCAGAACTTATAGCAAATGTGCAAGTCATTGAACCCCTGGGTAATAGTGACCATAATGTTATATCTTTTAATGTCTGGTGCAAAAAACAAAAATATACTGGGGCAACAAAAACCATGAATTTTGCAAAAGCTAATTTTAGTGCCTTGAGGGCTGCCCTACAGAGTATTGATTGGGGCATTAGGTTTTCAGCTAAAAACTCAGAACAGAAATGGTTGTCCTTTAAAATGATATTAAATCATTATTGTTCTCAATTTATTCCCTTAAGGACTAAACGTAGAAGCTCTAAGAATCATCCTGTGTGGCTTAATACAGAGGTAAAGAAGTTAATGGGAAAGAAGAGAAAGGCATTTAAAAACTACAAATCTGTAGGGACAGAAGCTGCATTTAATGAATATAAACACTGTAATAAATGTTGTAAATCAGCAATCCGGAAGGCTAAGAAAAGAAATGAAGAGTTAATTGCGGTTTTTTAAATATATTAATAGTAAAAAGATGCAGGTTGAGAGTGTTGCTCCATTAAATAATGGTACCAGTATGGTTGTAACAGATACAGATAAGGCAAATGTGTTAAATCAGTTCTTTTCTTCAGTGTATACAATAGAGGAGTCTGGGTTCACAGGCTCACTTAATAACTGCACGAATGGTTCAGCTCAATCTAGTCAGTGGCTGACTCAGGATATGATTCAAAAAGCTTTAATACAAATTAATGTAAACAAGGCTCCAGGGCCTGATGGCATACACCCCCGGGTTCTAAGAGAGCTTAGTTCAGTTTTAGACCAGCCCTTATTTCTGATTTTCTCAGATTCACTGTCATCTGGTATGGTGCCTATGGATTGGAGAAAAGATGATGTTATTCCAATATTTAAAAAGGGATTACGATCTCAGCCTGGCAATTATAGGCCAGTAAGCTTGACATCTGTGGTGGGCAAAATATTTGAAGGCTTGTTAAGGGATCACATTCAAAATTTTGTCCTAATGAATGGCATTATGAGCAACAATCAGCATGGCTTTATGAAGGATAGGTCATGTCAGACGAATTTGATTGCATTTTATGATGTGGTAAGTAAGATTCTGGATAGTGGGGGGGCAGTAGATGTGATCTATTTGGATTTTGCCAAAGCGTTTGATACTGTGCCCACAAACGACTGCTTTCTAAACTAAGGTCTGTTGGGCTTAATGAAGTCGTTTGCACGTGGATAGGAAACTGGCTACAGGATCGGGTACAGAGGGTGGTTGTTAATGGGACATTCTCTACTTGGAGTAAGGTTCTTAGTGGGGTCCCCCAGGGCTCAGTATTGGGTCCACTTTTATTTAACTTGTTCATTAATGACTTAGGGGAGGGTGTTGTAAGTAATGTATCAGTGTTTGCAGATGACACAAAATTATCCAGCCCAATTAATTCCATCCAGGATGCGGCATCCTTGCAACATGATCTTGACAAACTGGCAATCTGGGCAGCTAAGTGGCAAATGAGATTCAATGTTGATAAATGTAAAGTCATGCACCTGGGATGTAAAAATATCCAAGCCACTTATACCCTTAATGAGACTGCACTAGGCAAATCCATTATGGAAAAGGACCTTGGAGTCCTTGTAGATGATAAACTTGGCTGTAGCAAGCAATGCCAGTCAGCAGCATCAAGGGCAAATAAGGTCTTGAGCTGTATTAAAAGGGGCATAGAGTCAAGGGAGGAGGGGGTCATTCTTCCACTGTATAGAGCACTTGTAAGGCCCCATCTAGAATATGCCGTACAGTTTTGGTCTCCATCACTCAAACAGGACATTATTGTATTAGAGAGGGTACAGAGAAGGGCAACTAAGCTGGTAAAAGGTATTGAAAATCTTAGCTATGAGGAAAGGCTGGCCAAATTGGAGATGTTCACGCTGGAGAAGAGGCGCTTAAGGGGTGATATCATAACTATGTATAAATATATAAGGGGATCATATAATAATCTCTCTAATGCTTTATTTACCAGTAGGTCTTTCCAGCTGACACGAGGTCACCCATTCCGATTAGAAGAAAAGAGGTTCCGCCTAAATATTCGGAAGGGGTTTTTTACAGTGAGAGCTGTGAAGATGTGGAATTCTCTCCCTGAATCAGTTGTACAGGCTGATACATTAGATAGCTTTAAGAAGGGGTTGGATGGCTTTTTAGCAAGTAAGGGAATACAGGGTTATGGGAAATAGCTCATAGTCCAAGTTGATCCAGGGACTAGTCCGATTGTCATTTTGGAGTCAGGAAGGAATTTTTCCCCCTCTAAGGCAAATTGGAGAGGCTTCAGATGGGTTTTTTGCCTTCCTCTGGATCAACTGGCAGATAGGTAGTTATTAAAAAAAAAAAAAAAAAAAAAAGGTTGAACTCGATGGACATGTGTCTTTTTTCAACCTTACTTACTATGTTACTATGTTACTATGTATGCAATCACCATTGAAAAAATACCAGCACAGAGCCACTAACATCAAAACCAAATGAACACAGGCAGAGGGATTACTATAATAAATTAGATGGGGCCAATTGTCTTCCACATAATATCTTGTAAATTGTTTGATTATTTTCTCAACTGTTGCCTGCTTAGGCTACTGCCATTCCAGACTGATTCTGGACTTGCAGATAAACACAAGCTGACAATCGCCGCAATGCTTGCCTCAACCTACCCTTGTGACTGCACCTGGAGCAATTGCATTGACCCAGGTGGAGGCAACACCTAAATTCATACTGATGTGATGCCAAAATCTGCTCATTGTGCCCACCCAGGCCAAAACGGTGGCTCCGGGTGCAATAACAAGGGTAGGCTGAGGCAAGGGTAGGGGCCTATTCTCTGCCTGTGTTTATCCAAAGGTTGAGAATAAGCCTGATGTGGCAGTAGCCTTACAGTCAGACATGAAAACTAAAGACACTACTGTCCTCCTCCCAACTGGCCAGTGTGAATTATGAATAACAGATTTGTAATTTGGCTAGGAATTCAGACATTGCAAATGATAAAACTATTTAACTCTGCCTGGTTATAACACCCAGATTTTTTGTCATGGTCATGGTTTTGATATAAATTCAATTTTCATTTGGGTTGAGCCCGTTGATAATATATGAATATAACACAGTTTCAGGGTCAGATTTAAACATAAGAGCCCAAAATAATATCAGACAAAGAGGAAGATGAAGAAGATAGAAGAAGAAGGCCAGATTAAGTTAAGAATAAAGTTTGGAAAGTTCAGCCTCACTGATTATTAGATTTTGCTTAGAATATACAGTAAGTAGTATTAATTACAATAGAGACGAGCTTTACTGAGATACTGTAGGTACTTATTTACACCAGTCTTTGTCCTAGGGGAGCTTAAAATTTAAGAAACATAACAAGAGCTTGATTTCAGTCTTAGGTGCCCCGAGGCCGCAGGGTCCTAGCACCCGCCAAACACAGAAATCCACTGCAAATTCGTGCCTGGCGAAAAAAGATATTGCATAAAACAGCTCATATGTAAAATCCTGCTTCATGTAAATAAACCATTTTCATAATAATATACTTTTCTAGTAGTATGTGCCATTGGATAATCATAAATAGAAAATTGCCATTTTAAAAAATAAGGGCCGCCCCCTGGGATCGTAGGATTCACTGTACTGTATGTTAGGTCACATGAGCCAATTAACAGACAGAGTTGTGTCTTTTGCTTCCACACTTCTTCCTGTTACAGTTAGAGCTGCAGTATTTCTGGTCAGGTGATCTCTGAGACAGCACACAGACCATCGCGAAATGGTGGCTCAAGGCAAGAGATGTAAAAGGGCAATATTTACTTAAATATATATTCCAGTTTGGTAAGATTCTTTAATATGCCACTTAATATGATATGAACTATCTGTTGCTTAAGTATTCATTTTGGGGGTATAGTGTTCCTTTAAGGGAGAAACTTCACAACTCTCACTGCAACAAACACTTTCAGAATATTTCGATGGAACCTCCTTTCTTCTCATTGGAAAGGAAGCCCTTGTGTTTGCTGAAAGGACATTCTGGTAAATAAAACATTCGAGTTTATTTATATGGTCCCTTATATATTAATATATAGTTATAGTATTCCCCTTTAAGCACCTCTTCTCCATTGAAAACAACCCCGACTGGACCAGTCTTTCTTCATAACTGAAACTTTCCATACCATTTACCAGTTTATTTGCCCAGGTAATGTTCCAGTTCACAATAAGGCCGAAGACAATTTATTATAATTCATTTTTGCCTTTTTCCAGTTCTTAGCATTCATGCTCTAATTTTAATGAACCCAATACATTTCACTTTCAAAATAGATTAGAAAACAAAAATTCTGAATTTTCTTTTTAGCTTCAACACAGTCTGAGTTAAGGTAACGGTGAATCACTGTCTGACTAAAGTTTCCTTAAAATGTCACAATGATTAATGCCTTGCTCTATATGGTGTATCTTAAAAAAAAAAAAAAACATGGACAAGTTAAAAGTGTCAGTAGCAAAAGGTCATTCATCTGAAAATGACATACTTTATCCTCAGGTATCTTATACCTTCCAAAGTGGAATTTCTAAGGTTCAAAAGACTGTGTGCCCCAGTTAGCTACATTTACAGCCAAAGTGTTACGTGACATGCTGATTTTTTTTAAAGGTTTACTCAAAAGTCTTCAATTGTCTGTCAGCGAGGAAAAGTAAGATATAGGAAAGTCAAAGCAGCTTGGAATGTGTTGATGAAGAGGGCACTCTAGATGTTACAATATCCTTGTCTCCAGAGAGGTTACAGAAATATTAATTCTACCAGGCGGGTTTGTGACAGGAATGTGGGTGATGAAAATCTGCTCTTCAACCTTTCGTATAGTACCCCAGGCCTAGTATAATATTACGATGCTTCTCCTGGAGGACTGTCTATCCACAAGTGGGGCTTGAGTTGTTAATGATATGCTTAGTCTTATAGTAGTTCAGTCTGCAAAGTGGATCCACTTAGGACTGAAGAAGGTGATGAAGTTCAAGCAGTGTTGGGCTGTTTGAATAATGAAGAAGCACAACAATGAAATGGATGGTCTTCCTAAAGTATCTTATCTGTAGATAGAGCTAAACATGTGGATCTCCATGAATTTGAATCAGAGATGTTCACATGGACCAAAAGACTATCGATTTCCCATTATTAGTGATGAGTGAATGTGCCCAGTTTCACCCAAAAAAAATTGCAAAACTGCTGAAAATTTTGTGAAACTCATTGAAGTCTATTGGCGTCTTTTTTGTCGCAGCAATTTTTTATGTCACTGTGCCATTTTTGTTGAGTCAGCTTTTTTGTTGCAAAATATATTTGAGTCTATGGGCGACTTTTTCTCACTCCAATTGCATTAAAGTCAATGGGTGTTTTTTCTCAAGTTTTTTCTCACCCCAAATGCATTGTAGTGAATGGGCGTTTTTTCTTGCGTTTTTCAATGCAAATTTTTGTTGCAGTTTCGAGAAAAAATTGAGCAGATGCTGAAATGCCGAATTTTTATGCAAATCCATGCATGCTGAAAAAAATTTGCTTATCACTACCCATTATCTATATAACAAGAAGGAAATTTTGCTTGTTACAAAGGCCTGGATAAAACATTTTGAACATGTCAGGCTTTTACTTCTAAATTATAATTGTTATTATTGTCATTTTATTTATTTGGTTTTTTTTTTCAAATCTAAAGTTAATAATATAATCATAATCATTTGTGATTATATACAATTTATCAAAGGATAACTATTAGTTGTGTTTTTTTTTACTTATATCTCCGGTTTCTGTCAAGGAAGAAAAGTATTGTTAATAAGTGAACTTTTTTCTCCCAGACAACTTTCCCAATAACAATATTTTGGGTTTAAAAACACCTGAAAGATGGTCCTTAACACCTCTTTATTTTATTTTGTATTTAAGTAATATTTTGATTAATACGCATAAATACTTATACTGCCTTAATTTACAGTATCTGTTTGTACAGTGCATGAGAAAATCTATAAAGTTGTCCCGGCTTTGGCCAATTTGCTAGAACAATCAACCTGCCATGGCAATGAGATAACATTGTATGCCTTGACTGCCACACCCCTTTATGGCTCCTTCTAATAACATTATAAACACTTTGGCAGATCTGTGAAAGCTTATAAGTACCTTGTGGCCAGCCTACCAGTGAGACAGTGGTTGCTTAGACAAAGCTAAGGCTTATGACACATGGTATGTTTTTCCCATCCAGCAGAAAACAGGAGTAGACAAACTGCCCTTGTCCATCTGTCACCGTTCAAGATATTGTGAAAACTTATATGGAGTAGCGATGGGTGGATCTCAGCTCCAAATGGTTAATTTATACCATGTAGGTCATGCATTGTGAACTACCAGTGAAGGAGGGATTTAAAATCATGAGTATTAGGAAAAGGGTCCTGTGTCACTTGAAATGTGCTGTGTAGTGATGGGTGAATCTGTCCCATTTCGCATTGCCGAGAAATTTGTGAAACCCCGAAAAAATTTGCGGAACGACGCAAAATTCATGAAAAGTCAAAGTATTTTGAAGTGCGACAATTTTGACACAAGCGACAACTTTTATATGCGTGACTCTTTTGTCCAAATGCATTAAAGTCAATGGGCATCTGAATAATTTTGATGTGCGACAATTTTTATGTGCACGGCAAGTTTTACACGCACAACTCTTTTGTCCAAATGCATTGAAGTCTATGGGCATTTGAATAATTGTGACGAGCAACAATTTTTTTTGTCACATCGAATTCTCCCACGGCAAATTTTCGTGCCAGTTTCACAAAAACATTTGCCGTCTGCGAAATCATGCCTGCCGAATAAATCGCCCATCACTAGTGCTGTGCCAATAAAGGATTTTGCATATAGCTGTCAGATAAATAGCTCAAAAATTAGAAAACTGATGACCATATCAGTGGTTGCATGGCTACTTAAGTGGCCAGGATTTTATGGGAGTCCAAAATATCTATTGGTTCTTTTTTTGTTAAAAAAAAAAAAAAAGAATAGTAGAGGTTCAGCATTCTTATTCAAACCACAAATCCACTTATAGATAGGCCCCATTTGGTCAATAAAGCATAATACAAAATTTCCAAGTAACATAGTAACATAGTAAATTAGGTTGAAAAAAGACACGTCCATCAAGTTCAACTGTTTTTTAACCTGCCTAACTGCCAGTAGTAGAGCAAACGAACATCAAAATAAATCATGGAACAATTCCATACATCAGTTATCCTTAATTTATTCATTAGTTTTGCCAGAACACAACAAGTAATTATATATGAATTCGATCAAAAGACTTTACTTTTCTTTGACATTCAATCCAGAAAACTATCGATTTTACAGTGTTAATTCTTGGAAAGTTATGCAGCCCCTTGTGTACAATCAAGACATTTCAACACATTTCTAGGACAGGTGTTGAAAGCACCTTGGGGACTGATTGTAATTCTTTAAATATTTAACGGGGGGGGGTCTTGTTTTGTTAGGTCAACATCTAATACAAAGGTCTCAGTTGTTCTCAAATCTTTGGTAACTCAATATCTATTAAAAAGAGCTGGAGACAACAGATTTCTCATAATTCAGTTGCCTGAGAACCCAATTAAGAAGAGAGGGCTTATAATTATTATAAACATAAATGAATAAATAATGAATAACAATGAGAATTTTTGACACACTTTAGAATTTTCCATGTCAGAAGGTTAATAGTTACTAAAATAATAGGCATTTGAAGCATTTTCTAAGTAGGATACCTAAATGAACTGAATCAAACCCAACAAAAACATTGGGTTTATGAAGAAACTCAGGCAAAGTTTAACCGAGCCAATTGACCCATAGTGACCAGATGTTTACTTTCATCATTCTTATTGCATTAGACCAGTAAAAATCTGCCGATCTGTTGTTATGGGTCCTGGAACAGCCCGACCTTAACCTGTGTTTCTGCATTACCCCTGTGGATTTATTTTTATTAAAACCAAAGTTCATACTTGCTTTTTTGGATTCTTCTTCAACTAAATTATATCAAATTCTGCCGCTGACCCTTTTATCTTTGCCTTCCGGTCACTGGGTTTTATGACATTGCAACTGGATTTCAGAGAAAATTTATTTCTTAAGAACGTTTCTCTTCTACTGTCATCATTTGCAAAGCTCTTAATAGAAGTTGACATGATGTGTCATTTAGATGTCAGATTGGTTATCAAAAACATTTGAGAAGTATCCTTATTTGTCAGGTAGAAGATTCCCAGTGCACCTCTTCACCTTTAATATGCCATGAACTTCCTTGGTCAGGGAGCTTAAAAATATTATCACTCGATTCTTGTTACAAGTGTTTGGCATCCCATATTTTTTCCAAATTTTTTTTTAAAGCAATTTATTTTTAAATATCTGTCATGTTCATTCAATTACTGATGCTCTATTTCAGCTTTAAAACCCATTGAAATTGAGCTCTCTGCAAGTCATTTCCAACCTTCAGTACAGTCTCAGCAATTATATTGCATCAAACTAATACCCTACAGGTGCAATTAACAGTCGAGTGTTTAAGTAGAAGATGAATTTCAGGTGTTTGGTCTTAAAGGATAATCGAAATGGAACCAGAAAACACACAGGTGCTTGTATGGCAAACACTGAAAATGTTATATAGTGAAGGGGATTCAGACATGATATTGGAAGTTTATTCATGCAAAATTGGAGAGCGTAGTGATTTAAGCAGTTGGTAAGTCTTTTTTAAATGTCTCTTGTTGAGTTGAGGGCATTATCCTAAATTAAACAAACTGTATCTCAAAATTGAACTGATAATTTTATAAAAAGGTTTAAAAAGTAGACATCAACTCTTAATAATTCTGATGTGGTTGAAGGAACTTCCCCCAGGAGATGTCCCATGTAAGAAACACCAAAATAACCATCTCAATATCTAACACACATCTTACAGCCCATGGTGTTCATTACGGGGCCCATTTACTTAGCTTGAGTGAAGGAATAGAGGAAAAATAGTTCGAATTTCGAATGGTCGAATATGGCTACTTCGACCATCGAATAGGCTACTTCGACCTTCGACTATGACCTTCGACTTCGAATCGAACAATTCAAATTAAAAATCATTTGACTATTTGACCATTCGATAGTCGAAGTACTGTCTCTTTAAAAAATTCTTCGACCCCCTAGTTCACCACCTAAAAATTACCGAGGCCAATGTTAGCCCATGGGGAAGGTCCCTATAGGCTTCCTAACAATTTTCTGATCGAAGGAATATCCTTCGATCAATGGATTAAAATCCTTCGAATCGAAGGATTTAATCGTTCGATAGAACGATTATTCCTTTGATAGTTCGATCGTAGGAATATCGGTAAATCCTTTGACTTCAATATTTGAAGGATTTTACTTCGACGGTCGAATATCGAGGGTTAATTAAACCTCGATATTCGACCCTAGGTAAATGTGCCCCTTTATGTCATTTAAATTATTTATTTAAAAAAATGTTATCCTACATCCTCAGTATCTGGAAGATATAGTGGAACTATTGGAACTCTAGAAATCTAAATAAAGTCATGCAGACTAACAGAAATGCACCAGTCACTGTTATTCTTCTTCACACGTTATAGGCTCTAAAAAAAAATTACATTGTTTTAAAGTAATAAAAATATAATGCAGCGTTGCCCTGCACTGGTAAAACTACTGTGTTTGCTTCAGAAACACTACTATTGTTTATATAAACAGGAAGAGAGAAATTCAGAAGACCCCACACCGAATCCTTTAAAAATTTGTCTTTATTCATCAAACATGACGTCCTAATATTAATGGTGTGTATTTTAATGTTTGATGAATAAAGACAAATTTTTAAATGATCCGGTGTGCGGTCCTCCGAATTTTTCTCTTCTATGCTACACGACATTGGAAGCTAAGAGGGACACCTGCACCTGGTAATATACTTCCGGACTTTGCCTGTAGGATCCTCTGTGAAATAGTGAGTTTGAGCGATGTCTCTCCATTTATATAAACAAGCTGCTGTGTAGCAATGGGGGCAGCCATTCAAAGGAGAAAAGGCTCAGGTTACACAGCAGATAAGCTCTGTAGAACATAATGGTGTTATCTGTTATCCATTATTTATCCTGTGCCATATAGCCGTTTTTCAATTTCCGCCATTGCTACACAGCAGCTTGTTTATATGAACTATAGTAGTGTTTCTGAAGCAAACAGATCAGTTTTACCAGTGCAGGGCAACACTCAATGATATTTTCATTACTTTAAAACACTTTCATATTTTGGTGTTACTGTTCCTTTATTAAATGGGCCTCCCTGGTGATCAATTGATTTGATTTTGCCTTTGCCCTTGGGTTTACAAAACGTAAATATATAGAAAGATCATTTCAGTGTATATTACTGTCTGACACAGTTTCAGGTTTATGTTGTGTAATGTGATCCTCAATTCTCTTTTCTTTTGCATATTTACTTGTACTTGACAGTCCATGAACCAAATAAAAACGTCTAGAAAACTTCACATGCATCCAGCATAGTTTTTTTTGGTCATTAGTCTATGTATTTCTTTACTGAAGGAATGTACTTACATTTTACTAATCTGCGCAGCTTTCAAAAAGCTTAACTGACTTGTTTATACTCTAGAGTTTTTTTTGTTATATAATTCAAAAGATTCCGCAAAATATTTTCAAATGATTTAGACATACAAGACACAGATACTTAGATTTATCATACCCTAACCTTGGAAATATCTTGAATTTTTGGAGGGTTTCACTTGAAAACTCTAAATTTTAATTTAAAAATGTTAATTTTACATCTAGAAATTAAACATTTTTAGTTGCATATACTCCTTTTAATAACTGAATTGACTGAATTAAGTATAAGATTCTATAGTTGTATATGTTTTTTATGTATATAAAGCTTATCACATGCTGACCTAATGTTTATATAATGGCACATATGAAAATACCAAAATATGCAAATACATCTGATGGGAGAAAAAAACGCTAAAGAAAAAACACCTATTCACTCCAATGTATTAGGCGAAATGTCACTATTTTTAGAATTTTTCAAAGATATCGCAAATGTTTCAGCAGCTTTGCTCATCACTGGGTGGCAAACATTTTTAGATGGTGGAATATACAAAATCATAATAAATCAGACCAATTATATAGCAGTTAAATATGAAATTCACCATTAAATAATGCCATCTTTAAGCAGAAGAAAATTCCCAATATAATCATTTGGAGACAAACATTATTAGATGGTGAAATTTAACATTTCCATTCTTCATTTAGTGAATTCTTAAATGTTTACATTATAGAAATGTGCAATAGCATTTAATTTAGAGAAGATCGAAGGTTTTTTGCCAATTGGTTTAAGTATAAGGGCATAGAATACAGGTGACCTGTAGTGAATCTGTACCAAATGACAAAAATGAGAAAACTGCATTAAATTGTTTTTTTGTGCAAAATACATTGGAGTCAATGGGCATTTTTCCACTGTAACTTTTTTCACATTTGAGTCAATGGGTGTTTTTTTGGCAATACCATTTATAAAAGTGGAACATTTTAGAAAAATATCATTTTTGTGCAGTTTACCTCTATAAAGCTCTAGTTGCTTGAGTGCAAGTTGAGTTTCCAGGAGAATATAGCATACACATTTACATTATCAATGCAGAATAGAAGCCTACAAGATAAAAACAGGGAGTCAGCTTCATTCTTTAGATTTCTGACACCATTTTTTGTCCAATTGTTGTATGGGACACTGGGAAGCCTTTTCAGTTACCTATTCAGTCATGCTAACAGATAATTCCATGGTAACTTCATTAGTTCTCAGGTAAATTATTGGTGGAAATAAATTGTCCCAGTTGGTTGTAAACAAGTCCTTATGGTGTCTGGAGGAGGTAAAAAAGTAGATATGTTGTGACTGAAAGGCCAAGGGAGGAGTTTTGCTCGTCTTTTTGTATATTTCGGGGGAAAAGCTAAATCAATATCTTGGCTTAAATTAACACTTTTTTAAAAAATCTTGTTCACAATTAATAGGGACATGATTGCCTTCTTAGGTAGAACAAATATCTGCTGACAGCGCTATTAAACTGTAAAGTAACATTTATGCATGGTAGTGAGGCATCACAGATTAAAAAAAATATTGCTAATTTTACATATATTTTAACATTCCAACAGCAACACACTGTAACATGTACATGCTCAGTACTAGAATAATAATAGTTTTTTTTTTAAACTAAAAGCTGTAATTCCTAAAAAAAAAAGTGATTATGTATATGGCACAAATAAATACAGTAAATATCCCAAATAGAGTTTGCACAGAATTCAGGGCAAGCCATGTATATATTTATTAAAATAACATCACACAAAAAAAAACAAAAACAAAATCCTAATGGCAGATAAATAATTATCCAGAAGGCCACTTTGCAGAACACTCTGACTTACAATAATGTCATTTGTCATGGAGCAAAAAAACCCCACTAACATATTTACATAAAGACTTGAATCAAAAAGTTGTGCGAAAAGGAATCAATCACAAAGAAAATGGTATAATTCCATTATATTTTACAAATTTGACTAAATAAATAAAATAGTATTATATTATAATGGTATTAGAACGGAAAAAGTGCATAAAAAATACAAATATTTCTAAAATGTCTAAAACTTAATGTTTTTCAAATAATTATTAGTAAAAAAAAAAATGAAAACCTCTAAGGCGCATATTTATCAAGGGTCGAATTTCGAATTGAAAAAACTTCGACATTCGAATTCAAAAAGACCAACTAAAATTAAGTCAAAGTTTTTTTGGTCTAATAGGTCCGTTTTTGATCGAATTGGTCCGTATTTGGCCAAATTCGAATCGTACGAATCAAAAGAAAAGCGCATTCGATCTGAAGTTTTTCCCAAAAATACTTAGATTTTTCAAAGTCCACCAATTGACTCTGAATAGGTTCTAGGAGGTCCCCAATAGGCTAAAATAGCAATTAGGCAGGTTTTAAATGGCAAATGGTCAAAGTCAAATTTTTAAAGAGACAGTACATGATAAATTTTGATATTCAAATTTTCAAATTTTTTTCAAATTCAAATCAAATTTGGACTATTCCCTAGTCGAAGTACACAAAAAATAGCTCAAATTTTTTTCATTCGAAAATTCATCTTGACCTTTAATAAATCTCCCCCTAAAAGTCTGAATGGCTAAAAAAAATGGTCCATGATGAGTATGAGAAATACTATTTGCGAAAAGAAGAAAATCCAAATTCTAAAAGATGGGCCCCCAAGTCTTGAAAATAGACCTTCCATTGCTTTTTATAGAAGCTTGCCAGGTTTTAGCTGTGAATTTTTTTTTTAATTCAAACTGTCAAGATATTTTCAACTGATAAAACTCAAATATTCAGGTTTGGAAAACTTTTATTAAATAAAATTTAAATAATATCCATTTGCCCCTATTTAGGTGATTTTGTTTCAACAAAACAATAATATTTAAAGTCGCAATGACGTCAGGCGTCACTTTCGGTATTTCCGGATTTCCCTGAATTGCCGTGCAACCCAGAAGGACCAGCACTTGGTGCAGAAGGCGGTCATCCCCAACACCTGCCTGGCAACGTTATCACAACCATGACCTGAATGAATGAGAACCTTCAGAGACACACTGACCCTCCTTCCACCCAGTTTGGTAGTTCTCATGCACACTACTACTCTTGTTTTATGAACATGTAGTAAGCAATGCAGAGAGTATACCTGTGATCTTCTGCACAGGTCACTATCACTTTTGTACACTATGGTCAATTTTACAAGCCAACACCGTGCCCAGGGCCGCCATTAGAAATCACGGGGCCCCGTACAACAAAATTTTTGGGGCCCCCTGGGCCCCGCCCACACTGACGACCAAGCTCCACCCCATATCCCGCCCACTCCACATCGCAGTTAAAAGACCACACAGACATCAGCGCTAAAAAAGTAACCCCCCCCCCACACAAGTTGTAAAACGCTATTGATGGTCAGGGCCCCCTTATAAAAAATTGGGGCCCCAAAAAAAAAAAAATTTTTTTTTTTTTTTTTTTTTTTAAAAACATTGGTGGCAGGGGCCCCCTTATAAGTTAAAAAAAACTTTGGGCCCCAACAAAATTTTTTTAAAAAAACTAAAAAATAAACAAACATTGGTGGCAGGGGCCCCCTTATAAGTTAAAAACAAATTGGGGCCCCAAAAAAAATTTGAAAAAAAAAAAAAATTTTTTTTGAAAAAAAAAAACCATTGGCGGCAGGGGCCCCCTTATAAGTTAAAAACAAATTGGGGCCCCAAAAAAAATTTTGAAAAAAAAATTTTTTTTTGAAAAAAAAAAAAAAAACTGGTGACAAGTTAAAAAAATTAAAAAAATTTAAAATTTAAAAAAAAAAAAAAAAAACAATGGTGGCAAGGGCCCCTTACGAGTTAAAAAAAAAAATTGGGGCCCCAAAAAAAAAGTTTTAAAAAAAAGATTGGAGGCAGGGGCCTATAGAATATTAAAATAATACATTTGTGGCCAGGGGATTAAAAAAAAAAAAAAACCACAAACTGGTGTTCAGTAGGATTGAACTCATGGCTTCAGTACTTCCACTTCGCCTCCTTTCGTGACTTCGGGTCTTTTCACCGCTTCAGGACTTCAATTTCGGCTCTTTTCGTGACTTCGGGTCTTTGCGCTGCTTCAGGACTTCGGCTTCGGCTGTTTTCGTGACTTCGGGTCTTTTCGGCGCTTCGTGACTTCGG
Source organism: Xenopus laevis (assembly GCF_017654675.1). NCBI lineage: Eukaryota > Metazoa > Chordata > Amphibia > Anura > Pipidae > Xenopus > Xenopus laevis. Next base: position 210,603,643 of record NC_054371.1, on the reverse strand, counting down.
CTTTTTCCGTGACTTCGGGTCTTTTCGGCGCATCGGCTTCGGCTTTTCGGCACTTCCGCATTCGGCACGCAAGAGGCAAGACGTACGGCTCGGGCGCTCGTAAGGGGGGCCCGTATCTTCAAAAAATGCAGCGCTGCCGGGCCCCCCTTCATGCCCGGGCCCGGTACGCTTGTCCCCCCTGTCCCCCCCTGATGGCGGCCCTGACCGTGCCTGTATGTTTTTGGAGTGTGGGAGGAAACCCAAGCAAAAATGGAGACAAATTATTTGCAGTACTCTGGCTGAACTTGAACCTAAAACCACAGCACTGTAAACTGTTGCACCAATTAAAGAGTTGAACTTGATGGACAAGCTTTTTCAATCCCACTCATTATTTTTTATCCTTTATATAATACACAAAAGCCATGAATATCCTGTAAATTATATCCTTATAAACGGTGAGTTCTGATGTCATCAGTTATAAACGGTGAGTTCTGATGTCATTTCAGTCACATGACCCCTGAAATTCGTGTATTATAATAAATAAAGTACCCCCAGTTGCAAAATATGAGGATATTAGAAGTTACCTCGGAGTTCCATGACCTGTATAAAAACACTCGGCCTTCGGCCTCGTGTTTTTATATGGTCATGAAACTCCTCGGTAACTTATAATATCCTTATATTTTACAAAAGGGGGTACTTTATTCACTATATAACGGCTAGATGCCCTCTCCATATCACCTGGTTTCCCAATTTTATTTTGTATAGCCTGCAGCTTTTCTACCTTATCCTGATTAATATTCTCCACCATCTAAAATAAGACCTTTTGAAGAGCTAAGGTTTATGGTTCATATGGCATTTTGACTGCTATGGGACTTTTACTGAGAACTGTGGAGGTCAAAGCATGCTTCTTCGTCTCTCAGCACTTCCCATTAAAGCAAATGGAAAACTATTCTGCCTATGGCAGGTACTGGTGGTGACACACAGACATTGCTAGAGATATTAAAGAATGCAATGGTAGGAAGGGAAGAGTTGAAGGCACAGAAGCACAGAAGTTGATTTTATTTCCTCCCCCTACCACTACCCATACGTCTGTATTTGCATTATTGTAAATAACACTATTACCTACATGCTTATTTTTTCAATAGTACAGGGTAAATATTTCAGGCGCAGTATATGCTGAGTTTGATATCAGCATAACATTGTATACCATGCTGCACTAAACAAATCCTTTGTTGAGGAGTAAAAAAACATGAATTTGGAGTCAGCACAGCACAAGCCCATAAATGTAGCAAACCAGGTTCTTTTTTTATACTTTATATACTTTGCCACTTGGATCAGTAAGGATGGTGGCACACATTGGGTCAAAAACTGACCAGACTGTATCAATAACTGGCCTGTGTGTGGTCAGCCATAATCACTGCCATGATCTGTTGTATCCAGTTATCCCGTGGTGCAGCAAACCCATACATTATGTTTATTAGCTTCTCCACTTTGTCTGCATATGCCATTCCCATGAGCAGAGCCTTCAGACTGTTTTTATGGGCTGTTGTTTGCTGCACTGTTTGTTCTCGTTGCTCCTTTCCGGTTTATACCTAGCTCAGGTCGATGTTGGTGCTTATAAATAGCCTTCTATTTTCCTATTCTTACTTTGATGCGGTGAAAGAATACAGGCCTGACTTAAATAAACAGGCAATCCTTAACATTTATTTCTGACTTATAGGTAAGATAGAAAAGAGCAATAGGAAAAGCACCATGTTCTCAACCCATATTTGAGTTACTATTATATTTAGGGTTGTAATATTATTAGAAACTCAGTCATCCACAGAGCCTTGGAGTACTGGTATTTAGCAACACTTCAGATCAAAAGCATACCAGCTTCCCAGGAAAGTATGCTAGACCATAAATGTTAAATTGCACTTTCTGGACAAGCCATTGTGCTTTCTTTATAGTGCGGCTCTGTTTAACTGTGTGTAACGCAAAGGATGATTGCAAGAAGTCTCATGCGGCTAGACATTGTCATACGGACTGGTATTGGTGCAGTCAGCTAATTGTGCTGTAAAATAAAAACAAATACTGCCCTAAATTATCTGCCTGAGAGTAATATCTGTGTGTGTGTGTGTGTTTATGAGTAGGCTTTTAGTAGGACAAGTTGGACAAGGTCAAAGATTTGTATAAAGACACAATATTGACCATATTGACATGGGCAGCATCAAGGTTACAGGAGAGGGATACCCCAACATTACCATGTAATCAACTGTGTTCCTCTGTTTAAGCTTATGGTTGCTTGAGAGACAATAGAACAACATCTAGTTTTTGGGATTGAAAAGGCCACAAAAGATCAAAACGTAACAAACGCAACATATCCACTTACACATAAAAAAATGTATTCACTATATAACAAAATACCCTTTTCAAACCACGTGAAAGAATTTTGAAAGTTGATTTCCTTTTTCTCTATAATAATAAAACAATACATTGTACTTGATTCCAACTAAGATATAATTATCCTTATTGGAGGCAAAAAAATCCTATTGGTATGGAGATCCAAATTACAGAAAGACTTTGGGGCAGATTCACTAACCGGCAAAATGTCGCCAGTGACCGCTTCTCACCCAGCGCTACACTTCGCCAGGCAAAAATTAACTCAGATAATGCTAATCAGTTTCATTGTGGGCGCTGAACGATGTTGACTTTTCTCTACCGTTACTTCGCCAATGCGAGTAATTCAAAGCGAAGATGCGCTAGCGTATATTTCTACCTAGCGCAGATTCGCTAGAGGTCTTGCGCTCAGGTTAATTCGCATACGGCGGAAAATTTCAAGTTGAATGGACGTCTTTATGTTATATGTTGCAGCAAATACATTACATTTCCACTGTTAATTACCCATGTCCAGGGAACCTTAATAAAGACAATAGAGTTGTTATAATGCCCTACACATGAGCCCACTGTTTAGTTAATTTTCCATATGTTAGAAAATGTAAGGAGGAAACCGGTTACGCCTATCTCTTTCGCTAGCGAATTGCAGCCTGCGCCCGTTAGTAAATCTGCCCCAAAGGCTTGACAAAGGGCCATAGTGGCCCGAAACGTTACTTTAATGCACTTTGAGTAAAGTTTTTAACCTTTTTCAAATAATACCAGAGTGTTGCTGCTTTTATTGATTTATACAATTTTGGCCTGGCAGAGGGCAGTGTCGGATTGGGACACCAGGGGCCCATCCAAAAACCTTAGACCAGGGGCCCACCATAAAACCTTAGACCAGGGGCCCACTCTCAGTACTAATATTCTTTATCTCCTTAATCAACCTCTATTCTCCTAGTCTGTTATCTTTACATACTATAATCAATTACTCCATCTATTTAGCCTCTGTTCTCAGAGAAATAGGAAATGGCCATGAAAAAGGCCAAAAGTTTAGCAGCATGAGGGCCACTGACACCTTGGCCCACCGGGAGTTTTCCTGGTATCCCGGTGGGCCAGTCCGACACTGGCAGAGGGTTCAGCTTGCTCCTGGGGCTGCAAAGAGCCGTTTTCAACTTTTAAAGCACACATGAACTGAATTCAAATTTAACCAGTTTTAAAATATGTATAATTTTATTACATTTGATTTTAGCATGTGTCTAATATTTCAGGCCTCATTAGGGCCTTGAGAAAGGATTAGAATGTTGGACACATACTAGAATGTTAAATTAATTTGGTATATATTCTTAAATCTTTTTGCTTGCCCATTTTGTCTAAATTTGTTGCCACCTCTTGTCTTCAGACATAATAAATCTTTCTGAATCTATCTATTCTGTATTTTACTGTAATTACTTTTCCCAAGGTAACAAACTTGATCTGGGAAATGGGCCCTCGAGGTAGAAGTGGAATCAGATGAATAACCTAACAGTGTCAGGTGGTATGTATTGGTACCACAGCAAAAGGGACACATGCACTTCTTTAAAGATGTGCTCATCAGAGCTCTGTGTGGTCCAACTCATGTTCAAAATTGGACACAGTGCAATTTTTGAAGCCAGGAGCCCTGGAGGTTCTACCTGTGAAGATTACTCCAGGGTTCCCAGGGTTGCCTTAATTGCTTCAGCCCATTTGAGTGCCAGAATTGTGATTCTGAGAGAAAGAAGCAGGTTCAAAACTAGTGGTAGGTAGAAGAGGGATGCCTAGAGTACAATGAAGGGGGAGCTGGGCAGGTACCTTTTGAAGGGTCTTCTGCCTACTCCTAGTTGAGGTTCATTTGTTCCCTCAGGCACTCTTCCCTCTTGTGATGGAATCAAAACACAAAGGATTTTCAGTGCAACTGCACCCAATTCACGCCAAAGTGCAAACGCAATTGAATGCTGTTTAAAGCATGGGCTGCAATTGTGTCAGACACACCTATCCCTCACCACCACAATTATACTAGAATAATGGGGAAAACATTGCATTTCAGGTAAAAAATGGGTCATTTACAACCCATGAGTGCGCTGTACAAAGTTTGGCTGGAGTCACATCAGGTACAGGGATACACAGGGATGGAGAATATTAGCAAAGGGTTACCTTTACTTGGTACAGAGCTTCTTAACCTTTATCAGATGAAACCTCATGTTAATTACTATTAAATTACACAAACCATATATATGATATATATATTAATAACCTGTGCCTTTGTATCTCTTGCAGAATGAAAATGTAATTCTTTTTTATGAGTAAATTTAAGAAAATAATACAACAAAGAGGAGTTATAAAAATGATAATAAATATCTGTTTTAAGTTTCGTTTGTTTATTTTACTGCAGAGTTTATTTTATGGTACTTCATTTGAAAGCAATTTACATTTTCCCAGCACTGTGTTGCTATTAAGGCAGCATATGGTTAAACCCAATAAAAGTCTTAATACTCCTTTGCTGTAGTTTGCGTTGTCCTTTCATAATATTATTTTTATCCAGAAGCCTCTTATGTGGAAGTTTAAGTTTGCCAGGCTGATCCAATTTTCACCTTTTTTGAAATGACTTCTGGCCGGCTTTCATTCTGATGTCACAATGCAAAGCTTTGTTCAGCTGCTGGGACTCCAGCTAGGCTTGTCCTTTTAATGGATCATTTGTGGCTAAAATAGCATTATACTTATTAAAGAAGTACAAGCACAACTCATTTGTCACTAGCACTCATCCAGTAGGTCTGATCCATATGATAAGGATAATTTAAAAGGTTCAGAACATGTGCTGCAATTGTTTATGTGGGTATGATTTAAGGGGTTTTTATTCCAGAGCTGTTCGGGTTTTTCTTTTCATCCAGAAAATCAAGGTCTCAGGCCGACACAGATAAAGTGTACAGCAATCCTAACTTGTCAAATTTTTACTGATATTGGTCCCTTAGTTGCTCTCAACCCATAACTTTTCAATGTGATTGTTTTTTTACAGGCTGTAAAATATGACTGAAGATAGGCAGACAGTGGTATACAGATAACACATACTGGGCACTCGCTATTCCATCTCAGTTTAACAGCCATTTCGTGAGTCATTCTGGAAACAAACTCTACTTTCATTTCATGTCTGTGGACCTAATATAGTTTTGCTTTCTACCTTTGTGCACTCAAAGACTCCTTTTTTATGTGAAATAGATTTGTGTTCATAAATGGGAAGCTAAATTTGCTCTCACTTAAAGGGATTCTGTTATAGGAAAACACAATTAATAGTGCTGCTCCATCATACTTTTACACTGAAATCCATTTTTCAAAAGAGAAAACAGATTTATTTATATTTAATTTTAAAATCTGACATGGGGCTAGACATGTTGATAGTTTCACAGGCGCCCTCAGTAATGTGACTTGTGGTCTGAAAAACTTCTGTAACTCCTCCACATCTCCCTTTCCCCGCAGCAGTCCATCAGCAGAACAATGGGACCAAGTAATAGTTTCCATACATAAGATAACAGCTCCATGGTATAACAGCTCTCAATAGTAAAAGTCCAAGTCCCACTGTGACTCCTTCAAGTTGGAGGAACAATAACATGTCTGAAAACAGTTCCATCATGAAGTGCTGGCTCTTTGTGAAAGCACAGGATCAAAATGACCTGAGATGGCTGCGTACACACCAAGGGGCCTATTTATTAAACCTCTATTTTTTTGTGGTCAAGTTTTAAAAGGGGAAAACTTGATTTTTTAGAGGGAAAAAAACCTAGATTTTTTAGAGATTTATTATACCCCCAATCTGCTAAAAATTTGAATCTGAAAATACTCCAGCTGAAACCTGTCGAGGTCGTGTAAAACTCAATGGCAGATGTCACTGAAGATGTTTCTTGTCATTGTGATCTGCATTGGTTTTTTATATCCAAAAAAGTCAAGGTTTTCAACGACAACTCGAAAAAATTGTGTGATTCAAAATAAAAAAATACCTACAATTCGAATTGTTAAAAAAAATTTCTAGACTTTTCCTGCACCGACTTATGTTTGTGGATAGGTCTTAGGTTAGGACTCGGTTTCAATAAAATATTAGATAAATTTGAGTTTAAGTAAATACCCCCCTCAAAATTAGAATAACATTTTTATATCTGGTACAGTAAACTATTTCATAGTAATCATAGTCATAGGCATATTTATTGTCATCTCTTCTGCATACAAAAAAGAAATGCATACATAAAGAGACGAAATTACAATGTCCCTATCCCACCCTAGACCACATACATATTATACATACTCCCAAACAAACATTAAGGGGCAGATTTATCAAGCGTCGAAGTGAATTTGAGGGAATTTTCAAAGTAAAAAAATTTGAAGTAATTTTTTGGATACTTCGACCATCGAATAGGATACTACGACTTTGAAATTACTTTGACTCTGATTCAAATTAAAAATCGTTCAAAAATTCGACCATTCGATAATTAAAGTACTGTCTCTTTAAAAAAACTTCGACTTCAATACTTCGCCAAACTAAACCTGCCGAAGTGCTATATTAGCCTATGGGGACCATCTAGACCATTTTTCTAAGTCTTCACACATTGAAGTAAAATTGTTCGATCGTGCGCTAAAATCGTTCGAATCGTTCGAATGATTTTACTTTGATTGTTCAATTATTCAATATTCGAAGTCAAAGTTTTTTAATTCGTGGGTCAAATTTCGAAGTATTTATCTCTTCGAAATTCGACCCTTGATAAATCTGCCCCATACTGTGTTAAAAAATCCAAAACATATTTCAGTATACACTTTCAAGCCAAGAAAATATATATATATAAAATACAAAAAAGAAGATTTTTTTTCTAACTCCCACTCCTTCATTTTTAACATGAGTATTTTTTTATTTTTTGTGCCATTTATTTGTGCAATCAAAATCTACTAAAAACCTTACTATGCAATAATTGTGCGTGATTGTACCTAATATAAAGTACTTTATTTGTGCCTATAACCATAATTCACATTATCTATTTTTTATTTCCATCACTATGTTGCGCATTAAAGGAATTGTTCAGTATAAAAATAAAAACTGGGTAAATAGATAGGCTGTGCAAAATAAAAAATGTTTCTAATATAGTTCGTTAGCTAAATATGTAATGTATTAAGTGATTGGATGCAGCTCTCTTGGTTTCCACTGATTGGTTACCAGGCAGTAACCAATCAGTGACTTGTGGGGGGGGGGCACATGGTTCATAACTGTTGCTTTTGAATCTGAGCTGAATGCTGAGGATCAATTGCAAACTCACTGAATAGTTATGTCCCATTTGGCCCCCCCTTCAAGTCGCTGATTAACTCAGAGTTAGAGAACTGAAAAGCAGGAAGTAGTGTTCTGGCTATTATGTTAGACATCCAGTCACAACAGCCTTTATACATTACATTTTGGCTAACTAACTATATTAGAAACAATATTTATTTTCACACGGTTTTTATTTTTTACACTGAACACTAAAGTGCATATCTGTTACCTCCTCTCTTAACCAATAATAAAGTGCATTTATTGTGCATAACCCATAGTATGTTCAATCTAAGCAAACCCATCCCTAATGTTCCACCCTTACCTTCAACTCCCATGTGCAACCCCTATATCTAGTCTATAAGGGACAGGATTAAAAACAGAAGCTGAAAACATTGAATTTCTATAAAAAGACCATATAGTTAATCATAATTTTAAGAGAGCAATTGCTCATTTAAAAATCTTACAGCTTGTGGGATAAAACTGTTACAAAACCTGGTTGAAAGTGCATGGATGCTACGGTATCTCCTTCTGGATGGCAGCAAATCAAAATAACGCATTAAAAGCATGTAAAGGATCATCCACTATACTGGATACCTTACGTAATCATCTCTTGTTAAAAATCTCTTGAATTGAAGGTAAAAACTCTCCAATAATAACACTTGCAGCCTCTTACGGTCACTAGCAGTACAGTTGCCATACCACTCCATAATAGAATTTGTCACTACACTCTCAATAACTCTTCTGTAAAAGAGCCCAAGTACAGATCCAAGGAGATTTACCTTCCTCAACCATCTTTAAACGAAAAGCCGTTGTTGTGCTTTACCAACCAAAGCAGAGGAATTTAGGCTCCATATGAGGTCATCTGAAATATGAACCCCAAGAAATTTAAGGGGCCGATTCACTAACTTCGAGTGAAGGATTCGAAGTAAAAAAACTTCGAATTTCGAAGTGTTTTTTGGGCTACTTCAACCATCGAATGGGCTACTTCGACCTTCGACTACGACTTCGAATCGAAGGATTCAAACTAAAAATCGTTTGACTATTCGACCATTCGATAAACGAAGTACTGTCTCTTTAAAAAAAACTTCGACCCCCTAGTTTGCCATCTAAAACATTAAACCTCGATATTCGACCCTTGGTGAATTGGCCCCTTAGTATTACTAACTTTCTCAACAATGGGGCCATTTATCTGAAGAGCATATTTCTAAAATCAATTATTAGCTCTTTAGTTTTTTCAACATTGAGGGACAACTTGTTGTCAATACACCAAGTTTCCAGCTGATTAACCTCCTCTCTATATTCTAATATATTGTTGTCTCTAATTTGGCTGTATTTGCCGTGTAAACAGTGAAGAAATAAAATTTAATACACAATAAAAATCATGACAGAATCCCCTTAATGATGCCCAACCTACTGGGAATAAAATCTACTGCAGATCTAACTGTAAATGAAGCAGTGTGGAAGCAAAAGGCAGAACTTTGTGTGTTAATTGGCTCATGTGACCTAACATGTACGGTTTGTTTGTGTGCACCGTGAATCGTAGGATCCCAGGGGGAAGCTCTTATTAAAATGGCAAATTTCTATTTATGATTACCCAATGGCACATATTACTAAAAAGATATATAATTATGAAAATGGTTTATTTACATCTAAACTGTTTTATGCCATAATTTTGTTATAGAGACCTACATTGTTCGGGGGGGGGTATATTTCTCCTTTAATTACTTTGTTTAACATGCACAGTAACTATGGGAAGTACCTTAAAGGTTCAGTAAAGGATATGTAATAGGGTTTCAGTCACAAATATTCTGTCCAATGGTACATTAATACCATTTATCATTGACATTGTACCATACCAGTCTTATGATTGCATTTTATAGATTTCCTTGGCACATTTTTTTTCTGTTTCCTTTCTTGGTACATTTAAAAAAAAAATTTAAAAGTGGAATTCCAAGCAAGTAACATTTTGTCACGGTCGGCACCCAATACCAGAACAAGTGCCAAGGACCCTGGTCTCGGCTGGGCTTCACCAGTAGTGTGACCACCTTTGGGCTTCGGGAGGAGCCCTCAGCTTAATTGGGTGCTATCTGGACTTAACGAGGGGTACAAGGCGAGGAGTTCTGGCTGGCAAAGGGGCACGACCGGATAGCAAGAGTCTTTGGGCAGAAGGTCAAGGACAAGGCGTCAGGTGGAAACGGAACAGACCGGATCAGGACAGGCAGATAACAGAATCGCCAGGCAGGCAAGGGATCAAAACCAGATAATCAGACAGACTGGATAAGGCAGAATGATGGTCACACAGGCTGGGTCGAGGCAGGCGGATATCAGAATCGTTAGGCAGGCAAGGGTCGAACCGGGTTGTCAATCAAGGGGTTAAGCAGGAAGAGATGTCGTAGGCAGGCAAGGGTCAGGGTACAGAATGCAGAATAGTCAGGAAAAGGCAGGGTCAAACACGGATAATCAGTCAGGATAGCAAATTCAGGAACAGGTAGAACAAAGCTCAGGAAAGCTCAGGATATGATCCTATAACGGGCACTGGCTACAGGTCCTTACGGGCACTGGCTACAGATCCTTAAATGGGCCTTAAATAGGGTCCCAATTCGCACCAAAACGTGCACAATTTCACGCCATTGCGCGTGGCGCAATCTCGCCAGCGCGCCTTATGGATCCAAGATGGCACCGGCAAGGGGAGAACAGGAGCGGCGCAGCGGGCGTCCACGCCGAGGACCCCGCTGGCCACTAGACCACCAGGGTAGGTTTCTTACACATTTCATCACAGTAATTAACACTTGGGGAGGTTTATCAACGGTCAAGTTTGTGAAGTTTGTGAAGATTATTTATACGTTGAATAAACTCAGAACTGGATGTTTTCTTATTTATGAAAAAAACTCTTATGTAAAAAAAACTTGAATCAGTGCATTTGGTTGTAAAAACCAGAATACTCAAATTTATTGAGTTTTTGACGAAAAAAACCTGGAATCAGTCAAATTTAGCGAGTTACGAGTGCAAACCACCAACAAAAACCCAAACATCATGAAGGCTTCAAACATCTTTAAATGGTTCAAGGGAGCTCTGCTATTGACTTCTACATGACCTTGACACGTTTTAGCTAGAGAATTATTAGAATCAGGCTATTTCCAGCTCTGGGGCATACTAAATCTATAAAAAATTGAGTTTTTATTTTAAAACCAGAAAAATTTGAGTTTTTACTGGAAAACAACCTTTTTCAGGAAAAACACAACACAACCTTTATTAAATAACCCTCTTGTTGTAACATCTCTATCATGAATTGCATATTCCTGAAGCAATAATCATTCCAAAAAAACCCAGCAGAATTACACCTGTCCGATAATCTTTGTCTCTCTTCATTAGATTGGACATTTTTATCATGCATTGTATAAATCTCAAATTGAATACCAAATGAGAGACATGCATATACAGCAAGCTTCTCTTAGCATTTCATATTATTAACAACATAATAAATATAAGTGAGCATGCTTGTAAATTACACAGTACATTTTTCCCCTCTAACAATATGTTGCATTTCATCCCAAGCTTCAGCATGGGCTCACAATAAAAAGATGTGTTTGCCCTGGCCTTGTTTCACTTTACTACAACTTCTGCTGTGCCCAGTTGTTATGGCAACCCAACACTAAATGCGATGGGGTGAAGCAGTTGCCTCATGCCAGTCAGATATTTTTTTTCAAGACTTTTGAATCGGGCATTTATGTCTGTGAAAGAACTGAGAAACAGAGATGTGTTCATATACTGGGCTTGAAAAAAAAAAAAGAATGGAAAAGGCAGGCAAATGCTCCAGGAAAAGAAAACGTTTTGTGCTATAGTAGACTTAAAAGAAAATGTTATTGAGGGGTCAACCCATTAGAAGGGGTCAAATGTATTGCAGCTCTAGCATCCGAAGAATAAAAATGAATTCATCCTGCAACTGAATTTAATAAAAGATACAGAAAAAAGGAATGTCATTGGTTTTTGAATGATTGTGTTAAAAAGAAAAGTATAGGAATCATTGTAATTTACCAGGGGTACAAGTGCTAGAGCATTAATAGGCACAAGAGTATGTTCCTTGGTGCTCATCCATGTAGTTGTGCCCAGTAAGCTGTGCTCTGCTCCTCACCCAGGGGCGTATTTATATTAAGGAGCCCGAGGGCCTGTGCCTAGGGCAGCAGGTTTTGGGGGATGACCCTCGGGTGCCTACAAATGTATTTTTTTTTATAAAAAATTCACCCATCGTCTTCCACGGATTTCCATAGGAAATCCAGTGAAAGAGCTTGGGGCTGAGGGGTATGGGGCTGAGCTAGGTGGAGGAAGTGACATCACACAAACACATCACGTGAGTCATGTTTAGGTCCGGTGGCTAGAGTAGCATCGACCTAAGTACAATCCTGTCCTAACCCCATATTGAAAAACTTCTGCCAGTCCCTAACATGTCTGAATGATGTGATATAGATGTAGTAGAACTACAAGGAAGCACACATTAGATAAAAACTATATAGTGTAATAAGTTCGTACACGCCGAAAAGTCCATGTAGTCCTACCCTAAAGTGGATTTTATTGGTTATTTTTTCACACAACTTTTTGTATATACACAAATTGTATGAACTTACTATACTATATAGTTTTTATCTAATGTGTGCTTCCTTGTAGTTCTACCACATCTATATCACATCATTCAGACATGTTAGGGACAAAGAAGAAGTTTTTCAATATGGGGTGAGGAGCAGAGTACAGCTTACTGGGCACAAATACTCATACATGGATGAGCACCAAGGGGCATACTCTTGTGCCATTAATGCTCTAGCACTTGTACCCCTGGTTAACAAAAATGATTCCTGCAGGATGATCAGTTGCAGGATGAATTAATTTTTAGTCTTCAGATGCTACAGTTGCAATATGTTTGACCCATTCTAATGGGTTGACCCCCTCAATAACATTTTCTTTCAAGCCTACTATAACACAAAACATTTTCTTTTCCTGGAGCATTTGCCTGTCTTTTCCATTCTTTTTTTTTCAAGCCCAGTATCTGTTTCTCGGTTCTTTCACAGACATAAATGTCTGATTTAAAACTCTTAAAAAAACAAAAATATCTGACTGGCATGAGGCAACTGCTTAAAGCTGCCTCGTATTGCTTCACCCCATCGCATTTAGAAGCACATTTATCAAGTGTCGAATTTTGCGTTTTTTAAAACTCCCATAAACTGCCATAAATTTTAAAGTTGACCAATCAAACTTTATTATTAAAATCGAATTTTTTTTTTAACTCGGATGAACTGAAACAACACGAAAACTCTAGTCTAATTTAAAAAGCTTGATTCGAGTGTCAGAAAGGCTGCAAACATCACCAAATTAATCCCTGGACCTCTCCCTTTGACTAACACAGTATGTCGGCAGGTTTTTTGTGGGTCTCTTTCTAGAATTGTTACCTTGACAAGCATGGCACCTGGTTACACAGATTCTTGCTCATGGTTCGAAAAGCAACAACAATAGTTGAAGGGGTCAACTATCTGACTGATTGACTTTTGGGCCAGACATGTGAATATGGTCAAGTTTGCAAATAGCAAGATTCCATTGTTTGTCTGATAGAATGAAGAATGGAACTGAATGTAAGTGACAGAGCAGCACTCCTTTCTGGATCTTCTGATACTCCATCTTTGTTTTGAGATGGGTTATCAACATATTTTAAGCCTGACTAAATTTGTGCATACATGGCCACCTTAAGCCAACATATAGGAGTAATATTGGCCATTGCTTTGTTATCTTAATTGGTGCAGTGGTTGAATTTCTGTTCATGTTAATTTTTGGAAGTATGAGTCTATGAAATTTTGAGGAATTTACAAGGAACCTGAATTATAATAGGAGGTAGGGTGATGTGGTCCCCTGACACTTTTTGTTGGCTTTCATAAGTATTGATGTGAAGGCCCCACGCATAGAGGCTTGTTCAGTCAAAAATGGCTAAACTAGTAGACAAAAGCACTTCATGTGTGGCCAGCTTAAGTTTCAAAGCTGAAATGCAAGCAGGTAAGGCTCTTGGTAAACTTGAGGCATGAACTTTTTGATTGTATTGACAAGGGAGCATTTGTGAATGAATCCAAGAACAACTCACATGTTTCTATAGATTTTTTTTAGACTGTTGTGGGATATGAGAACTACAAAGGTCATAGGACGAAGAGTAGTTGTTGAAGGACATTTGTGTGAAAAGCTTGAAAGCACATATTTGATTATAAGTATGCAAATAGCCATGGAAACCATTACTGCAAATAAAAAGAGCAGCAAGTTTTATCCACGCTATGGCTATAAGCTATTTACACATTCCATAACTTACATTGGACAGCATTGCCTTCATATTCCCTGAAGTTATATTTAATTTACACTGTTCTTCAATGAAACTGAGGAGATTTACATAAGATTCAGTTTCAATGCAGTATTCTGTTACAAGAATCCTTTATTATTTTACATAAACCATAAAATAATCCTGTTTTATAGTCACGTGTGGATATGTTTTGTATGTAAATGAAAAGTACAATAATAAGCAATTTATTTTCTATTTCATTATTAAATAGCTAGAAAATAACCGGTTTCATGCGGTTCTGTTATTTCCATCCATACTCCATGATCATTGGTCTGTGCATGAGCCCCACAATCAAATTCAATAACACTAGGATTTCTAAAAATCCTGGACTGTTTATGGGAGTTATTAGCAACCCAAACCTGCATGCCTCATCACCTCTGCTGATTATTTACTGTGATTCCCTATAATTGGCTATCACTGGATATTGGATAGTGGATATTGGCAATATCCACTCAAAGATCTTGCTGTGTTTGGCTTTTCTGATTTTTTGATGTTATAGATATTATTATAAGAGCATTCTTTTCACATGTTTGACTGCCCTCTGTACTTCTCACTTGATAAAAATCTAGCAGGGGTGCAGTATGCAGTCAGAAAAGCAAAAGTGCTTTCTTCATGAGTGCTTGTGGGTGCAGTTAAGGTGCAGAGTGCAGTATTGGTGGGCATAGGCCAGACCTGTTCTTATCACTTGCCATAGGGAAAATAGTAAGAATAGGGACCAGTAGACACACATGTAAGAGAATGTGCAGTAGGTAAGAGGGGGGAATGTCTACCCCAATGGTCCCCAAACTTTTTTACCTGTGAGCCACATTTACATGCAGTAACGGAACTAAGGAGGGGCAGGCCCCTCTCTGAATGCAGTTTTCTGGGGGTGCGGGCCCCTGTACCCCTGGTAGTTATGCCCCTGTTTACATGTTAAAAAAGTTTGGGAGCAACACAAGCATGAAGAAGTCCCTGGGGGTGCTGCCAATAAGGTTTGTGGCCATGTGGCAGCCCCTATGTGGACTGGCAGCATATAGGAGCCTCTTGTTTGGTAGTACATCTGGTTTTTATGCAACCAAAACTTGACTACAAGCCAGGAATTAAAAAATTAGTTCCTGCATTAAGGCCACTGGGAGCAACATTAAAGCTGTATGGGTCGGTGAGCGACAAATTGCTCACGAGCCACTGGTTGGGTATAAAAAATGGCTGTATTTTGCAATCTGTATTGTGTCTATCTGCTTGTAGATGAGCTCTACCATGTTCTATTATATTAATGCTTCTTTTATGTATATATATATATATATATATATATTTTTTTTTTTTTTTTTGACAGGCTTTGACTGCTAACATTGCCAGTGGTGTAACTAGATGTTTCTGAGCCACACAGTAAATTATTTTTCAGGCCCCAAAAATATCTAGTAAATATCCTGTTTTACATCCCATTGACGGTTAATGAAACGGAACCAAAGCAATACCCTGTGTCGCAGGAAAATATAAAATTAGTACCAATGCACTGTTCATATTCTTAATAGGTAAGTGATGCCACTAAAGTGGAGCCTGAATTGCATTCAAACAATCTTTCACATTATAGAAATCTCTGCAATGTACGTTCTGTTGTGTGATCTGGGAGCACATTTCCTTCACAGGGCAACTGCTATGATTCTGCTATGTATCTGCATTACTATACATGCCTGAAGTACCTTCAAACATTTTACTTAACTTATTTATGGAATAATACATTGCTGTATACTTGAAAAGACTCTTCTAGATGAAGATTATTTATGGATGTCAGTATAGATGGCTTTGATTTGGCTGTGACATTAGTTAAACCTCCTGGATTGTGTGATGAGTTTGAGTACTCAAAAGTTGAACATTAGAAGGTACCACTAGTGATGGGTGAATTTATTCGCCAGGCGCGAATTTGCCGCAAATTTCCGCGCTTCGCTGCCGGCGAATAAATTTGTAGGCATCAAAGTTTTCATGACAGTTTCGATTCCGGAGACAATTTTCGTGTTTCACACATTTTTTGCCCACTTTGCGAATTTCAGGAAAAATTCGCACATCACTAGGTAACACTGTTGTAAATACATGGGTGAAGGAATCACTGCACTTCACAAGATATTTATAAAAGTTACATTTCATAAACTAAATGAAAAAATGCATTACTCTTTTTAAATCCCCCCTTCCCCCAAGATTTTATCATTATTATTTTTAACATTTATTTATATAGTGCCAGCATATTTCGCAGTGCTGTAAAGTAAGTTAATAAATCTTATTAATTGCATACATAGAACATATGGAGTTACATACATCACAACCAATACCGGTACAAAAGGTGAGGAAGGCCCTGTGCAAAGGAGCTTACAATCTACAGGTAAGGGAATAAGACACAAGGTGTGGGAGTGGGCAAGATTAGAATTAAGTGAGTGAGAGATGTAGTACTGTATGTGCTAATGTATTTAGTAGTTAAACAGAGTGAGGGTTAGGATCTTCAAATAGTGCTTAAGAATGAAAAACATTTGAAATGAAGAAGATCATGATTTTGGACTTCTGTCAAATTTACAAATTAGGCTGCCCCTTAGGTTTGTGTTCCTCCCCTCCTACATTGCTCTCATCAGGTTGAATGTCCTCCCTGCCAACCTCTACACCAATTTATTTTCAGAAACCTACAAACTTCCATTAGTAAATTAATATTCCTCTAGACTTGGCAGAGGAGGAATTCACTCCCCAAAGCGTGTTTTACCTCCAAACTGCAAATAGCTAGTGCAGTAAATATGATTCTTATTCCTATTTATTCAGAAGGTGAACTTCATATCGAAAGGGATAATTTATTAAGTTGATGTTTTGGCAGATAAAGATGAGGTGTTGTATAGAAACTTTGAAACAAATGGAATATCACTTCATAGTAGACATTCACCAAGATTAGCTCTTTTTCTGTTTTGGGAATATTTATATTTCTTTTGTCAGGGCACAGTAGTGTAAACTGTTTAGGAATAATAAAAAAAAAAGATTCTTATACTGTTTATCCCAATGAAAATAAGCATATTGTTCCCCAGTGCTCAGTGTTTAAGCCCCTCTGTCTTACACAGAGGGGCTTTCACTCAGATAACATACATGGCTGCTTTTGTTCTTATAATGTCCTTATTATGGGCATCACACAAAATAAATAGTTCTCTTCTTAATAACTGTATTATATTGTCAAGTTCGGGACCCTATATCCAGAACCCAAGTTAAGCTCCCTGGTCTTGGCTCTCACTTCTGCCTCTAACCGCCGCCTTTCACCTCGGGAGGAGCCCTCGGCTAATCGAATGCCGCCAGGTCTTATTTGAGAGAGGAGCAAAGCTAACGGTTCTGGATGAGCAAAAGGGTCTGATCGTCTCACCAGGATACTGGAAGGAAGAACACCACCAGGAACAGGCAGGCCGGGCCAGCCCAAGCAGAGAATTGTCAGATAGGCTGGAATCGGTATTGGAGAGTGTAGAATAGTCGGAGGACAGGCAAAGGTCAGATTGGAGAGGTCAGAGTAGTCACAAGCAGGCAGGATCAGGATTGGAGAAGTCGGAGAAATCAGGCCGGCAAAGGTCAGGATTGGAGAAGATCAGAATAGTCACAGGCAAAGCAAGGGTCAAAACCAGAAATAACAGATAGGCTTATACAAGGCAAGGCACCTAGGAACTTTTCAAACAGAACCTAACAACGGGCAAGGTGCTGTAGACTAAATTCCCCTTTTATAGTTTTTGAATCTCGCGCCAATGTGCGATGATGTCATCACGCCGGCGCATAAACCAGGAAGCATGCCGGTGCGCGTGCCATAGGGGTACTGCACACAGAAGTGGAAAGACGCAGTAAAGGAATAGGATAAAAAATACTTCGAATTTCAAAGTATTTTTTGGCTACTTCGACCATCGAAACGATTCGAACTAAAAATCATTGGACTATTCAACCATTCGATAGTCGAAGTACTGTCTCTTTAAAAAAAACTCCGACCACCTACTTCGCCACCTAAAACCTACCGAGCATCAATGTTAGCCTATGGGGAAGGTCCCCATAGGCTTTCTAGCCAATTTCTGATCGAAGGAAAATCGTTCGATCGATGGATTAAAATCCTTCAAATCGTTCGATTCGAAGGATTTAATTGTTCGATCGAACGATTATTCCTTCGATCGTTCGATCGAACGAATATCGCTAAATCCTTCGACTTCGATATTCGAAGTCAAAGGATTTAACTTCGACGATCGAATAACGAGGGTTAATTAACCCTCGATATTCGACCCTAAGTAAATGTGCCCCTAAAACATAAAGCTTTTATGAATATCAAGGTAAAATTAAGAAACAAGAAAGAAACATGAAAAATAAGTCAACTTGAAATAACACAAAGGTAAAATGTGATGGTAACATCTCTTACACTTTATTGCAGCAAAAAAACAATAAAAAATTGGAATGTTCTACATACATTTAAATGCCCAACAAGTACTAGGAACATCAGAACCTTCACAGGTGAACCAGTGCACTTGATTTAGAGAGTAGCATTTTAGATTCATCTTCAAATACATTGTTTCTTTCTTTGGTTTTAAGATATAGGTTAACTGGAAGGATTTATTAAATACACATTAGTATTACAGTGTTTTTTTAATTTTTTTTATTTTTTATTGATTTTTCTCAAATTTTTCTTGAAAATTAAAACTTTAAAATAGCTTGATTTTTAAAGATACAATTCTCGTTAACTTCTACAGAATCCAAGTTTTTAATAAAGTTTGGACATAATCATGCATATTTTGTGTAGTAAAAGACACAATATAAATTTTGACAAAAATGCCCATCACTGTATGTGATTTAAAAGATGCTAAATATATTTGCAGATACCCTATTTCTTACCACTTACATGCAGATTTATTAAAGGTCAAATTAAAAATTCGAATTTTCTAATTTTTTTATGGTCAAAACTCTAGGGGGCCCATTTACTTAGCTTGAGTGAAGGAATAGAGGGAAAAAACAGAATTTCGGATGTTTTTTTTTGGCTACTTCAACCATCGAATGGGCTACTTCGACCTTCGACTTCGAATCGAACGATTCGAACTAAAAATCATTCGACTATTCGACCATTCGATGGTCGAAGTACTGTCTCTTTAAGAAAAAACTTCGACCCCCTAGTTTGCCACCTAAAAGCTATCGAAGTCAATGTTAGCCTATGGGGAAGGTCCCCATAGGCTTGGCTATCTTTTTTTGGTCGAACAAAAATCGTTCAATTGATGGATTAAAATCCTTCGAATCGAACGATTTTTCATTCGATCGAACGAATAGCGCTAAATCCATCGACTTCGAAGACGAAGGATTTAACTTCGACAGTCGAATATCGATACCCTCGATAATCGACCTTAAGTAAATTTGCCCCTAAAATTTGAAATTGTGAATAATCCAAACTCAATTTGACTTTAAATTGAAATTCTAATTTGAATTTCAAGATTTATCAAACCTTGGCCCTTTAAAAATTCGAATTTGACTATTCACCACCAAAATCTCGCCAAATTCATGTATAAGTCAATGGGAGAGATCCAGGGACCTATTTGAATGTTACTAGCCTTCCTGACATTCGAGTTTTTTTCAGAGAAAAAACTTGATTTGTGGTTAGTCGAAATTGAGTTTTTGAAATTCGACCTTTGATAAATGTGCCTCTCCGTGTGCCATTTCTGAATATTTATATAGTAAGGGGCCGATTCATTAAGGGTCGAATATCGAGGGTTATTCGATATTCGACTAGGAATTAAAATCCTTCAACTTCGAATATCGAAGTCGAAGGATTTAGCGCAGATAGTTCGATCGAACGATCGAAGCATAATTCCTTCGATCGAACGATTAAATCCTTCGAATTAAACGATTCGAAGGATTTAAATCCAATCGATCGAAGGAATATCCTTCGATCAAAAAAAGTTAGCCAAGCCTATGGGGACCTTCCCCATAGGCTAACATTGACTTCGGTAGCTTTTAGATGACGAACTAGGGGGTCGAAGTTTTTTTTAAAGAGACAGTACTTCGATTATCGAATGGTCGAATAGTCGTAGTCGAAGGTCGAAGTAGCCCATTCGATGGTCAAAGTAGCCCCAAAAAAACTTCGAAATTCGAAGTTTTTTAACTTTGAATCCTTCACTCGAAGTTAGTGAATCGGCCCCTTAATGTTTGCAACAATTATGGTCTTAGCTGAATATTGGTATGAAACCTTGAGCCATAAATGAAGACCAGACATAAAATGTATTTGTATATGCCCTTAAAGTAAAAGTCCTAAAGACATATACAATTGTCTGAAATCCTTCTCAACTGTTTTTTTATGATGGCTTGTAATAAAATTCTTTGTACAAGAAAGCTTTAGTCTCTCCCACATAAAAACACAAAATTTTGCGTTTCCCTGGCAAACTAACAGAAGAAAATTTACAAACTGCACTAAAACAAAATAGTAAATTACAAAAATAAGAAAGATCAGAAATCTTTATTAAACCAATACAACTAACATTGTCAACTTTGCATAATATTGACATTTTATATGTATT
This sequence comes from Xenopus laevis, assembly GCF_017654675.1. Taxonomy (NCBI): domain Eukaryota; kingdom Metazoa; phylum Chordata; class Amphibia; order Anura; family Pipidae; genus Xenopus; species Xenopus laevis. Next base: position 210,583,128 of record NC_054371.1, on the reverse strand, counting down.
TTTTGTTCTATTAGATATCAGTAGAAAAAATTGTAAAGACGTTTTAAAAAAATGTACTTGTGCTTTTTAATAGACTTAACTATTATAGCAGGCCTGCGTTTACCAACGAAAACAAAACTGTTTTTCAGTTCACTCTTTATTTTCTTTTTGTTTCTCATGGAGAAGTCATAAAAACTGAACCGAATGTAATATATTGTGGAGGAACTGGGATTTAATCCTGCGGCATACAAATCTTTAAATGTCAAAAGCTTGAAGCAGCTTTCTGTATTAGGGATCTGTTCATAAAAAGTTACATTCTGTTTATGTGGATGTTCTGCAGACTTTATTCATAAAGTATAGCTCTATGCACAATGTGAAACTGCGAGCCTGCTGTTTGGGGAAAAAAAGTATTTTGCCATATTTTCATTGCTTCTTGAAAGAGTTTAAATGTTAAAAAAGTGAGTTTTTAAATTCTTGCATTGGTTTAGAGCAGCCCCCAGAAGCAGGATTTAATGTGACTATTGATTGCACAGTAATGGACTAATAAAAAGTGCTATTTTCTTGAAGGAAAAGTTTTGCCTTCATTGGCACAGTGTTCCTCTATAAATTTACAGAATGTCATTCAGGAAACAAATATTAGGTAATATAGATTTCATGATATATTTTTAAAGGCTTTTTTTTTCTAAAAATGCATTTTGATAAATTTATTATTTAGGGATATTAATTTATAACTGGATTGATATATAATTGACTTTTCCATAACAGATTTCGTTTTCAGTTTTTCTTTCAATTAAAGAAAAGCTTTATTTTCTAAAAATAAAAATGATGTTATCGTCTCTGTGTTTATATCACAGTCATAAAGAGAAACTTTAACAGAGTTAATTGGGAGGGTGATGAAAAAGGTTTATTTAAAGTGGACCAAATGAACCATTTAGTGGAGGAGAATGTTAATTTAAATTAGGGAAAATGAATGAATAAAACCAACCGATCTTGTGTGAAACCTAAAAAGTTCATTTTCTTCTTAAAGTTGCACAAATATAGAAATATGCTAATTATAAAATGAAGAAAAGAAAAAATGTGAAGAGTGAGAAAACATTGTCTTTGGGTTGTTTATACATGATATGGTATGCCTGGCGATGAAGACATTTTAAAGGGATACTGTCATGGGGAAAAAAATTTTTTTCAAAATGAATCAGTTAATAGTGCTGCTCCAGCAGAATTCTGCACTGAAATCCATTTCTCAAAAGAGTAAACAGATTTTTTTATATTCAATTTTGAAATCTGACATGGGGCTAGACATATTGTCAATTTCCCAGCTGCCCCAAGTCATGTGACATGTGCTCTGATAAACGTCAATCACGCTTCTCTGCTGTACTGCAAGTTGGAGTGATATCACCCCTCCCTTCCCCCCCCAGCAGCCTAATAATAGAACAATGGGAAGGTAACCAGATAGTAGCTCCCTAACACAAGATAACAGCTGCCTGGTAGATCTAAGAACAACACTCAATACTAAAAACCCATTTCCCACTGAGACACATTCAGTTACATTAAGAAGGAAAAACAGCAGCCTGCCAGAAAGCATTTCTCTCCTAAAGTGCAGGCACAAGTCACATGACATGGGGCAGCTGGGAAATTGACAAAATGTCTAGCCCCATGTCAAATTTCAAAATTGAATATAAAAAAAATCTGTTTGCTCTTTTGAGAAATGGATTTCAGTGCAGAATTCTGCTGAAGTAGCACTATTAACTGATGTGTTTTGAAAAAAACATGTTTTCCGATGACAGGATCCCTTTAATTTTAACTTTTAATTTTTTCTCAAAAGCTTGTTTTCTCACATACATGAATTAACCAATAAAAGGCATCACGTTACTACAAAAAAATGTTTTTCCTTTCCTTGAACTGTGGCTAACACAGTACAGCACTCTAATATGAGGACACAAGCATCAACATCCACAGAGCAAAAGTTTTTACTCCATCTGTGATTGGCTCCAGGTTGAATTTATTGTTCACGAGTGACCAGTCATAGGAATAACTGACCAAAGGAATTTGCTTTGTAGTTTCCCCACTTGGCAGGTCCATCTTGTATAAAATGGTTTCCAACCTCTTTTCTTTTTGCTTGGAACAGTAAAGAAAGAGGAAGATTTTTTTATTTGCTGAATTACTTTTTTATAGGCAGTTAATATGCACAGTCCCCTTTATAGAGTCATCATGACAAAAATGAGGATTAAAGCCCTTTCAAGTAAGCAATATTGTTGAGTAGTAATTGGCAAATCTGACTCATTTTGCTTCACCCAAAATTCACAAAATGGCAAAAATTTCCAAATTCGTTGAAGTCAATGGGTGTTTTTTTTTTTACTATACATCAGCGTCTATGGGAGTTTTTTTTGTTGCAGCAGCAGAAAACTGTGGCAAAATATTGCGCTCATATACAGTCATATGAAAAAGTTTGGGAACCCCTCTTAATTCTTTGTAGTTTTGTTTATCATTGGCTGAGCTTTCAATATAGCAACTTTCTTTTAATATATAGCATGCCGTATTTCAGCAGTGACATAAAGTTTATTGGATTAACAGAAAATATGCAATATGCATCATAACAAAATCAGACAGGTGCATAAATTTGGGCACCCCAACAGAGATATTACATCAATACTTAGTTGAGCTCCTTTTGCAATATAACAGCCTCTAGACTCCTCCTATAGCCTTTGATGAGTGTCTGGATTCTGGATGGTGGTATTTTTGACTATTCGTCCATACAAAATCTCTCCAGTTCAGTTCAATTTGATGGCTGCCGAGCATGCACACCCTGCTTCAAATTATCCCAAAGATTTGCAATGAGTCGGGGGACTGTGACGGCGATTCCAGAATATTGTACTTCTCCCTCTGCATAAATGTCTTTGTAGATTTTGAAGTGTGTTTATGGTCATTGTCTTGTTGGAATATAAAACCCCAGCATAACTGCAACTTTGTGACTGATGCTTGAATATTTTCCTGAAGAATTTGTTGATATTAGGTTGAATTCATCCGACCCTCGACTTTAACAAGGGCTCCAGTCCCTGAACTAGCCCCACAGCATGTTGGAACCTCCACCAAATTTGACAGTAGGTAGCAGGTGTTTTTCTTGGAATGTGGTGTTCTTATTCCACCATGCAGATTGCTTTTTGTTATGACCAAATAACTACATTTTTGTCTCATCAGTCCAAAGCACATTGTTCCAAAATTACAGTGGTAGATCAAGAAACCCTGTTTGTGGCGTGAGTGCAGAAAGGGCTTCTTTCTCATCCCCCTGCCATACAGATGTTCTTTGTGCAAATTGCGCTGAATTGTAGAACGATGTACAGATCCACCATCTGCAGCAAGATGTTCTTGTAGGTCTTTGGAGGTGATCTTTGGGTTGTCTGTAACCATTCCCACAATCCTCCACATATGCCGCTCATGTATTTGTTTTGGCCTGCCAGAACTGGTTTTTACAGCAACTGTGCCTGTGGCCTTTCATTTGATAATTACATTCCTTTCAGTTGAAACTGTTAATTTAAACCTCTGAGATAGCTTTTTGTAGCCTTCCCCTAAACCACGATACTGAACAATCTTTGTTCTCAGATCTTTTGAGAGTTGTTTTGAGGATCCCATGCTGTCACTTTTCAAAAGAGAGTCAAACCGAAGCACAACTTGCAATTGGCCACCTCATATGATTGTAAATCACTTGCAGGGGTCATTGTTTGTCCCTGCATGTACAGTTTTAGGGTCATCTAAAGCTATTTATACAAACTTGAAGGGAGTATCATCAAAATAAAGTTTTATTTCAACCTGATGTAATTACTGTGCATAAAAAAATATTTATTATTATTATTTATTACTAATGATGGGCGAATTTGCACCGTTTCGATTCGCTGCTTAAAGGGGTGGTTCACCTTTATGTTAACTTTTACTATGTTATAGAATGGCTAATCTAAGCACCTTTTCAATTGGCCTTTATCTTTTCTTTTTAGAGTTTTTGAATTATTTGCCTTTTTCCTTTTACTCTTTCTAGATTTAAAATGGGGGTCACTGACCCCATCTAAAAACAAATGCCTTGTAAGGCTACAAATGTATTGCACATTGTCTCAGAATATCACTCTCTACATCATACCAAAAGTTAACTCAAGGGTGAACAAGCCCTTTAACAGATATGGGTCCAAATTACCCTAGCAACCATGCATTGATTTGAAGAGAAAAATTTGTAATCAAAGGTAGCAATAACAATAAATGTGTAGCCTTACAGAGCATTTATTTAGATGGGGTCAGTGACCTCTTTTTGAAACCTGGAAAGAAGAAGAAGAAGTCAAATAATTAAAACTATAAAAATTAAATAATTGAAAAGTTTCTCAGAATTGGCCATTCTATAGCATTCTAAAAGTTAACTTAAAGGTGAACCATAAACAAAGTGATAGCATGATATTAAATTAAATTAAACGGTTTGTTGGTATATGCACAAACACATGCACAAATTATTGCATTTTTGTTTAGATATTCTATCATAGTAGTTTTCCTAACAATATTGTATATATATATATATATACCCTTCCCAGCTATAGTCAGGTGATCCCACTGGTGACTAATAAAAGGGCAGCCAAGTTTGGGGGTTTACTTTGAAAGCAGCTAGTAAGTTGCAGGTAAAACTTAGTCCCTTTGTAAAATGTATAATGAAGCAATAGAATTCTTAATGAATCAGATGAAAATTAAGCGTAGGACTGGCCAGATATGGGATGACTTTGACGTAGTTGGCCAGCTTAAATATATTGCAATATATGGACAAACAATCCCTGTTTTGTTTAAAGGGTAAGGCATTTTTCAGTAGCAGTATGCACAAAATGTCTCTGTCTTAAATATATTGATAATGGGTTGAGTGCAGATGACTCTTGTATTTGACTATATATATATATATATATATATATATATATATATATATATATATATATATATATATATATATATATATATATATATATATATATATATATATATATATATATATATATATATATATATTATGTCGGTACAGTGAACGCACTCCTCCCAGATTCAATTCTGTTGATGGTGGTGCGTTGCTCAAAGCTTTATGTTATAATCCAGTAAATGGACCTTGAAAAAGGTCCCAGAGAGGACCGAAACGTTGGAAATGAACTTGTGAATAAAGCACATTTATTTCACTAAAATGAATGAGTGCGGGTCCAATTACTGGATTATATATAAATATATATATATATATTTTTTTTTTTTATTATTATTATTTTTTTAAGATTAAGATATTATAAGATTGAAATTGTTAATTTTTGGTAAAAAAAAAAAATACATTTTTTTTTATTCACAGTACAGGTATACGCTCAGTTAAAAACATTATCCAGAAAACTCCGAATTATGGAAAGGCCATCTCCCATAGACTTCATTTTATCCAAATAATCCAATTTTTTTTAAAAATGATTTCCTTTTTCTCTGTAATAATAAAACAGCAGCTTGTACTTGATCCCAACTAAGATATTATTAATCCTTATTGGAAGCAAAAACAGCCTATTGGGTTTATTTAACGTTTACATATTTTTTAGTTGAAGATCCAGGTATGAAGATCCAAATTACGGAAGGATCTGTTATCAGGAAAACCCCAGGTCCTGAGCATTCTGGATAAAAGGTCCCATACCTGTACAGTAAAATTTAACAGTCATATAAAGTGTTGCACACAGAAACAACACATAGAGGTCTGTAAAATGTAAACGATGTTTAATAGGTCTATTATCTTTAGAAACCATATTGGAGGCATATTTATAAAAGTGTTTGAGATACCAAATCTCGTCACGTTAATGCCAAGATACACTGTGTAAAACCTCAGGTACTTATAAAGCTGTGTAATTAATTGTTTGCCAAAAGTGTAGCACGGTAAAAATTCTGGCATAAAAAGAGGTGTTAGTTTCAAAGAGCCACATAAAAATAGTCATCAAACACAAAAAAACATAAAAACTTTTTGTAAAATTAACTGATAAAATCAATATAGATATTCAGAAGTATCTTTAAAAAATATCAGATATTTATAACCATAATTACCTTTATTCATTTACAGTCTTTCTTATGTCTGTTTTCACGTAAAACTCTGATGAAACTCTATGAAACACGAGAAAGTCAATGGCCAAGTAATTTAAATTTTACAAAGCTGTAGGGTGAAATAAAATGTTTAATACACAGCTGACCTCACTTTCTAGAAGTAGGATAAATATAACCCCTGTGTTTCCATGTTTTTCTTCAAGCTGTGAGTTACTGAACATCTGACAGACTAGCAGAGCGCTCCAAAATGGAATTCAGTAATGTGTTAAATTGCTACTAAATACACTTTATTGGGTCTCCTGGATAAACATTTATTGCAAGCACTCCACAATGCATAGAATTATGCTTCAGAAAAATATGATTATGTAGGGGTAAACTACACAGGCAGAAGAACAAGGGAATGTGATCTTTACTCCACAAGGTAACATCCCTGAGGAGAGAAAAAACCTACAGTAGAAGCACTTTACAGCTGAGATACAGTATGAAGAATTCATGCAGAGAAACACCTTATGTGCTTCACACTTGTGCTTCAGTAGAACTAAGAAATAAATGAACACAGGTGGCATAGCTTGGCAAAGAAGAAGACTGAAAGAAAAAAGAGAAGAAGAAATAAGAGCAAACTGATCTTAGTAATAAAATGTTATTATAAAGAATCAAACAGAAAAAAAGAATACACTATGAGGCCTTTTATCAACTATTTATCAATGCAATTGAAATTAGGGATGCACCCAATCCTTCTGGTAGGCCGAACCGAATCCGAATCCTAATTTGCATATGCAAGTTAGGAGCAGGGAGTGAAATTGCGTGACTGCTCACAATATGGGGAAGTAATAAAGGTTTTCCTCTTCCCACCCCTAATTTGCATATGCAAATTAGGATTTGGATTTGGTTCGGTATTCGGCCGAATCTTTCACAAAGGATTCGGGGGGTTCGGGCGAATCCAGAATAGTGGATTCAGTGCAGCCCTAATTTAAATATTTTATAGGCTAAAAGTGAGGAATTCAAATTAGGGTTTCTTAAAACTCAAATGTTCAATATTCAAAAAAGCTTGTTAAATCTAAAAGTTGTTTTTTTTTTTTCACTAAAATCTGGTTAAAAAAATGCAAACCCTTCAAAAATCAGCCCTAGGTCTCCTATCCAGCCCAATCTAAACAGTGTATATTATTTTCTGTTGTATTAGACATCCAGTTTCCATACTTTATTTATATTGTTTGCACAGTAGCAAACCTTTTTTTGGGCTGACAGGATCCCTTATATTTTATTTTATTTCTATAGGAAATGCACAGGTCAATGTACACTATATACATTCAATGGTTAGCTGATTAATATTATGAAAACTAATAGTGTATAGAAAGAGATTTATAACGGCAAATTACTATTATTTGTTTCTACATTTCATTGATGACGTTCTTGGATTCTTTTGGGAAGGCCAAGAAACCTAATGGTCATGTAACCTACATTGTTTAAATTTATATGGTTAAGACTTGTTTACTGTGCAAATGCAAGTCTTATGGATCTGTAACCCCTATATTTCTACATTTGTGCCCAAGCTGTGAGTCGTCTGACTGTCTAACACAGCTCTTATAAATGGAATTCAGTAATGTGTTAAAGTGAAAACAAAATAAACTATACCCTGGTCTCCTGGACAGATGTTTAATACACCCACATTGCATATGTTGTGCAAGAGTGATCCAGTACCTAGTAGCAAGTTACAGCGTTGCCTTTAAAACTACTTAGGAATAATTAACTGGTATATGTATTAAGTGTCTATTTCATTGGGAAAAAAATTAAATTACAAGGTAGAAATGCTTGAAAATACAGGCATCATTTTCTTCAAGACACGGGGAGGACTGTATAACAAAACTGAATTTGTGAATTTTAGATTTTAAATTCGAATAAACTTTACATTTTCTGCAAAAGTTTCCTTTTTTATTTAAAAAGTTTAATCTAAAAAAAATTGATTGAAGAAAAAATAACTAGAATGCATAACTAGAATGCATAACATTTACATTTCTAGTCATCCTTCACTATCAAAAAAAGTTGAATTAAATAAATCTTATATTTTTCCCAGTATAACTCGTATTGACTTCTACATGAACTCATAGGGGCAGATTTACTAAAGAGCGAAGTGGCTAACGCTAGTGACTTTTTGTGAGCCACCCGCAGGGACATCGCCAATTCACCAACAGGAGCAGGCGCCAATTCGTTAGAGAACGGGACCACCGCTAGCATTCATAAACACTCTATCGCCATAGACTTGTATGGCGGTGTGCTTCTAAAAAAAAGACGTGCGTCAAAATAATTTCTCCGCGCGACAAAATGTTTTTGACGCCCATAGACTTTTATGGGCATCTGCGACATTCCACATTTAATGCTCAAAGTTACCATTTGCAGCAACATTTATAATAAAGACCTCCATACAACTTTAAATGTCTCGCCCTATGCAAATTGACCTAAGCACAAGATCACTAGGCAAATTAATGCTAGCACATCTTCATTATGAAATGCTTGCACAGCCAAAGTAAAGGTATCGAAAGGTCGCCAGCGGGGATCAAACTTCGCATTTTAGTGAATTTGAGTATTCTTAGCGTATTTGTGCTAGACGAAGTGGTGCGATGGGTGTGAATCTGCCCCATAAGCTTTCAGATGCTGAAGTTTTAATTTTAAATTTTCAAGTTTAAAATTAACTTTTATATTAATATGATGTAGAGAGTCATATTCTGAGACATTTTGCAATTGGTATTCCTTTTATATTTTTTGTGGTTTGTCAGTTATTCGGCTTTTAATTCCGCTTCTCTAATGTTTGCAATGTCAGCAATCTGGTTGCTAGGGTCCAAATTACTCTAGCAACCATGCATTGGAAAAGTCCAAATCTGAAAATCCGGCATCTCAGACCTGTCGAGGTTGATTGTTATACCTGAAACATGTCATGTCAATAAATGCACATCTCAGTTATTCTGCCTTTGGCCGTATACTTTGCTATATACAATATTAAAGTTGCACATACGTTTGGACGGGACATGGAAAGGTGGCCTTGCTGAAAGGTAATTGTTGGGTATGTAATAGTTATTGCTGAAGAATCTTCAAAGAGGTTGCATATAAGTCTATGGGAGAAGTCCCAATGATTTTTTGATTCGCACTGGGGTTTCATGCAATACCCCGAAGTTTTCGGAGTTTTCGGGGGAAAATTCATAAAAAAATTGTGAAACTCGTGAAACTCGAATGAAAACATCTGAAAAAATCGTGAAAATTGGATTTTCACAAAAAGCTAATTTTTGGGAAAATGTAATTATAATTAAGTGTAAAAAAAACCCGGCAGATTTGATCGGAGTTTGTAGCAGAAAATATTGAGATAAATTCGGACTTTGATAAATAACCCCCCTAAAGTTAGGTAAAAGGCGAACCATCTCTTCAATAAGTCTCTAGCATTCAAGTTTTGAAACCCTAATTTGAATTCATGGGTTGTACAGCAAAAAAATTGGCAAGAATAGGAATGTTGATAAATCAGCCCCCTAGCTTTATAGAAAGCAATAATCTAAAGGAAATACAGTGTGGGGCATGTTTATCTGGGATAGCTTTTGGGGCAGGGGGAGGCATCCCAAAAATGGCCTAGAGAGTTGTTAATGTGGTAGCAGTTGTATAATTTATTTCTTGTTCTACATAGTTACATAGTTACATAGTGAAATTGGGTTGAAAAAAGACAAGGTCCATCAAGTTCAACCTCTCCAAATGAAAACCCAGCATCCATACACACACCCCTCCCTACTTTTACATAAATTCTATATCGCAATAGCCTTTTATATTATGTCTGTCCAAAAAATGATCCAAGCCATTCTTATAGTCATTAACTGAATCAGCATCACAACATCACCCGGCAGTGCATTCCACAACCTCACTGTCCTGACTGTGAAGAACCCCCTACGTTGCTTCAAATGAAAGTTCTTTTCTTCTAGTCTAAAGGGGAGGCCTCTGGTATGGTGATCCACTTTATGGGTAAAAAGGTCTCCTGCTATTTGTCTATAATGTCCTCTGCTGAAGAGGATCCTGTAGGTAATTATTTAATCTTCAAGAAAGAACAAAAAGGTTTATAGTGTTAATATGATAATGTAAGTTATTAAATGCCAACATACCAAAAGAAGCACAGTTAATATAATCAATATCCCTATCATATGGTCGACTAAGTACTAAACCAAACCCAAAAATGAGACTAAATCCCCAACTTGAATAAAAGCAAATGAATAATTCCAATTGAATTATTATTAATTTGGGTTAATTTATGTGAGCATTTCGTCGCATTTTCCCTCTCTTTGGTTTGGTTAAGGGTATTATATAGTTTTAGAAACAAGGGATATTTAGTAATAAAGAAACCTACTTATTAATTCATTGTATGCCTTCACACCCTTCCATATATGTAATATATCATAAATGCGCCTATTTTAAACAACAGAGGTTCTGCACCTGGTCACTCCCACTTGCTATCACTGCTGATTGTCCACATATTTACCTATTTATGAACTAGTGATTTTTTTCACTATGTATGGTTGTGCAGTGAGTCTCTGTGTGTAGCACGACACTGAGCCAAAAATGCATGTGGTTTTGCCTTCCCATTTACTCCAATGAAAGTTTGATGCCTGTTTAGGACTTTTGACACAAAGCAAAACATTCACATTCTACAAAGTAAGGGAAAAATGTTTTAGTGGTAAAAATTTTTTCCCATAGACTAATTTATTTGGCCATAGAAAAGACACTGTAACAAAAAAGTTGCCCCTAAACTAACATTTTAAATTTTTCATGAATTTTTTGCCAAGCAAAATGGGACATATTAGCTAATCCCTATTGTGTATTTTGTCCAACATTTTCCAGTATTTTTGGATCCTAATTTTAGTCCTTTGTGGTCCAACATGACACTTCATAGCTCACAATAAGATGAAATTAAATTTACTATAGTCACAGTAAAATAGTAATGTACTAAGTGAAGATTGCTGCACAGATTTATATGTGGAACCATTGAAAGGGAGGCAGAAAGTTGAAAGATGGAAGAACATACATTCCATTTTTAAAGTTGATTTTTCAGATTTCTTTCCCCCAAAACACATTTCAAATATGACATTTTTTATCCAACACCCAATGAATAACTGCTTGGCACTAGTCTTAGTACACTGCCTTTTCTTTAAATTTACTATTCCTCTACTTAAGGTGGCGTCTCCCTTTATCCAAGATTGGTTGCGTGTATTGTCCTGTGAATAAAAAGCAGAGATTATTGACAGATAGCTGTATCATTTTATGGCTGTCAAAATGCTATACAATAGTATTCCAAGACAGAGAGAGAATTCGTTTAGAGGAATTATGCTTCTATAATTATCCAAGTTTTTTTGGAAGACTTTTCATGCATGTACCTCCGGATTACACAAGTAGTATACAAATACGTCTAGCCTTGTGGAGAAATGTCTCAGAGAGATGTCTGCTACTATAACAAAATACTAAAGAGTCTGGGCCTTATCTCGTCAATTTAGCTCTGATATCATTGAATGTTGTTTGATATAGGAGTAGTTTGTACTTTATCTATAGTTTCCAGTTAAGCAATAGCAATAGAATATCATTGACAATCATTATCTCTGTTTAGCAATCCAATCCCCTTCAATGCTTCTTAAGAGCAAGGTCACCTAGAGTAGAAATTCTACATTTACTCTATTGTCCTTAGTCATTGTTCTGCTTAGTGGAGCAAAGCAATATGAATAGGCATTAGAACATTGCAACACATACCCAATGTTTAGGGGGCAAACTGTTCATAACATTAGCACTGCACAATGTCTAAAATAAACAGAACACAAGTGAATGATTCATTGATGAGAACAAGAGGAAGAAGGAAAAATCATCAAACCCCAGCTAAAAAATAACAAGAAAAGTTGATTTCTGTTTAGCATAATATATTGGGTGTTCTTGTTAAAGCTTATCCTCAACCTTTAGTGAAAAGTTCCCATTTAAGTGATTCCAAAAAATCAAAGCAGTGATTCTACACAAGTTTCTGTAGGAAACAAAATGATTCCACAAGAATTTCTACAGGAAACATAATGATTTGTCAAGAATTTTTGTAGGAAACATAATACAAATGCTTGGTGCACTTCACTTTGTGTCCTAGTAAACAGAACAACTTGCCTGGATCCAGTTATAACCCCTCAGGGTGCTGACATGTCTCCATTCCCTTCCTATCCCAGGGCATGCTACGAGGTCTTATTCAGTAGTAGCAGCTGGAGATTCTCAGATGCAAGATTCTAGATAAGTAGCTTCCTTTACACACATAACTGCACAGACATTCACCTGTATGTATGTATGTATGTATGTATGTATAACTTTATTTGTAAAGCGCTGTTAAGGAGCCGCATAAAGTACAAAATATATAAAAGTATACATGGGGGAGACAAATCACATAATAAATATATACAGAATCATAGGACAAAGAGCTTAAGTGCTATGTGGTAAGAGACATTGTGAGAAGGAGGTCCCTGCCCCGTAGCGCTTACAGTCTAAGTCGATGGGAGGCTAAAAAGGTCCACAAGGTAAGGCATAGTAAGTAGGGACAGGACTAGGCTAATGTTCTAGTGGTCCAAAAGGTAGTTAGTTTTTTTCTTGAAGAGATTAAGAGAGGATTCTTTACGGAGGAATTCAGGGATGGAATTCCAGAGGTAAGGAGCAGCAAGATAGAGAAGAGAGATGGCAGTGGATGGTGTGAAGAGAAGGTGGCTCTGAGAAGAGCAGAGAAGACGACCAGGAACGTATAGTGAGACGAGAGAAGAAATGGAATGAGAAGCAGAAAAGTGAAGGGATTTGAATGTTAGTAGAAGGGTTTTATATACTATCCTTTGCTTAACAGGCAGCCACACTAAGGATTTTAGTAGGGATGTAGCGAACTGTTCGCCGGCGAACTAGTTCGCGCGAACTTCGACTGTTCGCGTCCGCCGCAAGTTCGCGAACGTCGCGCGACGTTCGCCAATAGGCGTTCGCGTCAAAATCGGTCGCCCATTCGACCATTCGATCGCTAAAATCGAACGATTTTCGTTCGATTCGAACGAAAATCGTTCGATCGAACGATTAAAATCCTTCGATCGTTCGAATCGAACGATTTTCGGATGATCGAAGTTCGCGAACAGTTCGCGAACAGTTCGCAAATTATGCCGGTGTTCGCGAACGGCGTTCGCGAACACATCGGCGGCGGTTCGCTACATCCCTAGATTTTAGTTGGGGTTGAACAGGTTCCCTTTTAGGAGAGAGCAGAAGGATCCTGGTAGCAGAGTTTAAGATGATTGGAGGGGAGAGAGATGGGAGTCAGGAAGACCAGTTAGGAGGAGATTGTAATAGTCTAAATGGGATAAGATAATGATATATAATTACATACAGAAGCATAAAGAATGAATACATGTGCCTGTGATGACTAAAACATACCTACAGAAATGATTAAACACTATACACTAGTGATGCGCAAATCTGCCCCATTCTGCTTTGCGAGAAATTAGCAAAACTGTTGAAAAATTAATGAAATGCATTAGTTTGTAGGTGACTTTTCTTCATGGCGACTTTTTTGTAGCAAAATTTATTGAGTCTGTGGGTGACTTTTCTTCTCACTCCAGTTCCATTAAAGTCAATCTGCATTTTTTCTCACTCCAAATTCATTGTCAATTGGTGTTTTTTCTCACTCCAAAATGCATCAAAGTCAATGGGCGTTTTTTCTCAAGTTTTTTTCTTACTCCAAATGCAATGAAGTGAAAGGGCGTTTTTTTCTTGTGTTTTTTTTCTCTGCAATTTTTCATCCCAAATCTTTGGCACGGAAAAAAATTTGCTGATGGCAAAATGCGGAACTTTGCCGCATTAAATCCATATGTGCAGAAAAACATTGTTCATCACTATTATACACACATAAAGGGGGTTATTTATCAAGCTCCAAATTTATCTCAGTATTTCTAAGATAAAAATCCAAGCAACTCCGAATTCCCGAATGGACATTATTTATCATTCAAAACTTCGGACCTCTGCCCAGAAAGCCCGAAATTTTTGGACTTTTCTGCAAAAACCACAAATTTTTCATAGTTTTCAGACTTTTTGGCCAAAATCCCAGAAATCATCGGATATCAGTACTGACAGCAGCGCAGACACTGGGACCTTCCCCATGGACTAATACAGGACCCTGAGAGCTTTGAGATGCCTGGTTTTTGGATTCAGAGTTTTCATACGGACTTTAATAAACTCTTAAAAATTTGGATTTTTTTTTAAATGTCAGAAAAATCTGAATTTTTTCGGATTTCGGGTATTCAGAGCTTAATAAAAAAAAAATTTAACTTATATTTCTTCCAGTGTTCAGTTTCAGCTCATATATTCACACGTGAAGGGATAGAATTTCTATATGTTGTTTACTAATTATACATGTATAAGAAGTCAAATAAGAATTTACTTACCAGCAAAATAAAGTAGTGCCAAAGCATTGTGAGCCTTTTTCACTCCCAAAAGGGAACATCCATTATTCAGCAGAGCAGTGTAGCATGGCCAGACAACTTAGTTTGGCTGATGTAGTACTAAGCACTTCTGGGATAGGGAGAGAAACATACATATTTGTGATCATATTAGTTCTTGTAGGGAAAAAGGAGTCAATCAAAACATCTAACTTCACTGCCGGACACTTTCCATTCACTCGATTGGAGATTTTAAAAACACACTGCCCACAACAGTCACTAGCATTGACAGATGGTAATACTGGGTAAAGTCAGCATTCCCAAGTGAGAGTAGTAGCATCTGTCATGAGCCGTAGGTAGCATATTCAAATGAATGGAAAGTGGCTGAAGCTGGAGACTGGAACTTTGAAAGCAGAGGTTTTGCTTAAGGAGAATTAGGTGTTCAAAAATTCGTGTGTACCCAGCATCAATTTTTTTTTAATTTAACCAATAGTGATGGGCGAATTTGTGCCAATTCGTGAATTTCCCGCAAAATTCTCGAAACCCCGTTTTTTACGCCGGCGACCATTTTTTTAGATGACGGCAAATTTTTTTTTTTTGCCACCGGTGAATTTTTTTGGGTGAATTTTCGCGGGCGTTTTGCGAATTTACAAATCGCACAAATTATAATAAATTCGCCCATCACTATTAACCAAATGTTAGGTGGAGACATACACAGACTAATTAGATTTAAATTTATTCAAAAGGGCAGAATTTTGTGACATGGGCCATGTGTGGCCAATCTTCAAGCAGCTTCATGTTTTTGCCTTCCCCTAAAAAACAAAGAAGGCACTATCACAGTAATTAAAATTCCTAAAGTAAATCATGAGGAGATCAGAGGAGTCATTTACAACTGCAAGAGCAGTGAGAAAAGTGTAATTAGCATGTAACATCACCTCCCATAATTCTAGGGTTGTTGTGGTTGCCAGGGTGAGTTGTACCTGATGCAATTGCATTAGATGCATTGCAATTAACTAAATGTGCTTTCACTTTAATGCAAGTTGGGTTGAATTTTGTTGAAAGTCTAGTTGGTGTCATTTCCATTGCTCGTTACAGTGATGTGTGCCCAAATTCTATGGATGCAATTGTGCTGAGTCTGTGGGAGCAACACTCTGGTCCAGAGGTGGCATTGAATCCAGGGTGTCAATAAGCAGGAGGAATGCAGTGGTGTTGAGCAACTATATGAAAGTTCAAGGATCACATTTTGATGCAGGCACCTTTAATGGACAAAGTTTTACATGCAACTGACCATGGGGCAGTTTGCGTAAATGCTAGTGCACTTGGGGTCTCTTCATTACAGAGATGTGCAAGAAATTAGCTGTTTTACCTGCGTAAAATTGCTTAAACCATGTGGGGGATCATAATGATTTTGTACTAGGTGCCCCTGCATGTGTCCTTCCTCCTCCCATACATATGTCCTTGCAAATTCACCTACTGAGCAGGAACACCATGGAGCTTCTTCCACCTTGGCTGTGCTTAAATGTACAGTAAACTTGTATCTACAGAATAAAGCACAGAAGTAAAAAAAAAATAGGTAATCTGCCTTAAAATGTTTATATGCATACATATATTGTAAGCACAAATTTATTTTTTTACAGTCACATTCACAATAACATTCTACGACATTATACAAAGTTCTTTCACACTGTCAATATTCTCTATAAGAAACCTCTAAACCATCTCCTTACATGTGGAAACCCCATCTCCATATTTTATTACAATAGCAAATTCAAAAATACACATCTGATTTTATATTGGAGGTGACAAGTAAGTACATGGTTATTAGCTAGACGAAGTTGATGGGTCTCGGCTACCGTGAGGATACAGAAAGAAACTGTAACAATAAGAAATCACTTACATTCAGATGAAAATAAAACTGAACAAATAGAGGAGTTTCTTGACAACATGTTAGAAATGGCAAAATCTGTTATATACCACATCATTCAAATTGGCTTTGGCTAAATGCAGAGGGCCAAGTAAGATGTCAAATCTTAGAGAATTGCAATAAACTGAAGATTGACATTAGCCAGATCAGGCTATAAATACCGCACAAAAGAACCATGAAAGCCATTTACTGATTGAACTGTTATTTTAAATAGGCTTTTCCCAAATGCAAATACAAAAGGGAAATAAATAAGCCTATTGGTCAGTTATATTTGTAATACAAATTATCACAGACATACACTGACAAATGGGATAAAGCAACCAAAGGAAAAAGATTTAAGCATCATAATATTTCAGTTTTAGACCACCAAACAACATTTTTCACTAGGCTTGGATTTGCATTGAAACTCCACATTTCACCATCTGCAAATATTTTCAAGAAACCATAGCATAATTTCACTGCAAAAAAAAAAAGCATAAACTTAAAATGTAAAAGTTATCAAAGATTAATATTAAAATATCATTTCCTGTTCAAGTTTTTATTAAAATTGTCAAGAATGTTCCCTGTTTTATTGATGCTTCATAGTATTTTTTTCTCAAGGTATTAAAAAAAATATTTATTTCAAAATGTTATTACCAGTAGAATTGTCATAAATTTTTCACGGTTTTATTATTCTTTCCTAGTATAATAAAAATATGTAAGATTTTAGTGAATTGCAGAACTCTTGCATTAGACGGATGATACTGTGATACATTTCCCACAATGTGTAAAACTTTTTACTTAATTAGGTGAATTAGAAGCAGGCGTTTTTGGCTCAGGTAAAAATGTTTTTGGACTGTTCGTATTTGGAGAACACTTCGGGAGAAAAAAAGAAAGGAAGTCAATGGGAGCTGTGCTGATCCTATTGGACCTTTTTTCAGACTTTTAGAGGTTTTCGGATATTTTTTGCTGAAAAAGTAAAAGTCTTAGTGTTTTTTTGAGATATACGTATTATTTTTGGATCATTCAGCATGCTTTCTATTCTTACTTTTTGGAGGTTATTTACTAAAACTCAAGATTATTAAAACAAAGTTTACCTAGCTGCCAACCATGAATTGAACTCATTTATCAATAATTCTTCTCGATAACATTTTCTGTGCAAAAAAATGTCGAAACAAATTTGTGCGTCATTTCAAACCATATGATTGACACTCCAAAAACTTTTATTTGGATTGTCACTGCAAAAACTCTTATTTATCAGATTATTGGAAGAAAACGAATGCGGATCACAATGTCAAGAAACATCTCCAGGAACATCTGCCATTAGCTTCTACATGACCTCAACAGGTTTGAGATGGAGTATTTTCGGATTCTAATTTTTAGCAGCTTTTGGGTATAATAAATCTCTAAAAATTATAATTTTATTCATCTTTAAAAACTGGACCAGAAAAATTTGAATTTAAATGAGCCCCTGTTTATTCAGATCTTTTAATAACTGTCATGGCATTTGGGATTTTAAAGAAAAACAGTTTAATTATGGTTTCAAAAAGCTCCAATATCACTTAAATGCGACCTTATAAATAAATGGGCCTTGCCATGTTTACCAGGAAAAAAAAATTCACAGTTAGATAAATCAATTCCGTTAGGAGAGTTCTAGGAATGTCTCCTCTTTCCTTGAAAAATATGATATGGGCATTTAAAGCTTTTTTTAAATGTTATTGGTAGAATTAACTAAGCATATTACCATGTACCATAGAAATTTGTATTTAGAGTAAGTTATGTTAATCATACTGTACATAATTTAATATCGCGTAGAGAAAGCATTGATTGCAACAGAAAGAATATTCCTAGTGATGGGCGAATCTGTCCCATTTCGCTGAAAAATTTGCAAAACGGCAAAAAAAAATCATGAAGGGGCGAAAAATTTGCCAAACGCATTGAAGTCAGAACTGACTATTTTGTCCAAATGCATTAAAGTCAATGGACATCCAAATAATTTTGCCGCACATCAATTTTTGTACGCGCGGCAATTTTGACGCGTGACAATTTTTTTTCGTCATAGTGAATGATTGCCGCAATTTCGGGAAAACATTTACTGCCAGTGAAACATGGAAATTCGCCGCAAATACATGCCTGCCAAATTTATTCGCCCATCACTATAACTTAGTGCTCTTTGTGAAGAATAATTTTAATATTTTATGCAAACCTCCATATTTTTCCCTTTAATCAATGCTTACTCTGTGTATCTCTGTTGTGATAAATGATGGCTTCCTATTATTTTTTTCGCTTTATTTCTTTATTTATTTTAAGTGACAATTGACTAAACTTTTCTGAAGCACAAAGTTTTTTTTTAAAGAATTCCATGCATTCAGGATAAAGTTATGCTGTTTACCATAGTTTTTTTTTCCTAGTAAGAATCCATTAAGAAAAGTCTGCCACTGAATAGCATTTTACTACAATTTTTTGTCGTAGGGTCAAACCAAAAGAAAACTGATAGCGAAACTAAATAGGACCCAGAAGGAAAGTTAAATCAGCCCTTGTGAATTTCTGGTGTAGCAGGAATCGCTTGATTGACAAGGACCGAGCCACTGACTGTATTATCTTGGTAGTATATCACATGTCAAAACTTCCCTCCTAAGAATAACAGAAATGACCTCTATGGTGCCACAAGTCCTTTGTGACCTTTTTAGTAGCCATAACAGTGACTAAAACAACAAAGAAATATCAAGCAATAGTCCTCCCCCAACCTCCCTGTGCCCAGTGAAGCTTTATTTCAGCTGCAGTTGGAGTCAGTTCTGAGGAGTGTTGCAGTGTATTACCATGCAGACAATATGGAGCAGTGCAATAAGAAAAACATATCGACAAGTCAATTATTTATTTTTCTTTATGGGCTAAGGTAATGGAATGTGTTTCCACACAGGAACAAGTTCATTAAAATTCATTATTTATAACTGCTTTTTTTGTTGCTGCCTAAAGATTTAACTGTGCTGTATAATGATTGCTAGTTGTATTTAGTACTTACATTATTATTTTCCATACGGTGGCCCTCCAGCAGCTTTTGAACTACAAATCCTATCACTGGCTGACAGGGGTTGCTGAGGGGCAAATTTACTTAAGGTCGAATATCGAGGGTTAATTAACCCTCGATATTCGACTGTCGAAGTTAAATCCTTCGACTTCGAATATCGAAGTCGAAGGATTTAGCGCTATTCGATGAAAAATCGAACGATTACATCCTTTGAATCGTTCGATTCAAAGGATATTAATCCATCGATGGAACAATTTTCTTCGACCTAAAAAAGCTACCTAAGCCTATGGGGACCTTCCCCATAGGCTAACATTGACTTCGGTAGCTTTTAGGAGGCGAACTAGGGGGTCGAAGTTTTTTCTTAAAGAGACAGTACTTTGACTATCGAATGGTCAAATAGTCGAACGATTTTTAGTTCGAATCGAAGTTGAAGTCGTAGTCGAAGGTTAAAGTAGCCCATTCGATGGTCGAAGTAGCCCAAAAAACATTCGAAATTCGAAGTTTTTTTTATTCATTCCTTCACTCGAGCTAAGTAAATGGGCCCCTGAGTGTTGCAGTAACAGTAGAATGGCATGAGGCTAAACATTTAAAAACAACTTGAAATTGTGAATGGCATGAAAATGCCATTACAGACAACTTGTATGTATATAAGCATGTATGTATAACTTTATTTCTAAAGGATACACAACATTGTACAATTTTAAATGATAGGAAAATTCCCACAGGGTTAATAAAATTATAATATATAAATAATAAATATGTATAAATATATAAAGATTAAGGGTCTTATTTATCAAAGCCTGCATTTATCTGACTAACAAGAAAAATTTGAGTGACAAATCGTACGTTTTTTTCAGATTTTTTTCCCCATTCGCTTGATTTTTTCGGACTTTTTCCCTAAAGTCAGAATTTTTCAGATTTTTGTCTGAAAAGCCTGAAATAGTCAGATTTTAAGTCTAATTCCAGCGCAGACCACAGAAACTTCCAAATAGGATAGGGGCCTCTCCTATTGACTATATGTAACCTGGGCAAGTCTAGATTTTCGGATTCTGACTTTTTCCATCCTCAGAGTTAAGTAAATCTTGAAAAATTCAAGTTTTTTCCCACAAAAAATTCGGAATTTAATAAATAACTCACTAAGGACCGATTTACTTAAATTCAGATTTCTATTTTTTTCAAAAATATTATTTTTTTCTCAAAAAATTTGTGGTTTCTTATATCTCTTTAAAACTTTAAAAATGTGACATTTATTAAGGGGCAGATCTATCAAAGGTGGAGGTGAACTTTCGAATGAAAAAATTGGAATTTCGAGCTATTTTTTGTGGACTTAGACTAGGGAACAGTCCAAATTCGATTTGAATTTGAAAAAATGTGAAAATTTGAATATCGAAATTTATCATGTACTGTCTCTTTAAAAATTCGACTTTGACCATTCACCATCTTAAACCAGCCAATAGTTCGACTATTCCACCATTCGATAGTTGAAGTACTGTCTCTTTAAGAAAAAACTTCGACCCCGCTCAACATCAGCTGCTCCCATATGCATGTCCGTTCACTGGCTCCCAATCTCCTCTAGAATCAAATTCATATTACTAACACTTGCTTTGAAGGCCCCTAATAATGAAGCCCCTCCCTATATTTCATCTCTGATCTCCAAATACTCTCCATCACGCAACCTTCGCTCTGCTTCTGATCTTCGCCTCACTTCTCCTCTCATCACTTCTGCCCATTCTCGTCTACAAGACTTCTCTCGGGCTTCTGCTTTTCTCTGGAACTCTCTGCCTCGAGCTGTCAGACTTTCTTCTTCTTTCCAAACTTTCAAGCGCTCCTTAAGACCCACCTGTTTAAAGAAGCTTATTCAATGTACCTTATTTAATCAATCATTGCTGTATCAAAAATCACAAATTGTTTCTAAAATCCTAATGTCTCAATTGTACCCTAACCTTTACTTTGTAAACTCTAATTTGTAGGGCCCTCTAATCCTATTGTACTCTGTAACCTTTGTTTGTTATCCACCATTTATTCCCTGTTGTTATAAGTAAGGTAAAGCACTGCGTATCTTGTCGGCGCTATATAAATAAATGATGAGGATGATGAAATACCCCTTATCCAGAAAACCTCAGATTCCAAGTATTCAGATTCCAAGTATTCAGATATATATATATATATATATATATATATATATATATATATATATATATATATATATTTTCTTTTATCCATTCCCCCACAGTACCGGCACTCACGATAAAGTCATTAATCTGCCTGGGTGCAGAATCTGTAAATAATCTCCATAGCAAATCGAAGGACCCGCACTCACAGGACTTAAAATTCAAACTTTACTTTATTTCAGAGCAAAAGACTGACGTTTCGACCGACCCACGGCACTTTGAGAAAGGCCGTGGGTCGGTCGAAACGTCAGTCTCGATTTGCTATATTTGCTATATATATATATATATATATATATATATATATATATATATATATATATATATATATATGACTAACACTTTATCTAACACTTTATCTGTGAAGTGTGAAATAAAATCAAACCCACAGGAGAAATAAGTGCCACAAAATGAAAACGAACTCACATTGTAAATAGGTGGTTTATGTGGAGGCCAGAGAAACCACAAACAGAACAGGGATCAGGAGGTTCCCTATAAATACACAGGTGAGTCAACAATAAAACAGATTATTCCAAAAGAAAGGTTTCCATATACTAAACCAGTGGTTTCCTCGTATGCCTCAAAAACCACAAACTAGGCACTGGGAATATGCAAGCATAATGTTGTGGATGGAATAAATTATATGGATATGAAGTAGACCTTGGAAATTTGGGTAGTGTTTAATTAATATTTGGTTACTGTTTAATGAAAAGGATATTAGTTTAAAATGTAAAATGTGATAAACATAAGTGGCAGCACAATGGTATGTCATCAACCATTCTCAAAATGTTTATAAAAAAAAACTCCAGTAATATCAAATTTCAACAAATATGTGTAAAATATATTTTTTTGTAAATCGCATTTATTTGAATGGGTCATAATGTATTAAATCGCCAGGTCAGACAGCAAATATAAGAGGTACTGTACATATACTGGATGCGCATAATTACCATTATTTGCTTGAGCTATTCCCTAAAGCAGTCTATTGAGATTAACTGTGCTAATGCAATCAGTTAGACAGTTCTTACCCCAATGTGTAAAGTGCTTTCTTTTGCTGTTTATTTAAGGGAAATTAATATCTAGAAACAAAATTAACAGGTATCTGGAAATCTGTTAACTCTATAAACAAATAGTTCACATTTTAAAAAATGATTTCCTTTTCTCTGTAATAATAAAACAGTACCTCGTACTTGATCAAAATCCTTATTGGAAGTAAACAATCCTATTGGGTTTATTTAATGTTTAAATTCATTTAAATTCATGTTTAAATTCATTTTAATTAGGTGTAATGTATTACAATACTATTGGGTTTATTTAATGTTTAAATTCATTTTAAGTAGACTTAAGGAATGAAGATCCAAATTAGGGAAAGATCCCTTAACCGGAAAATCCCAGGTCCTGAACATTCTGGATAACAGACCTCATACTGTATTGATATCAATAACAAAAAATCAGCATGTCTTAAAGAGGAGCCTATAATGTGAAAGTATCAGGTTTAGTGTTTATCTTTATAAGCAGCCACCTCTGCTCTATTATATTAAAAGAAAACAACCTACTGGCAAATTAGAATCTTAAATAGACCAGATAAAACCACTGGCAGCCAATAGGAAGTTCTGTTTGGCAGTACATCTGGTTTTTATTCAACCAAAACATTTCTGCAAGCCAGGAATCAAAAATAAGCACCTGCTTTCAGATCAATGGGAGCAACATCCAAAGGATTGTGAATCCACTGGTTAAGGGCCACTGCTTTATAGATACTAGTTACAGCTCTACAGCTATGGCATATATACTATATTAATGGGGAATTTGTAACATATATTCCAGTTCTATTCCTTGTAGACTGAATCCTTATTTTCATGGTTCTATGTTTGCATAGTAATAAGAAGTATATTGGGAAAGTAGTAACGGGATAATGTTTGTGTAGTCCTAACCAAAGAGTCCAATACTAATAGTAAGCATCTGACTGATGACTATATACAAAATTTTCAATTATACTACATACAGTACCTAGCCTTTTTAAATACAGGTAAGGGACCTGCTATCCAGAATGCTTGGGATCTGTTTTATTCTGGATAATGGATCTTTCTGAAATTTGGATCTCCCTACCTTAAGGTTTCTAAAAAATCAATTAAACATTAAATAAACCCTATAGGTTGGTTTTGCTTCCAATAAGGATCAATGATATCTAAGGGGGTTATTTACTAAACTTCGAATACCCGAAAACCCCCTAAATCCAAAAAATTCGTGATTTTATGTGTTATAATAGGCTTTTAAAAAAAAATCACGAATTTTTCGGAATTTATTAAACCCCGAGGGCTAAAAAGCCCGTTTATAAAAACACGGCATCTCAAACCTGTCGAGTTTGCATAAAAGTTAATGGGAACAGTCCCATTGATTTTTGGTTGTGTCAGGGGTTTTTGGCAATTTCACAATGTTTTCTGAGCTTTTGGGTGAAAACTCCAAAAATTCGGAAAATTCCCGAAAAAATCGTGAAAATCTGAGCTTTTCACGCAATTTTCTGGAAAATGTAATAATAAATAAGCATTAAAAACTAGAGCGGCTTAGATCGGAGTTTGTAGCAGCCGATATTGAGATAAATTCAGACCTTGATAAATAATCCCTTTAGTTGTTAAAAAGTACAAGGTACTGTTTTATTATTAAAGAGAAAAAGGAACTATTATTTTTAAATTTGGATTATTTAGATAAAATGGAAGATGGCTTCTGCATTTCTGGATAATGAGTTTCTGGATAATGAATCTCATACCTGTACTACTACTAATTGGATGGCAGGGTTGGTTATTCTCTCAATAGTATTGATGACAAGATTTCCTAAATGTGGCTTTGTCATTAATAAAATTTTTTTTGATGTGAGCATAGTACAGTCACAAGGCAAATAACATGAGCTTTGTGTCTAGGCAATAGAATAGAATAACAAACTGTATTCTCTGAGAGTTTTTCAAAATTTACATAAATACTAACAGTTTCATTTCAACAACCCCCCATTCCCCAAGAACAATGTTTAAAGCACAGTAAACATTTTTTTTCCTTTGTGTTTGTGTATTAGAAATACTTAGAAATGCATTTATGATTATGATTATAGTCTATATCAGGGGTCCCCAATTTTTTTTTTTACCTGTAAGCCACATTCAAATGTAAATAGAGTTGGAGAGCAATAGAAGCATGAAAAAAGTAATTGGGTGCCAAATAAGGGCTGTGATTGGCTATTTGGTAGACCCTTTGTGGGCTGGCAGTCTAAAGAAGGCTCTGTATGGCAGTATATCTCGTTTTTATGAAACCAAAACTAGTCTCCAAGCCTGGAATTCAAAAATAAACCTGCTTTGAGGTCACTGGGAGCAACATCCAAGGGATTGGTGAGTAACATGTTGCTCACAAGTCACTGGTTGGGGATCACTGGTCTATATAGTTTGCCAAAAGAAGCCATTTTACTCTCTCTTTTTCTGTTAATCCACTTTACAAGGTTCAGCTGCCTCCTTGCTCTAATTAGTGACACGGATAAAATAAACTGGCTCAGAAACCAATCACATTAGTCTAAAAGTACAGTCCATACTATTTTGGAATGGCCACTTGTGACATAAAAAGGTCTACAGGGGGCCATTGGGAGTCATTGAGGTATCAGTTTTAGTATGTCGCTCATTATGGATCACACAGTACTTTCAGAAATAGTCACTCATTTTGGGAATAAACTATATTTGTGTTATGCAGTAGTTCTTGATTAGAAACCTCCCTTTTCTCTGTAATAATAAAACAGTACCTTGTACTGGATCCTAACTTAGATATAAATAATCCTTAATGGTGGCAAAACAATCCTATTGGGTTTCTTTATTGTTTATCTGATTTAATAGACTTTAGTAGACTTAAAACACTGGGATCCAATACCTGTACTTCTTCCTTTTTATAAGGTGTATTTTAATTTGCTGATATATTACATACACTGCAGTTGTTCTCATCACTAATAAAATAAATACATTTAACACATTTTAAAAAATGTATTAAATGAATGACAATATTTGCAGTGACCATTAGATCCAAATGTAATTTTAAAAAAATAATGCTAGGAAGGCCAATGTATCAATTTTTGAATTCATTGGCTGAAAAAACATTGTGATTTCAATGATTTTTTCACAGGCGCACAATTTGACTGTTTAAATAAAAATCAAGCAAGTTTGAATGTTGAATACTCGCCTCCCATCGACTTATATAGAAATTCAGAAGGTTTCTGCTGCCGAAATATTTAATTCGATTTTTTTTTATATTTTTTATTTAATTCCTAATTCTAAAAAAAAAATTCTTGTTTGAAAAACTCAAACTAGGAAAAAAATTAGATTTTTTTTAAATTTTTTTATTTAATTCCTAATTCTAAAAAAAAATTATTGTTTGAAAAACTCAAAACTAGGAAAAAAATCATCACACCATGGGGAAAATGTGACCTTTAACTCGAATAAATTAAAATTTTAAAAATAATGTTGACCATGATAAATTGCGAGGTCTGGGCAAAAACACCCACCAGTCTGTTTGGGCTTTGGGCAGAATTTTTAATGCAGCAATGCAGAATGACAACGCACACCAAATGATAGTTTGTACAGAGGAAAATATTATATAGTATATACATTTCCTGAACCAGGCACAGTTAAGCGAGAAAAAAAAATGTTTCCTTTAAGAAATAATTATTTTTTTCCCTTTTTTGAACAGCTCATTAAGTAACGCCGGAGTTGTTTTGAGAGATGAACCTTATATTTATCAGTTCCCACACTTATATCTTATGCTAATTATACCTGTTCCTGAAATTGCCAAAGATAATTGTGCCCTTGTAGCATAAACCCCAGATGCATGAACCAGCCGTGCACTACATATGTTATCTGCGAGAGCTGAGAAACTGACCTGCTTTGTGGGAGTCTGCAGAAAGCATTACAAGCAGTACACTGTTTGACAGCTGTGGGACTGTCACAGGAATAGACATTCTTTTCGTTTTCTCTTGTTAATTCAAGGCTTAAGAACTGTGCACAATTTGTTAACAGAGAAAGATAACCTTTCTTTTGAGAAAAGCTAACCCAGCAAGACAATCCAGTGGTATACTATGCCACATTTCTTCAAACAGGCAGTTGGGGTTTGTATTTAGTCTGAAATGAAGAATTGGGAATCTCCAGTTGCAGTGCATGTGAGAAACGGGCAACCTAGGCTGTATTGTCAATGAAGATTTAGTGGTTTTTCCTTTCGCTTTTTGTTGTTGTTGCTCAGGAGAATAAAAATGCAAGTTAAAGACTTAATTATGTGTCGGATTAAAAAGCAAATATATAAACGAAGACAACAAATAATATTTTCGTTTTAATCCACTGTTATTAAAATAATTGGTACTGTATTTATAGTATATATATATATATATATATATATATATATACTGAAGCCCCACAAAGTTAGACAGATATCATTCATTAGTGTGTCAGAGATTGTCCTAAATGACAATTCCATAAGGGGTTCCAGTCCATGATTCTACTAGTTACACTGTATACTGAGCATGCATCCTAGAATTAGGGGGGTCATCTATGAATAACAAGAACAGTAGTATTAGCTCAAATTGTCCCGCTCATTTATTAATGGTACTTGCGTGAAAATGTGATGCTTGTTCTGCCATATATTTGAGATTGGCACCACTCAGTCCAATCTGCCTTCAAATTGATTGATGTTTTGTTTATTGATGCAGAGGAACCCTTGAGAAACCATCATCATCAATGGACCAAGCTTTATAGCTCCAGGGTTCCTTTTGTACCCTGCATCACTAGGCACAGTACAATTGCATATAAAGAACTGGGACCAGAAATGACCCCAAGCAGACTGGAAAATGTATGCCTGATTGTGTTAAAGTAGTTACACAATTGTATTAATTGACGCATCAGTCACAATTGCTTCTCAGAAATATACCACATTATTTGAAAAAAAAAAAAAAATGTTGATTGCACTTGAAATTGCACTTTGATCCCAGCACATGCAGTCTTATAAACTCCCATGAACTCAAAATTCGACCAATCATAATTTATTATAAAAATTGTTAAACTCGGGTGAATAGGATTGACCCGAAAACTCAAATCAAATTTGAATCGAATCAGGAAGGCTGCAAACAACTCCAAATTGGTCCCTGAACCTCTCCCATTGACTTAAACAGCAATTCGGCAGGTTTAAGGTGGCGAATAGTCGAATTTGAGTTCTTTATTAATAGAGTATGATAAATCTCAAAAATTTAACTCTAATCAAATTTGAATAATGCCATTATTCAGTTACAAAGGTATTTGACCATAATAAACTTGAAAATTTGCCCCTTAAAGTCTTCTATGCCTATTGACCCCACAGCTGTGGTTTTTCATAGTTGTTTGTTCAGACCCTCTCTTGGAAACCCAACAGTTGACTAGGGCCTTCTTAATTGATAACAAGATTACGGATATATTAAATAATTGCTTTTTAGGCATTTAGAAATAGCGCTATAAGTAAACAGTAAACAAAATACCGTTGTAAAGCCAAGTAATTTACACATAAGGAACATTTTTGAATTGTGTATATTTGTTCTTTAATACTCTTTATTACATTTTTCAGTGGATCCTAATTATTTAGGATTATTTGAAAGAATTGATTTTATTTTTCTTTAGTAATCATGGCTATAAAATTCTTCTGTGTTTTCCCTTTTTCTATCTGGCAGGAAGTAAAAACAGCCACATGGTTTCTACGAAACTTCTCCATGAAACCAGAAGAGGCTGCAGGAATGTTTACAGCATCAGACTAAATTCCCCCTTTTGAACTGTATAGTTTATATTTTCTGTATCCTCCCCTATAAAAGTTAAATGTTGTTTGAGGCATGACAGGTTTATCAATGTTTAACTTATATTTGCTTTACTTGGTAATGGGAATATACCTGTCTAGTCAAGAACTGATCATCAGTGTTGTTTCTACTACAACAAAATTACTGGTCAAACCATGTAAAACCCACACCAAAGAAGAAAACAGCTTTTTTTTACCTTTGTACACTTTACTTGCACAGTAAAATATTTTCCTATAGAGCAGTGCTGTCCAACTGCTGGCCCGTGTCCCCCGCCTTGTGCAGCCCTCCATAAAAGTCTGGCTGATGTCACTGCTTACATTGCGAAAGCTTTAAAAGTTATCAGTACAGATATTAACTGGCCCCGTATTGTTCACACACTAGACTGTAAAACCCTGCATTGTTCACAACTGCAAGACACTGTATTGTTCACTCCTGTAATCCCACACACTCTTCATACCTATAAGACCCTGCATTGTTCACACATGTAAAACCTGTATTGCAGCATTATTCATCTGTTCACACCTGTTCATTTTAGCATGGTCTTGTCCTGTCCTGTCAGTCACTTGCTTGGTCCTGTCTCCTGCCCTACTCTGCCTTCCCTACTCCGCCTGTGTGCACTATACTCTGCCTGCCCTACTCTGCCTGTGTGTACCATACTCTTCCTGCCCAATGCTGCCTCTGTGACATACTCTGCTATCTGTGTTCCAATCTCTGCCTGCCCTACTCCACTTGTGCGCACCATACTATGCCTGCCCTACTCTGCCTGTGTGCACCACACTCTGCCTGCCCTACTCTGCCTGTGTGCACCACACTCTGCCTGCCCTACTCTGCCTGTGTGTACCATACTCTGCCTGCCCTAATCTGTCTGCCATACGCTGCCTGTGTGTACCATACTCTGCCTGCCCTAATCGTCTGCCTTACTCTGCATGTGTGTACCATACTCGGCCTGCCCAATGTGCCATACTCTAATGCAATCAGGCAGGCACTCAAAGGACCAATCCGCCACACACGTTTATTGGTAATAAGACATTTACATATATTGAATTGAAACTGCTATCAGTAACCCTTTGGGCCCCATTTATCCCCCAGTCATTAGCAGCAGCAGGGTCTGCTCCCTCGTATGTTTTGCCCTTGGCTGAGAATGCTATTTTTTAGCTGTTTTTTTTTGATGCAAGAAAGACAGTCTATTCAAAGCTACAACCCAAGTTGTAACCTAATCTGAGGTAAAAATAATAATAAAAAATTCTTATAATCTGCCCAAATTTTCTACAAAAACAAGAAAAGGAGATCTATCAATAAATATTCCCTAAACCCATGTTTTAATTGCCAGTCTATGAAACATATGACCAGAGGTAAATATATAGCTAATGGGTTTTACTTTGACATGGCTTTTGGGGTTGATCGTCAATGATCATCATCATCATAAAGTATGGAAACGCAACTGAAATCAAAACAGAACTGTGAATTATTTCTGGGTTAAAAAAATATTTTCAAATCCCATTTGTACTTCAATAGGCAGTGTAATCAAACAGTCTCTTTCCTTAACTCCCATAAAGTAGCATTGCTGTCACGTTTTATGGCTGAAATTCCAGCTATTTTAGTAACAGAACGTTCATACTACAATGTCTTTAGATCCCATCTGAAACCCACTGTTAAAATCACTGATTTTGATCCTTTAACCCGATTAAAATAATGGCACCTGTACAGTAATGTCAGCATTGGATTCCTGGGCTCTGAATAACAGGAAGGCCATCACACATAAACTCCATTTTAATCAAATAATTAATATTGAAAATGATTTCCTTTTTCTCTATAATAGTAAGATAAACATTGAGCTTGATTGTAACTAAGATCTAATTAATTCTTATTGGAGTAAAAAAATCCTATTTGGTGTATTTAATGTTTAAATTATTTTTTTAGTGGACTTAAGGTATGGAGATCCAAATTACGGAAAGACCCTTTCCCTGGAAAGCCACAGATGCTGAGCATTCTGGATAAAAGGCGTCATTCCCATTTTAACAATTAGGCAACTAAAAGAGCTTTATTGTGAAGCTTTAATGTTATTATTATTATTACGATTTTTATTTGCTTGTTACTTACTAGGGATTTTTCAACCGGATTTGGCTGAAGTGTTTGGCTGAACAAAATCCAAACCCGTGGATGCCAATTTCTAAAAATTAAAGTTTGTTTAGTTTTAGAGATTAGAGATTTTTTTCAACCTCGACTAAATTCATATTTTAAAAAAACACAAATGTCTACTTTTGTAGATCCAAATATGTAAAGCAGGAATGAATAAAAACAAGAAACATGTCCAAATAAGAATACTAAAACCTCAAAATCCTTATTTTCCCTCAAATTTCTGTTCGATTACAAAGAAAAAGAATCTCGAAAACCTCTAAAATATCAAAGAAAGATTTTAAAAAAGGAAAAGGACAGCTACCATTGACTCACATGAGCTCTCAAGCTTTTAGATGGAGAAGTTTTGTATTAGAGTTTTACATGGTTTCTACATTTAAATAAAACATTTTTTGTGGTTTAGAGTAATTATTAGTGATGGGTGAATTTATTTACCAGGCTCGAATCCGGCTTTTCACCGCTTTGCAGCGAGAATTTGCCGGCTTCAATTTTTTTCTCGAAATTGCCGTCTGCACCAATTTGCATTTCACTGATTTTTCACCCGTTTTGCGAAGTTCGCAGGAAATTAACGAATTTCATGGCAAAGCGAAACGGGACAAATTCGCCTATCACTAGTAATTATTCTAATACATGATTTTTAGAACTAAAAAATTTGATTCAGGAAAACAACAAAACAAAGGAATGCTAATAAATTGTACCCCCGAGTGCGTATCGGGCAAATCAAATTGTCTGACGGAATTTAATCTGTACCCTTAAAATCCCATGGCTTTAGGTCACATGAAGCTATAAAATATCCCCCCTTCCTTACTCTAAAATGTATATTTACATTATACTAAAAGGAGGTTATTTACTAAAATCCAAATTTATCTCATAATTAAAATAAAACAAGCTCGACCAAACTCCCATCCAGGATTGTGCCTTATTTTTTTAAATAAAATAACTCGAATAAGTCAGATCGGATCGTATGAGTTTTTTCCAGATTTTATCGGGTTCTTGACTAAATACCCAGAAAATATAAGATTATCAGGCTAAAACCCGAGCAAACCATAATAACTTCCAAAACAAGCTCGACCAAACTCCCATCCCCGATTGTGCCTTATTTTTTTAAATAAAATAACTCGAATAAGTCAGATCGGATCGTATGAGTTTTTTCCAGATTTTATCGGGTTCTTGACTAAATACCCTGAAAATATAAGATTATCAGGCTAAAACCCGAGCAAACCATAATAACTTCCAAAACAAGCTCGACCAAACTCCCATCCCCGATTGTGCCTTATTTTTTTAAATAAAATAACTCGAATAAGTCAGATCGGATCGTATGAGTTTTTTCCAGATTTTATCGGGTTCTTGACTAAATACCCTGAAAATATAAGATTATCAGGCTAAACCCAGAGCAAACCATAATAACTTCCAATTGGGTTAGGGACATCTCCCTTTGACTAATACATGACCTCGACAGGTCTGAGATGGCAGATTTTCAGATTTGCAGCATCTGGGTGTAATAAATCTCAAAGAATGTTATCTTTTTCTTTCCATGAAAAATTTGAGCTTTTGCCACAAAAAGCCAGACCAGATAAATTTGTGGTTTAGTAAATAACCCCCAAAATGTTATTTTAAGGTGAACTAACCCCTTTAAATCTTGCAATCAATTAAACATTTTTAATTGAGGGTATTTCTGGATACTGTTTGTACATCACAGGTGTAGTATTATGGTTATTGTTTTATTGTGTTGAGTGATCACAATTCATCATATCCTATCAAATTGGTCAGTAAAGAAGTTCCCTTGACTGATGATCACCCTGCAAGGAACTAGACAATAGCCACACTCCCAACAACTGGATTGCTACAAATTGACTGTGCATGGGGCTTATACTCTACAATCATTTCACCCACAAACAATGGGCCCCTGTGCAGCTAATTTAATGCTGAACACAAGAAATGTAGATTTGGCCCACTTCATTCGATATGTTAAAGCAGACTAGTAATTGTTTACTCCTGACTAGCAAGTGACAGTTCCATTTTCCGCACTTTTAGTAAATTACCATCCAACTTGCTTATTTGAAGAAAAAAAAAATTATATTTTCATGTCTTGGAAGCTGTAGATATCCCTGGAATGCAGCTGTTGGTTAATAATGTGTTAAATATTGAACACAATGACTATGCTTGTAGATGGATGCATGGTTGAGGTGAATCACTTTTTCCTCTCCATGTCATAGTCTGTGGATTTTTTTTCTATATGACATTATTCAAATGGCTGCCTAAAGCTATAATTTTAGCCCGTTTTTAGATTGACAAGAAAATGTGTCTGTCAGATCACAGGCATATTCCAGCTGTCCTTTCAAACACCCTTTGGTCTGCTCCAGACAATTTCTATTCATTTACACAAGTCATAAAAAAAATTCTGACTTTATTATTTTATTTCGTAGCTTAATAACATTGAGGTTTAAGTTTTAAAACATAATTAGAAGGACCATTTTCCTTATACCTGTTGTTGTTTTTTTTAAATGCAACTTTTAATGCAAGCGCCGCTGAATGTATTAAAATATCAAGTAGAATAGTTTTTAAAATAGAGAAAGACCTAAACTGTAGGATTTTCTTCTGTACGGGTTATGAGAAAACCCAGGGTGGTTAAGGTGTGGTTGGAGACACCTTAATGATATCAGGAATGGATACGCTCACTTGGTGATGGCGAGTAATGATGGACGATTTTGGGGCATTTCTCTTCGCCAAAAAATTTGTGAGTTTCTAGTGAAATTCACGAAACGGCAAAAAATTCTCGAAACGGCGACGGCATCTCTTTTTTTGACGCCGGTGTCCATTTTTGATGCCGGTGTCCATTTAATTTAACGCCGGTGCAAATTCGCTGGTGAATATGCGCCGGCTTCAAATTTTCGCAAATTTTTCAGCAGCGGTTTCCAATCCATTTCCATTTCCATTGATTGGTTTCCAATCAATGGAAATGAAGAGAGCTGAAAAGCAGGAAGTAGTGTTCTGACTATTATTTTATTATTTGTTTTGCTTCCAATAAGGATTAATTATATCTTAGTTGGGATCAAGTACAAGGTACTATATTATTATTACAGAGAAAAAGGCAATTATTTTAAAAAACATTTAATAATTTGATTAAAATTTATGAAAATTTCGACTAAAATTAAATATATTTAAATAAAAAAAGTAAAGTAACACAATCTGCTTTCATTTCCTTGCAGAATCGTCCTTAGTACTGAGCAATACTTGTGCTTGCAGAGTATTATGGTATTAAGGTCCTTGCTTCCTACACGCATAATGGGGCAGATTCACTAACTTCGAGTGAAGGATTCGAATGAAAAAAATTCGAATTTCGAAGTATTTTTTGGGTACTTCGACCATCGAATTGGTTAAATTCGTTCGAATTCGAACGAAATCGAACGATTCGAAGTAAAAATCGTTCGACTATTCGACCATTCGATAGTCGAAGTACTTTCCCTTTAAAAAAAACTTCGACCCCCTACTTCGGGAGATAAAACCTACCGAAGTCAATGTTAGCCTATGGGGAAGGTCCCCATAGGCTTGCTAAACTTTTTTTGATCGAAGGATATTCATTCGATCGCTTGATTAAAATCCTTCGAATCGTTCGATTCGAAGGATTTAATCGTTCGATCGAACGAAAAATCCTTCGATCGTTCGATCGAACGTTTAGCGCTAAATCCTTCGACTTCGATATTCGAAGTCGAAGGATTTCAATTCGAGGGTCGAATTTCGAAGTATTTTTAACTTCGAAATTCGACCCTTAGTGAATCTGCCCCCCAGTGTTCTACTAGAAAAAGTGTCCCGTCCAGCAACACCGACTTATATTATCACAGCAGAGCTTAGAGGCCCCATGTATCTTCTGTATGTTCCGGATCCTCTTCTTTCTTTCAGTAATTTGCGGAGCTTTCCGGCTCCAGCTGCACTTGTGCCAAAAGCTTAAAGGGCAAATTTACTAAAGGCGAAGTGAATAACACTAGCAAAAATTCGCCAGAGTGAAGTCATTTTGAAACTTCACTGATTTACTAACGGTCGATGGCGTAACTTCGCTAGCGAAAGGAGATAGACTCTAGTGGTAATTTGCTCCCTAACGTCAGGCAAATTTGCGTTCTGGTGACGTAACTACGCAAATTCAAGATGTGGATTTTACTGAACGTTACCTCTTGCACCAGACTTGCCTTCAACACCTCAGACCAGGCGAAGTGCAACAGAGTAGATAGGACTTCCTCAAAAAATAGTTGAAAAGTTGAAAGTCCCAAAAAACGCTGGCGTCTTTTACTTTTTTCAAGGCGATAGGCTGCAAAAGAGCGTAAATTAATTTTGGGGTAATCTGCTTCCCCCTACATTTCCTAACATATGACACATAAACTATACACCAGGCTCATGTGTAGGGCAATATAACAACTTTATTTTATTAAGGTTTCCCGGGCTTGTGTAGTGTAATGTATTTGCTGCAACATATACATCCATTCAACTTTAACTTCCCACCGTATGCAAATTAGGCAACGCTAGCTAAACTTCAATATGCTTAGCGCAGTAACGGTAGCGCAATTTCACCAACATTAGGCGCCCTGGACGCAACTTCAGATTTTAGTGAATTAGCGTTGTTCTGGCGAATCTATGCCTGGCGAAGTGTTGCTGTGTTGCTGTGAGCAAACCCGTTGCTGCCGAATTTTCAAATGTTAGTAATTTGCCCCTAGGTGTCTGCATTCATTTCACAAAGATACCAAAGCTACCGAACATGGTGTCCCTCAGCTCCGATGTGCTACACTGCAAATATAGGTCAGTGTTGCTGGACGGGACATGTTTTCTAGTAGAACACTATGCAGGGAGGAAGCATGGAGGGGGGATAGTGGAGGGTGGTGAATGGGGGCTTCTAGCTGTAGTGTGTTTACTTCTCCTTTAACATGTAGTATGTCCTCGCTCCCAGGCAGACAGATGTGAACTAGGGGGAAGCAGGCCCTGTGGCTAGGATGCCCAAGAGGTATAGGGGGACACACGAGGCCTAATTAATGAGTAATTTTAATGTATACTGGTAAAACAGGACACCCTCCGGATATTTTTGGGGCCCTAAAATTATTTTTCTGTTGGGCCCGGTAACATTTAGTTACACCATTGATGTGAACTGTCATCGCTAGTGTATTATAATAAATGGTTAATGGCATCACCAAGATATTATACAACAAGAGCAGTGGGCAATACACCCAAAGAACATTACAGTGAATGGCAGCATTTAATCATAAAATTATACAATGGGAACAACATAAACTGTCACACCAAGTACATTATATAGTGAGAGCTGTGAATGCTGGAGCTACGAGCACAGAGAGGCAGAGGATTCTGGTATCCAAACAATGATATATGCAGAGGCAGTGGGTACTGGCACCCCAAGCTCATTATATCACGAGAAACAGGTGCACTGACACCTAAAGCCCATTATTCAGAGAGAGGTTTTGGCATCCCAAGCTCATTATACAATACAATAAAATATACAATAAAAGGTAGTGTGTATTGTCACCAAATGTACATGGCCTAGTAAGAGGCAGTGAGAACTGACACTCCAAGCACATTATATACAGTAACAGACAGCAAGGACCCACACCCCAAGAATACTGGATAACATGAGAGGTGGGTGCAAAATCACATTGTTTAGTGGCATGCAATGGGCATTGCTTAATTTTAACCTCACATATACCTTTTCCCCTCCATTTCACCATAACTTTATCAAATGTCTTCACTCGTACCCTCGGGAGTTAATTTTAATTCCTCTCCTTCTAGTCTCATCTTCCTAAATTTACTTTTATCCCATATTTATTGAATGATTTTGCATTTTGAATACATACATTTTGTTTCTATGGATTGTGCTTAAACACTGGTGGGATCAGGGCCCAGTATAGATCCTTCTTTAATAAGCCAAGGTGCACTACCCCATGTACTCATGCATAATTTAATTTTTAAACCTGTTTTACAGGTTTGCAGCCTCTTATGACTTCTCATTTCTTCACATTTTTCTCCTTTTCTCATTCTTATTTTAATCTTGATTTTTTTTCTACCATATTTATTTCTCCAGACCCAACGGTGTAATTAGGCACTCAAGCCCAAATCCCATTGGGGACCACGATAAATGCTATTATGGGCAGCAAGGCAGAGGGACAGCAGGACAGAGGGAATCTTTTAGGCACCTACATCGATACACTGGCATTCGAATATTAAGGGGAGCCCACCAAGACCATCTCTAATTTTATATTTCAGCCTGTTACCTTGCTCCTCTATTTCCAGTGTGTTGTTTTCTTATCACCCATTGCCCCTTTCATTATACTTGTCAGGCGACAACCATGCTATCCTCACCCCCATTTTTTGTTTCATGGCCCCACTGCCCCCCCCAAGTTCCAATGATTATGCATCAAGCCACAGTTCCAAAAAAATATATATTTAAAAATTAATGTTCACCACCAAACCCTACTCAATATGACCTTCATGCTATGGTTCCAGCAACAGCTAGAAGAGAAAATATGGATTTTCCTAAAATTTTAACCAATCTGACCTTCAGCCTGAGCCCATCTAATGACTACTCCACCCCGCTGGGTCCATCCCCACAGTTTGGGAAGCACTCGGCTAGGAGTTAAAAGCAAAACAATCAATTTAAATGTTTCTTAAGATCCGTATCTGAGTTCTTTTTTCATGAAAGTAAATTCTTGCCTCTTTAATTTTTAAGCTTAATTGCACAAAGCCATGAAAACAACTAACATATGCATTTCTGATGCAACAAGAGGCAACAGGTGGCACATTAGTTTAAAAAAAAGATATTGAAAAGATAAGTGAATCTGGTTCTCTGGGGATTTGGAACATACAGATGATAGCTGGTAGGTAATAGAAGCAAATGCAGTTAGAGGACAAGTGAAACATTCAAAGAAAAAGAGAAGGAGGCTGGGCACACAGTTAGTTGTGCCAACACTCAGACAGAGGGAAATGTAACCCAGACTATATATTCTTGAACAAGACAAACAAAAGGAAGGATAAGGGAAGGCTGATAAGACAGTGGCTTACTAAATGAATAGAACTTCTGCTAGATTTTGCATTAGAATGAGGGAGTGGGATATCCTGTCAAGAGAAATATCTGAAATATCTGTCTGTTCTGTCCAGTAGCCATAAAAGGAGATCATTGGCTTATCTGACTGCACACACATACATATATATAGTTAACTAACCAGCCCAGTTCATGCACATATGAAATCATAGGATGGATGAATTTGCCAGCATAGTTTATCAAGTCTGCATGATTCAAGGCAAATACAGGGGCATATTGAAGTCAGTCTTTATCTAACACATCACAAAAATAGAAGTCAAACCTAAAGGCTCATGTCATGCTGGGTGTATAATCAGCTGGTAATTTCCATTAAAACAAATGACAGGCAGCTCAGCCAGGTTCTGGCATATGCCTGATGTGCCGTGAGCCAAAGAAACTGCAGGGGTGTGAGAAGGATGCAGCATACATTTACACTGCTGAAATAATGTAAGAAAAGGCAGACATTAATTCAGGGTTTCCATGCATTCCTTAGCACATCGGTGTTCCCCTGTCTTATAGTAAAGGAGCCATTCTGCCGTTGCACAACATAGCCTTTTGATTCATAATAAGAATAATTTAAAACTAGGAAGTCCTGCAGCAGTTTAGGTACACATGACTACATGCAGAATACCTGCAAAGCAGTCAGGACTCGTTCAGAATATCCCTCATGTCTACGGTTGCCAACTTTCTTGTATGAGCCATCCGGACAGGGGGTGGGTCATGTGATGTCATCGGGCAGGGAGCGTGCTCTCGTGGGCCGGGCTATTATGTGGTGAATGGCAATTGGCACTTTTGACCCAGGCAGCACTTCCTAAAACTGGGCTGTCTGGGTCAAAACACCTTACTCATGTCCCCACCAGGCAATCCACACACAGTTCACGGGCACCTTTTAGCTGCAGCTTGGTAGTAGCAGGCAGCCATTTATGGAAAAATGAAAATATACAATTTAAGGTAACTTTCCGAACCGCTGGAAGAAGACCCCGAAGATTACTGAAGAAAAGAAGATGGTGCCCGTGAACTCCGATGCCCTGAATTTGCACAGAGGGGTAAGAAAAGAGTTAGGGGCATTTACCTGGGGTAACACCTAAGCTGGGGGCGGAGCGGGAGCAGGGTCTATGTAGGGTAGGGGTTTTTTTTATTAAGGGTTTAGTTCTCCTTTAACTACAGAGGAAGCAGACCCAGGGAGGGGGGCCTGGGTAGCAGGGTTCCCCTCCCCAGCCACTGTTTTACCTGCGGCAGGGAATGGGGGTGCAGAAACTCTGACGTGGGACAGGAAGAAGGTGGGCATGGATTAGGTGGTTGCAGGCTGGAGAAGGTGTGGGAGATTTTGGGATCTTTGGGATAATTTTTTTGCTGGGGGGGCCCGGTGCACTCTAGTTACACCTCTGCATGATTCAAGGTCCAGGGTGGCAGTAGCTCCAGGGTTCCCCAACGTTAGACAGGATGGAGTCATTGGCAACCATGGGGAAGTGCAGGAACGTGTTTGATGTGCTCTCCATTGTATCCATATTCAGTAACGTAACTATGGGGAGGCGGGCCAGGGTGCAGACCATGCACCCGGGATGGCCCACCTCCCTCCAGAAGCAGTTTTTTGTCACTTACGTGAACTGCCAGTGGGCTCGCAGGGGAGCGGACCCTCGTACAATTGCACCATCTACTCCCCCGGTAGTTCCGCCACTGTCCATATTAGGCAACGCACACTTGGGGGGGTGCATTCATAAATGACTCTTTAATAGGAACAAGCACTTTAATGAGCATATCACTGGGTTACCTGAAGTCATTGTATAACCTGGACAGGTGGTGCCTGAATAAGACATGGACTCTGAATCAGCAACAATTAAGTATTATTCAAAGACTCTTTATATATATATAAATCCCACATAAAGCCTTTCATCAAGAAATGATAGAAAGGCAAGTACAGATGAAGCCACTTGGATTTGTGAGTTAAATGCGTCATGACTCAAGGTTAATTAAAGAAACTGTGTTATCTAAAGTCATCTTAACTCATTTAATGCATTTAACCTTTTCATTAGCATACCAAAGCACCATTGTTCACAATGGGGAATGCTTTAATTAGATGGGATGCTGTGACACAATTGTCTGTGTTAAATGGGATAAGTGGGATATCTGTGTTTAGTTATTCTGTGTCAAACAGGCAAACCAAAGTGGCTGCATCTGTATAGACAGCAGATGGGGAAATGTATCATAAGCTGGCAACAGGCATCAAACTCTTTAATTAGCTGAGTGAATGTTGTTTGCGGAACACAAAAAGTACAAGCTCACTCATAATAAAATGTCCATAGTTTTCTGTGAAAAATCCCATCTGAACAGCTCCGACCACAGTCAATCACTCTAAAAGCCACTGCTGGTTAATTTGATTTGCCAATATAAAATGCAAATCAGGTGGTTAAGTGGAGTGGCAGACAGACCAGGCCCTGTTTCCAGCCATCAACTTAAATGCAAGCAGACAGAAAACTGGCTTTGCAAAGACAATTTTAGCATTTTCGTTTGATTAGTGCTACAAAAATTTAATTAGCTTGACTAATTACATGACAAATTGCTGTACACCAGAGAAAAGGCAGAACATTTTTATCTTTGCAAAGCCTTGTGTGTATTTTATCCCAAATGCTATCAGCCAATTTGCAAAAGCATTATTAAATGAAAAGAAGACAGCACAACAGCCCTTACCAATTGTATGCAGCATCATTTATTTAATTAGGCAGGAGATACGCATTGATCCAGATGCCGTGTATTTTCACTCCATGGACCGTGCCTTGGGGTTTTCGGAAACAAAGTAAAAAGACAAGTCTTTGGAGTACATTTTAGTTCTTATTAGGCATTCAAAAGGTTATTAGATATTCCCAATTTGTATATAAGGGATGTAGGATGCGCATCTCTCCAGATCTTGTTAGAATGTAACTCGGTAATTTGGATCTCCATACTTTACGCTGGTTTTACTAAACGTCAAATTTATCTGTTTGGGCTTTTTGGGCAAAATCTAAATTTTTTTTGTGAAAAAAAAACTCGAATTATGTGAGATTTATTATACACAGATGCAGCAAAAAGCGTGAATACAAAAAATCCGCCATCTTAGTCCTGTCGAGGTAAGTCAAAGGGAAAGGCACCTATCTTAATTGGAAATTTTGTGGTCTGCGTTGGGTTTAGCCCGAAAATCTGGGTTTTCGGGCAAAAACTCAAAAGAATCTAGCGATTCTGGAGTAATTCAAGTATTTAGTTTGATTTTATCGATTTTTTATTGATCCAATTAATTCAGGTTATTTTATTAATAAATATGGTCAAATCGAGCATGGGAGTTTGGTTGTGTTTTTTTATTTTAATAAACTAAATTTTAATTTTAGTAAACAACCCCCGAAGTCTACTAAAAAATAATTTAAACATTAAAGAAACCCAATATAAGGATCATTTGTATCTTAGCTGGGATCAAGTGTACAAGGATTAAAATAGAGTCTATGGGAGATGGCCTTTCTATAATTCTGAGCTTTCTGGATAACAGGGTTCTGGATAACCGATCCCAAACCTGTATTAGGAATCACAGAAGCATGAGCATATAAATACAAGAGATTCTTGGTATGTTATACAGGATGTGGAACTCTGAATTGATTTGTAGTATCTTCTTCATATTTTACATCTGGGGCTACAGCATTTATTGCAGGTATGGGATCTGTGATCTGTAAATCTGTTATCCAGAAAGATCAGAATTACGGAAAGTTTGTCTCCCGTAGACTCAAATAATTCAACTTTTTTCTCTGTAATAATAAAACAGTTACTTGTACTTAATCCAAACTAAGATATAATTAATCCTTATTGGAGGCAAAACAATCATATTAGGTTAAATTATATTTAAATTATTTTTTAGTAGACTTAAGGTATGGAGGTCCAAAATTATGGAAAGATTCCATATCCGGAAAACCCCAGTTACAAAGCATTCTGGATAACAGACCCCATACCTGAATTATTCAAGTTACAGTGAATCATGTGGCACAAGTGATGTATTAAAAATTATGGCATTACTAATATATATTATATATAAAATGTATATACAGGTATAGGATCCCTTATCGGGAAACCCGATATCCAGAAAGCTCCGAATTACGGAATGGCTGTC
The DNA here is from genome assembly GCF_017654675.1 of Xenopus laevis. Lineage (NCBI taxonomy): Eukaryota > Metazoa > Chordata > Amphibia > Anura > Pipidae > Xenopus > Xenopus laevis. Next base: position 210,541,380 of record NC_054371.1, on the reverse strand, counting down.
TCCCATAGACTCCATTTTATCCAAATAATCCAAATTTTTAAAAATGATTTCCCTTTGCTCTGTAATAATAAAACAGTAGCTTGTACTTGATCCCAACTAAGATATAAATAATCCTTATTGGAAGCAAAACCAGCCTATTGGGTTTATTTAATGTTTAAATGAATTTCTAGTAGACTTAAGGCATGAAGACCCAAATTACGGAAAGATTCGTTATCCGGAAAACCCCAGGTCCCGAGCATTCTGGATAACAGGTCCCATACCTGTACTTTAAGCTTTTTCATGGTTTTTGAGTACTATTAGAAATTTTATTAAACTTTGTTAAACTAATGGCGTTTTGGCAAATATACACAAGCAGATCCACTGTTTAAACAAGCAGAAGAGAATTAATGCTTAGGGATGTAAGCATTAATTCTGAAAGTATGACGAGAAAATGGAGTAAAATATTTTAGTTTTTTACATTTTGAATGTTATAAATATTAACATTCAAAATGCAAAAAACTTTAATATTTTACTCCATTTTCTCATCATATGTACAGAATTTTTCTCCCCCAATTCTCATTCTGCAAATTTTCAGCAAAGAGAAACAGGTCAGATTCACCCATCACAATTTTTGATTCATTTGCCTTCCACTTCTGCATCTTCCAACAGAAAAATAGCAACCAGCTGTTGAAAATCCAAACTAGAGAGAGATGCATAATTTATAGTTAATAAAGTACCCTCTTGTAAAACATAAGTATATTATAAGTTACCGAGGAGTTTCATGACTATACAGGTCATGGAACTCCGAGGTAACTTCTAATATCCTCATATTTTGGGGGTACATAACTGGGGGTACTTTATTTATTATAATACACAAGTTTCAGTGAGTCATGTGACAGAAATGACATCAGAACTCACCGTTTATAATTGATGACATCAGAACTCACCGTTTATAAGGATATCATTTATAGCATATTCATGGCTTTTGTGTATTATATAGGTTATATATATTACTAAATATATCATACTAGAAGAAATTATAAAGGAGAACCACCCCTTTGCTGAAGTTTTACGCAGTGAAAAGAGCCCCCTATTATTCATTCCTTGGTGGTACAGAAATGTTTTTCCGTCACTTAACTTTGCTTAAAAAAATACTATGGCTACAAACATGTCAATTAATGATGAGGGTCAATAAGTAGTCGTTCCACGTCTGAACCCAATCCTTCTGGACCCAACCCATACCCATTATCTTGACTTGGGTCAGCACATGGTTGGCCAAAGTTTGCAAACATTCACTTGGTTCTGGGGCTTTAACAAATGAAGGAATCATAATATTATACATGTCATACATGGCACTTGATTGTGATGCATTGATAGTAAAAGATTTTGCAAAAACAGTAGAACTCACATTTATACATGTTCCAGGGGACCAGAAAAAATGGTGTAAAATCCAAGAAAATGTAAAATCATTTATATCATTTACGTATATTGTGCATAATATATAGGTGGAACCAGAAAACAACAATGTAAAATGAGAGAAAACTTAAAATCAGGGGATGTAAAATTGAGGTTTCACTGTAGTGTCAGACTAAAATAATTTAAAAACCCCACATGTAAAAACAGTAGTTGAAAATTGTTTAAGAATGTGTTTGCCACATAGTGTGGAGTGGTGGTTCAGTGGTTAGTGCTGGGATCTTGAGACTGTTTCTGACCAGGGCACTGCAAGGAGTTCTTAAGATCCCTCCATACTAAATAACAGGCCGATTGACTGACTGGTGATATGAAAGGGACCTGCAGAGTTGACAGCATTTTTACATAAATAAGACCAAACACCTATACAGTTGTTTTATTACCAATACTAATGGAGCATAGTGGATTTTAGTCCTTTAGGACTGAATAAAGATGGCTTATTTTTTTGATGTTCTCGTGGATTTGCAAAGTATTTGTTATATAGTGAATAAAGTACCCCCTCTTGTAAATTATAAGGATATTATAAGTTACCGAGGAGTTTCATGACCATATAAAAACATGAAACCAAAGGCCACGTGTTTTTATACAGGTAATGAAACTCCGAGGTAACTTCTAATATCCTAATTTTTGCAACAGGGGTTACTTTATTTATTATAATTCAGACGTTTCAGTGAGTCATGTGACAGAAATGACATCACTACTCACCGTTTATAACTGATGACATCAGTACTCACCATTTATAAGGATATCATTTACAAGATTCATGGCTTTTGTGTATTATACCATTATATCTTTCCGTATACAATATATATGCAATCTTGTTATAAGGTAAATGGTCCAGGCTACAGTTTTGGGGTGCTGCCCTGAAACTATAGCAGGGTGACTGCTAACCCAATGTTTCTATATATCTGTAATGTAACCTTGTTATGAGCTATGAGGACCCAGCCTGAAGGCCAGTTATGTGAGATTTGGGGTGAGTGCATATTTGTGCCATGGGTACCCCTGGAGCTATAGCAGGGTGACTGGTATGCCCCAATGTTTCTATATGTTTGTAATCTTTTTATGAGCTAAGGGGCCCAGCCTGAAGGCCAGTTAGAGTGACTTTTGGGATGAGTGCCTATTTGTTCCCTGATACCCTGGGAGCTTTATCAGGGTGACTGTTACCCCAATGTTTCAATATATCTGTAAACTTTTTATAAGCTAAGTGAACCCAGTCTGAAGGCCAGTCATTGAATGATCAGGCGTGAGTGCTTATTTGTTTTCTGCATATCCCTGAGACCCTGGAACTATAACAGGATGATTGTTATACCCCAATGTCTCTATATATCTGTAACCTTGTTATGAGCTAAGGGGGCCCAGCCTGAAGGCCAGTTAGGGGGAGATTTGGGGTGAGTGCTTATTTGTGCCATGGGTACCCCTGGATCTATAGCAGGGTGCAAGTTAGGAACTGATTTGGGGCTGGTACTCATTTCCATCCATTATCGTTTAAATGATTGCAGGGTGCATATTCTAGCCATATTAATATGAAACATTTTTATAAGCTAAGGAGGTAAATATTTCAAATTGAATACAAAAGTAGGGGTAATATACAATTGATGCAGAGGTACTGAATAGGGATGTAGCGAACCGCCGATAATGTGTTCGCGAACGCCGTTCGCGAACACCGGCAAAAAATGCGAACAGTTCGCGAACAGTTCGCGAACTTCGAACATCCGAAAATCGTTCGATTCAAACGATCGAAGGATTTTAATCGTTCGATCGAACGAAAATCGTTCGATTTTAGCGATCGAATGGTCGAATGGTCGAACGATTTTGACGCGAACGCCTATTGGCGAACGTCGCGCGACGTTCGCGAACTTGCGGCGGACGCGAACAGCCGATGTTCGCGCGAACAAGTTCGCCGCCGAACAGTCCGCGACATCCCTAGTACTGAACATTTATGGGCTTTATGGCAGCATATTTAAAGAATGCTGCTCCACCCATCATTTCTCCACCTGTAGGGTAGTCAGGATTTCCTGTGGCAAAGTTTTACGCCATCCACCATGACTTTTGTAAATTTGATGTTATTTTAAAGCTAATTTTGTTTACTATTTCTTACTCCAGAGAATGAGTTACAGCACTGATAGGAAGTTGTAGTATTGTTTGCAGATTTGCTAGGACTGGGCATAGGAGCTTCTTTTCTCCATGTGCCCTTGGAAATCATGCGCAGAACCTGCAAACTGGCAGGGCACAGTTTATCGAGACAAATTTCTTTGCCCCCCCTTTCCTTGCAGATTTTTTACTGTCCCTGTCTGTCTGTCTCGGTGGGAGATCTACGCAAAGCAATTACCCAATGACCGTACTTACAGTAATGTGCAATGTAGCTAATAGACTAACATTTGCATGTCATTGCATATGGCACACTTGTACCCCTTTGAGATGCGTTTGCAAACAAGGCCCTAATACATATTGCTTTCTTTGTTCTAATCCTTTGAGGACGGCAAAACAGCTGGTACGGGTCACACCAAAAGTATGGATGACCTGCAAGCGAATACTTAAGCAAATGACAGATGAATTAAAAGTGCTTTAAGCCAACACGTTTCATCTGCATAACAATACAGGAGGTAAAACAGCAACGTGTTGTAACAAACTCATGTAAATCGAGGCCCTGGTGTTGCAAGCAGAGATTCATTACACTGACCATATCATTGTCATGACAAAAGACAGCCGTCCAATGAGGAATACAAGCAAATCATCCTAAGTGCTAGCGCTAATAAAACACAATCATCTGTTCATTGGTGAATGACTCTCGGCAGTCTATGTTTATACCTGAAAAGATACTCAACTTCTTTTATTTCTCACTATATTCCCTGCAGTATTAGTTACACCGGAGTATAAAACATTCAGAGTTTTTTTCCCTGATAATAGAGAGATACCATTTCAGGCCATGAATATATTTTAGCTGCCTGAGTGGATATGTATGATGCCTGATGTGACCAGTTGCCCACCTTTCTATCACAAAGAATACTCTTGTGTATGTGAACAAAAGTGTAATATTTCTTCTCCCAGAAACACATGATATTTTTTTCTTTTTCACACTGTATACGTTTTGGTTTGTTTCTAAGTATTTTGCGCAAAACTCTTGTTTTTAAAACAAACACATATTTATGAAGGTGTTTGTTGTTTAGCCTCTAATATTTTTCTCTATAATCCAAATGATCCTTTCTTTTTTCATTGTGTTCCCGTGTGGGTTTCCCATAGTGAAAACAATGCTACTTTCATTCTATTAGGATGAGGATAATGTGCTTTTTATGCACTAGTGTATCCTGACTTGAAAATCAATATGGCTGCTAGCCTGACTCCATTGTATAAGAGGAATCCTTAATGTCATTGATGCTTAATAGGGAAGCTGCTTTATCATGGAGCTGGCAGCCAGACATAGTATTGTGTAATACTGCAGGCCAATAGCCTCTTCTTTATGTCTTATGGGATGATTAGTAGCTGCTTCTTGAAGTTGTCTAGACATAGATTCCATTTATTTCATATGGAGGCATAGTAGAGATCACATAATAATACAGAAAGCAATATTTGTAGCAGCTACAAGCCATATCAACTCACATCCTTATGTGTGAGCCAGTTGAGAAGAGTAAGCCACATGGTGCAGGAGTTAAACTACAATGTTCAGCTCAACAATGAAATCTCAATATATAGAATGTATCAGTTTATACTATCATGCTCCAATTCTTTCCCAGTTCTGTGTACAGCACTGGCAATAACTAATATGGCACAGTTTGTTGTTTTTCTCAACACATATTACTATGGAAATATTGCCTGCAGTTTCCTTCTGTGAATGTTATTTGTTGAATTGGCTTGTGTGGATATAGGTACAGTAATTGCCAGTCCATAGTGGTATGTGTTTTTAATAAGTATTCAAGGATGGCGAAAGATAGGAGACGTTACGGCTAAAATTCTGATTTTGATGTTTTTTTTCACAAATTGTATTTTTTCTCTAAAAAATATTCCTTTAAAACTCTAGATATTCTAGATTTATCAAGTGTAAAAACACAAAAAACTCTAAAACAAAAAAAGTAAAAAGCTGTCGAGGTCCTATAAAAGTCAATAGGAATTGCGTTGATCCTAATAGACCCTTTTTTAGACTTTTAGGGGCCTATTTACTAATTCTCAAAGAAAAAAACAAAGGTTTTGGAGGTTCATATTTTTTAGAGCGTCTTTCATGATTCTTTTAGTTCATATCTTTTAATAACTTTCATGTCATTTGTCGTTTCAATGAAAATTCACTAAATGGTTGGCTCGAATACCACTAAAATTTGATCTTTAATGAATGAGTCTCTGGTTAGTGATGTGCGAATCTGTGGCTTTTCGCTGCGAACTTACCTGGAAATTCACAAAACTGCGAAAAATTCACGAAACGCAATTTTGACGGACAACAATTTTGACGCGATCGGAAATTTTTATACACACGACTATTTTGTCCAAATGCATTAAAGTCAATGGGTGTCTGAATAATTTTGACGCACGACAATTTTTTGTGTGTGCGACTATTCTGACGCACGACAAATTTTTATTGTCACAACTGATTTTTCAGTGGAAAATTTTTGCAAAGTTTCCTAAATGTATTCACTGGGGGTGAAACGTGGAAATTCAATGCAAATCCATGCCTGCCAAATTTATTCAATTAAATAGCAGCACACTGTGATCAATACCTCTGGTTCTTTAATGTAATGTGAAATGGTTGCCAAATTTATAATGCTCTGCTTATGTGAGAAATATCATTATTGTATACTCTAGACCAGGGGTCCCCAACCTTTTTCAACATTCAGATGCAAAAAGAGTTGGGGAGCAACACAAGCATTATGTTTTCCTGGGTGATTCAAAATAAGGGTTGTGATTGGCTATTGGTAGCCCCTATGTGGACTGGTAGCCTACATGAGACTCTGTTCGGCAGTACACCTGGTTTTTATGGAACCAAAACTTGCCTCCAAGCCTGGAATTCAAAAATAAGCACCTGCTTTGAGGCCACTCGGAGCAACAACCAAGGGGTTGAAGAAAAACATGTTGCCCATGAGCTGCTGGTTGGGGATCACTATGCTAGACTATAATCTAAAATGCCTCCAGTGTTGTGGAGTAGACACCATAGCAGAATCACATAATTTACTAAAGTCAATTCTGTTAGCAAAAAATTCTGGCCTTCAATCCTGGTTTCAGCTGGTTACAGAATATTGGAAATGGATGGAAATACTGGCGAATCTGCACAAGTTGTGGCACAAGCTGATTGGTGGCCATCTGCAAAGCCACTGGAATTCTAGGAGAAAAAACTGCATTGCAGGTAAAAAATTAGACAATTTGCATCCAAATATTGCACTTTGCACATAAAGCTGCATCTATAAATAAGCCCAAAATTATCCTACATTAGTTCTGTCATAAGGAAAAGGGAGGTTCAGTAATCTTTTTTAGCAGAAAATGTGATTCAGAATGAATGGTACAAAAATGGAGGTCTTTGCACTTTATCTAATAAAATCCGTGCCAGCAAAACATACTCATTTCAAACATTCCTACTTTTGCTTTGGGAAGCCCACAGAGCTCAGATGACTAAGGCTTCCTGCACTTCAGGGGTTTACATCTACTAAAATGCCTCAATAATCTTTTATATGTTGCATTCTTATCATCTCACATTGCTTTCTCCTTTCTGTATAATGATTTGGGGGATGAAAGTTGTGCCTATAAAGGGTATTTCAAGATGGTTCTATGGTCAAGGTGGAGCACAATGTCCTCATTTCCAGCAAGGAAATATTGGGGGTAATTTACAATCAATCAGGTGGCCATTTACTAACTGTTGATGTTTCTATAATGCAAACATACATATACATAGTGCAAACTACAAAAATATATTGCATTATCCCCTTTATTAATATCTGCCTCTTGAATACAAAATCTAGCAGATACTAAAATCCCTGTCTAAGTATGCTGAAGTGTTGAAACCAACATGTTCTTGTCTAGTTTTCACCATAAAAGGCCTTGGACCTTTGGCACAACATACATTTTGGCTGATATAGGGCAGAACCATGGTGATCAGTATGTTCTTCTGAGGGATGTAGCGAACCGCCGTTTTGGTGTTCGCGAACGCCGTTCGCGAACACCGGCAAAAAATACGAACCGTTCGCGAACCGTTCGCGAGCTTCGAACACCCGCAAAATCGTTCGATTCGAACGTTCGAAGGATTTTTCGTTCGATTCGAACGTTTGAAGGATTTTCATCGTTCGATCGAAGGATTTTCATTCGAATCGAACGGTCGAGGGATTTTAATCGTTCGAACGAATGGAAATCGTTCGAACGAATGGAAATCGTTCGATTTTAGCGGTCGAATGGTCGCGAACTCAAATTGCGAACGTTCCCAAACGTTCGCGAACATTAGGCGGACGCGAACGGTCGAAGTTCGCGCGAACAAGTTCGCAGGCGAACTGTTCGCTGCATCCATATTCTTCTCACATGATATCATTTCTCATTCACATTATATGAAAACATTACTTATTTCAGACCCTGGAGATGTTAGAGTGGACTACTCAAGAATGTCAAAGGAAGCATTTGATTTGGTTAAACAATATGTTGTGAGCTACAAATTAAAAAGTTTGTTAGAGAAAGATCCTATTACATTCTATTGGTTTATTTTGAATAATTTTTTAAGATCTGCAAAGCAGTTTTCTAATAACCTAATATTACAAAGCAGCTAATTGTTGAAGTAACACCTGTAACCTTCATCTCTTCATTATGCAACTGCTTCTTCTGAGCAGAACTTGCTCTAGTTACAGTATCTTGCCTGACCATGCTTTCTCTAACAGATAATGCCTATTGTTCACACTTACATTTCCTCTAATATTTGCTCCAGGTCTCATTTCCATATCAATCATTCCTTTAGTTCCTCATGAAAAAAAATCCCTTTTTTTGCCAAGAAAACTCTTTCAAGTGTTTTTTTCTAATGTTTAAAGCCACTGAAGTTTAGAAGTGAAATCCAAGTGCTTATAAAAATGAAACTAACAATTTGAAATTGCTTTACACTGAGCAGACCCAGAAATTGACCACCCTCAAGCAGAGACTTTTTATGAAACAGTGAAGCACTTTAGTATTTTAAATTGCACAGCCTAATATGGAGTGATTTCAGATGATGAGAGATCTTTTTAGTATGTACTTTCTTTTATTAAGTGAAGCAGCATTTTACTACAGCTGCTAAGAAGGTTTTAAATATAGACATGGAAAGCACAGTACGGGCACTAGGGAAAGTAGCATACATTTTTCTTTTTATATCAGGATTTTTTTTTTTTGCATTTGCCATACCTTCTGCTTTATTAGTACTCGCGTGGCAATGAATAGTGTATTTCGTACATTCTGAATTTTATGAAACCTGCAAGTGCCTTTAGTATTCAGTCCAAAGAGGCCATTTATTGACAAGTGCTTCTACTGCAGTCAAGAAGTTATTCATAACCCATACCTCTTTATTTCAACCTCTCTGGCTTGAAGGCACCTTTTTAAAAGCAAGGATTTAAATGACCATTATTTGGGAAATAGCATAACATTCATCTTTGCACATCTATGTTATATGTACTGATAATCTGTAGGGCGTATGTTACAAGGACACTAAGGGGCAGATTTATCACTGAAGTTTAAAATTTTAAGTTTTTCTTAGAAAATAATTGAATTTAAAAATAGCTTGAAAAATAAACTGCTCATTTACTTCTACCAAAGGTAATGGCTTACACAGATCACCTTTTAAAAAAATCTTTAAAGTTTTTGAAAATTGAATTAACGATTTTTGCCCCAAAAACGAATTTTGGTAAAATTTGGAATACGAATGTTGAGAGATCTCTCCCCATATTTCAGTTTTTAAATAGCATCAGGAATTTATCATCAATGTTACAGTAGCACCTGCTCAGAACCAAACCAATAGGTTATTTGCACTTTGTATAATGATTTGAGGACATCTATCTGGCTAGTGGGCTGTGGACCCTCAAAGCCAATATATTGAAAATTATAATTGCTGATACTATAGGGTTAACTTCTGCCACTTTCCACCAAGCCTCATGATGGCTAATCAGTAGTATGCAGTATTTCTTTGTGGCTGTAACATTTGGTATCCCAAAACCCACCGCAAACCACAAGGTCCCAGTCTCGGTTCACACTTCTGCCTATAGCAGCCGCCATTGGCTTCAGGAGGAGCACTCCATTACTCAGATGCAACAGGACTTAACATGAGAGGACCAAGGGGGAAGCTCTGTGCGGGCAAGGGAACTGTAATTTACTGTATAAAGGAAGGACGGGGAACAAGGAGTGTGGTCAAGGGACATACCAGGGTCAAACCAAACAGATTCACGGTACAGTAATGAGATCCAATAGAATAGTCGAAGAATAGGCAGAGGTTGGTACAGGCAGCAGAACACCAAGGGTCATCGTCAGGCAGGAACTATGGAACATAGACCTTTACTGGGCAATGAGTCAGAGCAGAGAAGGGGTGTTTTATAGCCAGCCAAATGGCTTACACAGATCACCTGTGGCCAGATTAGCAACAGGTGAAACAAGCCATGCTTACTAGCAATTACCTAAAGCACAGCCATAGGAGTGAACCAGGACCATAGCTATCTGCTCGCACAGAGCAGTGGTAATGCAAACAGCACAGAAGCATCAGGTCCCTGGTTCAACTCTAGGCAGGTTATCACAAAGGCATCTTAAATTCCAGGAAAAACAAACCTTAGTCCACCTAAAACTTCTTAAATTCGAAGGCTTTGTTCCTGCCTGGTGGGAATCCAATCACAATAATTTTAGCTATACAAGTGCTGTAAAGTCTATGGATCAAGCTGTTCATATGTCAATTTGGGGGAAATGTAATAAAATTCTCAAAGAGAACACATTTGCGAATAAAAATTTGCATGTTGCAATGCAATAGTCTTCATTAGGCTTTTGCATTGCAAATCTTAATTGCGCATGGCAAACCTTTAACACCTGCTTCAAGGTGGCGTAAACTTTTGGAGCAAACGTAACAAACTTTTCATTAAGTTATTACATGCACTTCACACTATTGCAAACTATAACATTTGCAATCTCTATCCTACTGTCGCGTGAGGGGCAAAGGGTTTGCAAAAGCAACATTTTTACTTTGCAAACATTTATCTGCAATGAGAAAGATTTTTGCGTTGGTGACTCCCATTTGTATTTAATCCCAGGCGTTGGCATCAAAGGAAAGTGTTTTCAAATTGCTTTGCTTGCAAGAAAAACAGAAGTAAATGCATTTCCCTCAAATGCCCGAAATAATATTCTGCTATTGAATTTTACATGAACTGTACTGTTGTGATTTCTATTCATTTTACAATGTGGTATAGGGACCCATAGTCATACCTCCCAACATTTTGGAAATAAAGGGTCAAAAAGATTTGCCTCACAGAGACCATGCCCATTTCTATGGCCACACCCCCTAATTACAACGTTCATTTTACAAAATGATGGCAAGTTATGAAAGTTTGAACACATTTCTTGGGTTTTATGTGTTATTACAGTTTTGCTAATGATGGTGAATTGCCCTTTAAGCTGCCAGTCACAGTTTCCCCAAGAGACCTGCGTATCTTAAATTGCCAATTAAGTAACTTTGTATCTTTTTCTGGCTATTCAGTGCAGGAGATCAAAGAGAAAGTCGGGACATTTCAGTAACAAACCCGGGACTGCGGGTTGAGCTGTCAAAATCGTGATGGTCCCGTGAAAACTGGGACAGTTGGGAGGTATGCATAGGGTTAATGTGCCCCTATGGCTTTAAATCCCTACACTTCCTGATCTCCCTAGTTGCTGGGCAGATACCCATGTACAGTAGCTAGTTGTATTATTTGCCACATCCTGTCACACTTTGGTATAGTGAGTGGGAAGGGGTGGATCTTCCTCTTTGGCTTCTGGTTGTTGAATGTTTTAGGAAGCCTGGGTACACCAAGGCCCAGTAAAACCATTCTGCCCTAGAGCAACCAGTACCTCTAGAGTAAAGTTGGTGAGCAAGGACCCCATGAATGAGGCCAACTAAAGATAGGATAATAACTGTAATAGTACTCTCTAGGAGAGTAAGATAGGTCATTTAAATAGCAATATCTGCTTGCTACGATTGATTTTATCGAGTTTTTTCCCAACCCTACTTGTTCAAGTTATTTTATTGATAAATAAGATAGTGATAATTGTGCATGGGAGAATAGCCGTGCTTGGCTTAATAAAAATATGAGCTAAATTCAAGTTTTAATAAATTACCCCCTCAATTTTCAACTTTTTACCAAATATTGAAATTTTTTGCAGCAAAGTTTCTGAAGCACATATTTTCAAGATTTATTAAAGGGATACTGTCATGGGGAAAAAATTGTTTTCAAAATTAATCAATTAATAGTGCTGCTCCAGCAGAATTCTGCACTGAAATCCATTTCTCAAAAGAGCAAATTTTATATTCAATTTTGAAATCTGACATAGGGCTAGACATATTGTCAATTTCCCAGCTGCCCCAAGTCATGTGACTTATGCTCTGATAAACTTCAATCACTCTTTACTGCTGTACTGCAAGTTGGAGTGATAACACCCCCTCCCTTCTCCTCCCCAGCAGTCAAACAAAAGAACAATGGGAAGGTAACCAGATAGCAGCTCCCTAACACAAGATAACAGCTGCCTGGTAGATCTAAGAACAACATTCAATAATAAAAACCCATGTCCCACTGAGACTACTTCCGTTACATTGAGAAGGAAAAACAGCAGCCTGCCAGAAAGCATTTCTCTCCTAAAGTGCAGGCACAAGTCACATGACTTGGGGCAGCTGGGAAATTGACAAAATGTCTAGCCCCATGTCAGATTTCAAAATTGAATATAAAAAAATCTGTTTGCTCTTTTGAGAAATGGATTTCAGTGCAGAATTCTGCTGGAGTAGCACTATTAACTGATTTGTTCTGAAAAAAACATGTTTTCCGATGACAGGATCCCTTTAAGCACAGAAAAACCCAAAAAATTTGAATACTGTACAAAATTCAGTGTCTAAAAGCTGCTGAGAGTTATATTGGCAGAATTCTAGCTATTTCAAGCTATTTACATATGAGATTAATTCAAAAGTTTGCAAACTCATTGAAAATGATGGAATGAACATGATTTCACTGTGCTCGGGTTACATTTTATAATAAATAAAAAGAATATGACATTTTATGAATTAGAGTAAATTTTTGATAAATCTACCTCCCAGTCTAGAAATTATACAAAGTATAAAAATAACAAGAACTACTGTCCAAGAGGGAGTTGAGAGTTGTGCATCTGGTATAAACTTAAGAATTCAAGGAACTCTTGCAGCAGCAATTTTCTAAATAACTACAATAAGGTCAGATTTATTAACATTCAATTTCAACTTTTTACCAACAACTTTTTTGCCACAAAATTCTAAAATAATATTATAATAATATTACAATTCTAATTGTTTTCTTGTATTATGACAATTTGTAGAGTTAACTAATTTGCATGGAAATTAACCTCATCCAGTAAAGCTCATGATTGCCCTAGAAATTCAATTCCCTCATATTTGAATTAGTTATAGAACATTCTCAAAATGTGAAGACAGTTAATGCTGATCCCATGCTTTAAAAACAATCAGAGTTTTTGCTTGAATTCTGGCCATTGCAAAACCAGATTAGAATCGTCTCACTTCAGAGCTGTCACTGTTAAAGAGACAACTGCTATTAACATTCTCTAATAAGTAGTTAAGGGCTTCACTGGAATTCTTGTGACAAAAGTGCTAAGCTTCTACATTTCTGGGGTTTTCGCTCTTTTTCAGTTTCCCTTTAGTCCGTTTTCTCCCCCTAAACTCTCATCAGCCTTCCCTTTATCACTATAAAATAATATCTGAAAGTAACTTACTACAAACTACAAGTAAAAACACTTTAGAGGATTTAGTTAAAGACAACAAATTACCTGCTCTTATCCCAACCTGAACAAGACATCTTCTGTCACTAAAAGACACTTTAGAAGCCCTGACAAGATACGTCTCCTTTTATCACTTACAAAAAGGTTTTCAGTGAAAAGATGGTTTTAAGGGATATATTGTGGCAGACAGTTAGGAAAATATCTCATTTTGATTCTTCAAAAACACCTATTATGACAAAGCTGTGTATTAATATTATTTTATCCCACAGCTAATTTTTGGCTCAATGGATTATTTTAACTACAAACCACTCTGGGCAGCAGAGTTGCACTAATTTAGCACAAGCTTACACAATTCAGCGTTGAAAGATCAGGAGGAAGAAAAACAGTGGTTGTCAAACTTTTTCAGTAGTGATGGGCGAATAAATTCACCAGACATTAACTTGCAGGGAATTCCTGCTTTCCATTGCAAGCGAATTAATGCACGAAACTGCGGTGACAATTTGCCAGTAGTGATGGGCGAAAAATTTGCGAAACAGCACCGGCGTCTTGTTTTTTACACAAATTTTTTTTTTGATGCCGGCGAATTTTTTTCGGTCAAATTTTCGCGGGCGTTTAGCGAATTTATTCGCGGGCGTTTAGTGAATTTATTCGCTGGCAGCGAATCACGCAAATTCGCCACGAATTCGCGCCTGCCGAATAAATTCGCCCATCACTATTTGCCAGTGAAAAATCCGTCATGTCAGAAAAAAATTCACGAGCTTCAAAATTGGTGCACTTTAATGCATTTGGACCAAATAGTCACTCATAAAAAAATTGTCGCTCGCGTCAATATTGACTCGCTTAAAAATTGATGTGATCAAAATTATTTTGATGCCTATTGACTTCAAAGCATTTTGCAAATTTTTCACATGCACAGCTTCGCCCATCACTATTTTTCAGTTCAAGCCCCACCTTGAACCTTTTTGGCCCAACTTAGCTCTTAAAATGAGTACAGATAAAGGAAAAGATTGGTGTATCATCAGTCACACCATCTTACAGTAGTTCCAAGAATATCTAGGACAGCAAATACATAAATATGCCATTTTTTATACGGCAAAGCATGGTTATGACCAGCATGTTATCCCACCGTTTTTTTTTTTTTTTTTTTTCTTCAACCATATTTTTATTGGTTTTAAATCACAATACATGACAGCATAAGACAAAACATGCCTCAGGATGATAATGCAAAGGATACAAAAGCGAGTCCCAATGTTACAATCTGTGACAAATAGCAAAAGATACACAGTGCAATAGTTACATCCCCATAAATAGATGTCATCAAGGAAGGGGGGCAGCACGTACCCATGAACCTCCAATAGAACCCCAGATATGCAAGACACACAAAAATAATATATACATGGAAACTACGCTTTTACACAATGAGCAAATATGCAAAAGACAAGAAAAGAAAAGAACCCCATACCGTAGGCGCAGGGAGACACCATACCCCATTCACAAGAATCCATGGTTTACCGTGGAATTTGGTCATGATAAGAATCCCAAAGATACCAGTCCTCCAGAAAGGACATTGAGTTATCATGTAACAGAGCGGTTAAGTATTCCATTCTCCGTATTTGCTGTATTTTGTTCACTAAAGCTAATGTAGTCGGAGCCGTTTGCACCTTCCAATGAGCTGCAATTAAGCATCGTGTACCCATCAGAATATTCCGTGCGACTTTTTGAATACGTTTATCCCACCGTTTTTTATACCATACAAGAAAACTGCTTCTAAGGGTATACAAGAATCAACTTCCCACTTCCAACACAGTGAATTAAGAAGTAAAAGTAAATAAGAAGTCTCAAACTTGTGTAATAACTAACTGTGTAATATTTGGGTACTCCCAAACCACTTTTAAGCATCCTTTCAGGGGGAACATTTATGATTGCCTAAGCTTTCATGCTCAGGTAATTCTAAAGGAAACTAATAAATAGGGATGCACCGAATCCGCTATTTTGGATACAGAACAGAATCTGAATCCTAATTTTCATATGCAAATTAGGGGTGGGAAGGGAAAACATTTTTTACAAAAAGTCACACAATTTCCCTCCCACCCCTAATTTGCAAATGGAAATTAGGATTCAGATTCGGTTCGGCCTGACAGAAGGATTCGGTCGAATCTGAATCCTGCTGAAAAAGGCTGAATCCTGGCTGAATCCCGAACCGAATCCTGGATTCGGTGCATCCCTACTAATAATTATAATGCCATAAAAGCTTAACAGTCTTCATAGGCTTTTGTAGCAAAGAAACAGTTGGACAGCTTTTAGGTGCCAAAGTTTTGCAGTGGAACTCCATGTTGAATCCTTCCCTGTATATGTGACAACTATTCATTATACAGGTATAAGATACTTATCCAGAAAGCTCCGAATTACCAGATCTCCCATTTATAACACTTTATACAAAGAATTCTAAATTAAAAAAAAAAAAATCTTTAGCAGACTAAAGGTAGGGTGATCCAAATTACTGAAAGATCCCTTATCCAGAAAACTTCAGTTCCCAAGCATTCAGGTAGTTGCATGATGCATTTTTGTAACAGCTATTCTGCCAGTAGTTTCCATATAAGAGAAATAATGGGGGATGTTGGATCTCTCCAGTAATTCAATCTGAACTAACTAATGATACATTATCACACACATGTTATATAGACTGTGGTACTTTATGACAAAGTAGATGGTTAGTCATATAGGTGGGGCTAAAATATTAACGTTATCATGCTAACATGTTTTATAACAATGTTGAACTACGGTGACAAAAAAAAACAGTGAAATATAGAAACATTTATTGCAAAGGGTGTAGAACAAGTAAGGACTGTTATTAAACACAAAACATTTATGACATTTATGAAGTGTTTCTGAGCTTTAGAAGTAATCAGTTCTCCCATCTAGTTTATAAGAATGTTGGACGTTGATTAGATTAGTGGATATTTGTATAAAATGTGAGCAACATAATGGGTTTTGAAACCAAATAATTAATTTGAGGAAGCATACAGGATTATCTACATTTATAAAATGTACCTTAATTTTTTTCACGTATATTTGCCTATTAGCTGTGAGCTTAGTGGTTTGTAAAGATTTTGGTTGAGTCTAAAGAATATGTAACTGTATAGACACAGCAACTATTTCCAACCATGCTCAAATTTTTGATGATGAAAAAAACACAGAAAGAAATCACCAGCGCACGGTCTAACTCACACTGTGGTGTTGACCAGCTGCTATAAACACCATTGTGCCAGCCAGATTGTTGATCTAGAATTGAGCTGTGACTTGAATCAAGGGTGGCAAACAAAAATCTTAAGGGAAGTTTTATCTTGCGGCTAATAAACTGGGCTGATTAGTGTTGAAATATGTTTAAAAAAATGTTTTTAATTAAAAATGTTCAATTCTAAAGACTACAATAAATTTAGAAGTAATATGAGTTTTTTTTAACTCCCATAGCTCCGAAATTTGAATTAAAAATGTTCAATTGTAACTTATCAAAAAAACCAAGGTTTTTTTTGAGTGTATAGGTTCCGTTTTCGATTCAATTCAAATTGTTTGAATCGATGTAACAGCGCATTCAATCGAATTCAATTTGAAGTTTTTCCAAAAAAACCCACCAATTGACACCAAATAAGTTCTAGGAGGTCCCCCTTTTGCTAAAAAGGTAATTCAGCAGGTTTTAGATGGTGAATGGTTGGAGTCGCAATTATTAAGAGACAGTACATGCTACATTTTGATATTCAAATTTTCGAATTGTTTTCAAATTTGAATCGAATTTGGACTATTCCCTAGTCAAAGTACACAAAAAAAACCTTAAAATCATAATTTACTGCCAGTTTTCTTCAATTTACATGCTGTTCTATTGTCCATGCCTCCAGTAACATTATAATGTACCTGCTGTGTGATGCATGATGATTGTAATGGGCGAATTTGGGGAGTTTCACTTCGCTGAAAAATTCGTGAATTTCCGTGAAATTCGCAAAACAGTGAAAAATGTGCTAAACAGTGCCTTGATTTTGACGCTGGCATTCGTTTTTTGAGGCCGATGTCCGGTTTTTGGACGCCGGCGAAAATTTGCCAGCGAAAATTCGAATTTTTATTGCATCGCGGGAATTCGCGCCTGGTGAATAAATTCGCCCATCACTAATGATGATTCTCCCAGCTTTTTCTTAGGAATTGTAACACAACAGAAGGATCAGAAGCAGTGATAATATTTCAATTATATAAATACAACATGAAAGTTTAAAAAATGAAGGTATAATGGCCTTTTAGATAAATGCAATTCTAAAATGCACAAAAGTGTTACATCTTTGAGTATGATAATCTATGCCAGGGGTCCCCAACCTTTTTTTAACAGTGAGCCACATTGAAATTTGAAAGGGGTTGGGGAGCAACACATTCATGACAATCATTCCGGGAGGTGCCAAATAAGGGCTGTGATTGGCTATTGGTTGCCTCTATGTAGACTGGCAGCCTATAGGAGACTCTGTTTGCCAGTGCACCTCTTTTTTTTATGCAACAAAAACTTGCCTCCAATCCAAGAATTCAAAAATACCTGCTTTGAGGCCACTGGGAGCAACAACCAAGGGGTTGGTGAGTAACTTGTTGCTCACGAGCCATTGGTTGGGGATCACTGATCTATGCAGTCCGTTCTCTACTCATTGAATAGCCCCTGAACTCCAATACGATACTCTGTAGAAAGCAGAGGTTAGTGTGACTAGAAATAAATATTTCTCATAGATCTTGACCAGATTTTAACCTTCTAGTTGTAGCACAAATGATAAGACTGAGTCTGTCTTATTCTGGACATATTTTGAGAAGATTCAATTAAGTGGAAAATTATCCTTGAAAAATGTTGAGGGAGATGAGGAAAAAGCAACCAACAACAAGATAGACTCAACAATCTGGAACAAATCACTGAGAAGCTGGAAGACATCGGTACTTGTAGCAAAAGGCAGGTCAAGCCTGTGACAAAACACTCACCAAAAATACATTTAGGGGGTTATTTACTAAACTCTAATTTTTTTTGTGGTCGAGGTTTTTTGGGCAAAAACTTAAATTATTCGAAATTTAATTCCCGAACCTGAAAAAAGTCTGAATCTGAAAATCCACCATCTCAAGCCTGTCTAGGTCATGTATAAGTCAGTGGGAGATGTCCCTTTTGCATTTTAAAGATATTGTGATCTGGGTTTTGTCCATTAATCTGAAAACTTTGGAGTTTTCAGGTGATTGAGCGATTCAGACATCAAATCCAAAAAATATAAATTTTGGATTTTTGGTCCAATTTATCTATTTTTTCCCGGCCTGACTTTTTTGAGTAATTTTTTTTATAAATAAGATAAAATCGAGGATGGGTGTTTAGTCTAGCTTGATTTAATAACAATATTAGATAAATTTGAGTTTCAGTAAATAACCCCCTTAAAGACTTAAAATTCATTTTAAGTAAATAATTAACTGATTTCCTTCTCAATGATTAAAAAACAGTACTTTGTACTTCCTCGTAATTAAGCATAAATCCATATTGGTGGCACACCAATCCTACTGGATTTTTTAAAATGTTAGTAGTAAATTTTAGGTAAAACCCAATAGATTTTTGGATATTTGTACAAGCTTTGAACCTATTTGAAAGCACACGTTGAAAGGATCCCTGTCAGAACTGGAAATGCCTTAATGTATTTGAAAATAACATTCACTTAATTTGCAACATCAAACTTCTACATTCTGAAATATTGATGTTTTTATATAAAATATAGTTTTTTTTATATGGAACAGCCAATATATATGGATTATTCAAGGCTCTATTAAGCACAGTTGGTGCAAAATGAAATAGATTAAGATGGTTAAACATACCAGCTTTGATAAATCAGCAGAAATCTTGAGAAGGAAACCTAGTTTTGCTTTTAATATATGCATTTTTATTTAATTTGCTATAGGCTGAAGCTCACCCATTAGGTTTTAAACCACAGCCAATGTAGGTGCCAATAATATTCCAGTTTCAGATCAATTTTGCTTTTGTTGCTGCTCATCAGTGAAATGGCTTTCTTGATTAGAATGTCATCTTAGCTTTTAGGCCTAATTCATGGAGGAATCCATAAACTACCATACTCTCCATATGCAGTGATACTCAACTTAGGAATTGAAGGAGCAATTCTTTGCTTGTTGTACTAGGAATTACACCTTATATGACAAGAAATGATACAAGGGGCAAACAAACATGCCAGTTTGTGCCTTTTTGGAGGTCTAAAAATCTGTAGTTGGAATCTGATCATCAACTACCCTGGTTGTGCTTTAAATCCAATGGGTAAACATAAATAGACAGGGTACCCTGTGAAAATAGAATTATTATGAACAAAACTTTCCTTCCACAGATTTCTGCTGCTTTGCATACAAATGAGATGTTCCTCTCCTTCCAAATGTATTTTTCAGAGCTGATAGCAAACACGCAGCAATAAAAAAAGAACCAGGCATTCCAGTTATTTGATTCTGTGTCAGCACAGAAATAAATGGTATGCCAGTTTCAATGAATAATTCTCATAAATTGTCCTGCAGTCCTAAATAGCTAAAGGATTGCAAATAACAGATGTTTTGTAAATTCAAACAATACTCAAAGACAGAGTGGATATACATATGTTACGGCTTTTTCTGCCTTTCTATTCATCGTTCTACAGTGTATTAAAATTTCATGAAAACTTTATGGGTTTAAAATAGGGGAATTCAGCTCATACTTTCTTACACCAAAAATAAACCATATCTGCAGGTATCTTTGTAAAAAATGGAGAGTTATTTAACTTATTTTCTATTTATATCATGGGAGTTGCAGCCAGCATTACTTACTGAACTGCAACAAAATTATGACTTACCCAGCCACAGCTGTTGTTTATTAATTATCATATCAATCAGAACAGTAACCATTGCTAATAATAATAATACTAATAATAATACCTGCTCATACATATCTTCCCAGCCAGCTTCTGCATCAGATCTCTGCAGCGGACTGCCTTAAATATAATAATAATCGGTAAGCCCCACCTATTTACCACCTAGCCAGGGGCATACCTCCACACGACACTTTCTCTGTCATCAACAACTAAACTCACTTTCTCTAAAATCACTAATGTCTTGAAATGTATAAAAACAAACAGAACTAAAAAAGCATGAACAGGAAAAGTTGCAGAAAAGTTGTGAAAACTGTGACTCTTTCATATTGTTGCACAAAAGCCTGTAAAACCTCTAAAACTATGAATCAAAGAAAGAGCTTCCAGTTGTTTTAAAGGAACAATAACACCAAAATATTAAAGTGTTTTATAGTAATGAATATCATGTAGTGTTGCCCTGCACTGGCTAAACTGATGTGTTTGCTTCAGAAACACTACTATAGTTCATATAACCAAGAAGCTGTGTAGCAATGGCAGAAATTGAAAAAAGTCTATGGGGCAAATTCACTAAGATTCGTAGTTGTGCCAGGCGTAACTTTGCCGCACTTCGCCACACTTGGCCAGGCGTAGTTTCGCCAGTGCTCCGCAAATTCACTAAAATCCGAATTTGCGCTCAGGGGTAGCGTAAGGTTGCGAAGTTGCGCTAGCGTTGATTCGCTAAGCGAAGCGAAGTTACGCTAGCGATGGTTAATTTGCATACGGCGCCAAATTCAAATTTCAATGGAGGAATATGTAACAGCACTACAAATGCCTGGGAAATCTTCAAAACATCAAATAAAATTTTTATTTTGCCCTACACATGTGCCCACTGTATAGTTAAGTTGCCATTAGTTAGGAAATGTAGGGGGGAAGGAGGGGAGCCCCAAAAAATGTTTTCGATCTTTTTCAGCCTATCACCCATAATAGAGAAATGGGACTTAGAAAAAATTTGAACTTTTTTTGAAGAAATCCCTATCTACTCTATTGCGCTTCTCCTGATCTGAGGTGGCGAAGGAAGTCTAGTGTAAAAGGTAGCGTTCAGAACAATGTGCGCGTTAGTGAATTTGCGAAGTTACGTCCATTGCGCAAATTCGCCAGGCGTAAGGGTGCGAAGTTATGCTAGCGAAGTTATGTCAGCGTCCGTTAGTGAATTTGCGAAGTAACGAAAATGGCCAACGCTAGCGAATTGACGCTAGCGTTAGGCGCTTCGGCGCATAGTGAATTTGCCCCTATATGGCACAGGCTAAATAGTAGATAACAGATAACATCATTATATTCTACAGAGCTTATTTGTTATCTGCTGTGTAACTTGAGCCTTTTCTCCTGAATGGCTGCCCCCATTGCTACACAGCAGCTTGTTTATATAAACAATAGTAGTGTTTCTGAAGCAAACAATTAAATTTTGTGATGTTACTGGTCCTTTAAGGGACATCTGCCATTGACTTCTACATGCTTTCAACAGGGTTTAGCTAGAGTATTTTCATATTCGGAATTGTCACATATATAAATTCTGCAACTTTTTTGGGTTTTTGCCATCAAAAAGCCCCATCCAAAAAAGTCTTGCATTATTTGCGTCTTTGGCTTAGTTTGGGTGATGCACAGATCTTTGTTTTTTTATAAAGCAATAAAAACCTTGCCTAGTTTAAGGCTGCAAACTTTATTTGAAAATACCCAGAACAATTCAATGATAACAGCAGGATCTGAGGAGGAGCTGTGAGTCCCCTCCACTTCTGCTGAAGCATCACATACTGAAAGATATGGAGCATTGCCAGAAAGGATTTTCTAACATACCCAATTGACAAAATGATTGTTGGACAGCCAGACACATACCAAAAATTGCACACAACTCAATTTCATACTATTTTTTGGTATGTGTATGGCTAGCTTTAGGAAAAGGAAGGGTGTGGTAAAAAAAAAACAGCAGAAGGAAGTGGTTGAAAGACAAAAACCTTTAAAAGGAAATGGCAATGGAGACAATTTAGAGAAGTGAAGAGGAAATGGGAGTGAAATGAAAAACAAAGCAAACATTTTTAGAAAGAAAGAAGAATAATTTCTATATGAAGCAAGAAAACTTGCAAAAAAGGAAGGTTCAGCATCAAGAAAATAGAAAAAATGGCTGAAAACATCAGCAGAAAAGAATCAACAAGAATAAAAGATATTAAAAAAAGGCAGAGAAAAACTTTTGACTTATGGAGAAAGCCAGACTAAAAAAAATCAGCTTATCCAAACACAGAAAGTAACACATCAGTGTTTACTGCAGAAGTTGTCCATCTACCCTACCCTTTTAAGAAACCAACCGACAACAAACCAAAACAATGGATTTACTGCATTTACAAGAATGCAATGCATTTGGAGTAAAGGTGGAAAATCAAGATAAAAATCTATTTGTCATATGCTACTAAAAACCTCCTAGATATGTATCTACTAGTTCATTCACAACTTTCCAGACATGACACCAGTCAGATCAAAGCAAGAGGTAGGCAAATATATTATTTCAGACCGCCTGTCAATGAGATGTATTATCATAGCAGTACAGAAATCTTTTCTTCAGGTGGAGACAGTCCTACAGTCCCACCTGCAACCTTTCTTGGGGCACTCCTGTCTTTCTAACTCTAAACAGAGCCAGTCCCACCAGCATTCCAATATTCCTAATTGGCTCAGGTATGTTGCATCTATTGATGCCGCACACTGTCACAACCCAGGAATTCCAACAATGTTCAGGAATGATCAGGATTATTCTTTTGCCTGATACAGATTTGCAGCAATTTTTTTTCAAGAGGCAAAATTTTTCACAAATATGCATTAGAATTTTATCATTTTGGTTCAGTTTATTGATCCATTTGGAGCAAGGAAAAATGGCAATCAACTCCAATGCATTTGGTGTAGGGATGCACCGAATCCAGGATTCGGTTTCGGCCAGGATTCAACCTTTTTCAGAAGGATTTGGATTCGGCCGAATCCTTATGCCTGGCCTAACCGAATCCAAATGCTAATTTGCATATGTAAATTAGGGGCGGGTAGGGAAATCACGTGACTTTTCATCAGAAAAGAATATTTTTTTCCACTTTTTCCTTTCCTGACCCTAATTTGCAAATAGTGGATCATCCCTAATTTGGTGCAAGAAAAAACATCCATTAGCTACAATGCATTTGGCACAAAAAAAAACAACCCCATTGATTACAATACATTTGCCACAAGAAAAAAAAAGTGTTGAAAAACACCAAATGACAAAGGATTACGTAGAATTTCTGAAAAATGTTGACATTTTGCATATTTCTCCACAGATTTCCCCCATTTCGCAAGTTAATAGATGTGGACATTTTAATGAGGTTTGTTGGAAATTAGGCAATTCTTACCGATTTTGCCAGAAACTTTTTTAATATTTGTAGTAATATGCAACTGCAGTTGCGTGTATCTTAATGTATCAGGTTCAACTGCAGCAAGAGCAAATACATGCAAAACCATTACACTGGAATTATGGGGGAGGGGAACTTTGCAGATTGCATTCAGAATTGCATTTGTGCACTTGCAGTCATAAATAGTGATGAGCAAATTATTTCCTATTCGCTTGCAAAATTCCACATTTCACTATCTACAAATTTTTTCACGTAACTGTGGCAAAAATTTGCAGCAGAAAATTTTGACATAACAAAAAAGTCGCCATCAGAAAAAACGCCCATTTACTTTGGACAAAAAAAGTTGCCACAAGAAAAAACTTTAATGCGTTTGGTAATGTTTTACTGATTAGTAATCTTTATCATGCAGTAACATTTACAGAGGAATATCAGACCTACAGCAGTTTTATTATTATACTTGACGAACAATTTTCTCTTTTTAACATTTCCTAGCTTATTTCCCCAAATAAAACTTTTAAGTAATTTATAAAGGCCACTTCTAAACAAAGGGCATCTTACTTTCCCTTGTGAATCGGAGTATACTTGCATTATCATTCACACAGAAGTGATCCAATTTAAAATATTCATAGCAAGGTTTCTAAATTATGTACTTAACATCCACTATGCTGTTACTGTCAGAAATTGTCACACTTTTTGTCTACTAAATATCCCAAAAGACGGAAAGAGATGAATTATATCTCTCAAAGAATTGTCCAACTCTTTCAATAATTCATATCTATATTTGGATATTTAGCAGAAATCGTATGTACATGCAATGTAAAATAAGTATATCAATGTACTTAGTTTCCTATCATACTATTCAGCCCAATGTTTAATTTTCAGTTTTCCAGTAAGAAGAGCTGATGTTGCACACAGTAAAACTATATTAGGCACTCAACACCAATTTTCTAGGAACATGTATGGGACCTGTTATCCTGAATGCTCGAGACCTGGGGCTTTCCATGTAATGGATCTTTCCATAATTTGGATCTTCATACCTTAAGTCTACTAGAAAATCATGTAAACATTAAATAACCCCAATAGGCTGGTTTTGCTTCTAATAAGGATTAATTATATCTTAGTTGGGATCAAGTACAAGGTACTGTTTTATTATTACAGAAAAAGGAAATCAATTTTTCCATTATAATGGAGGCTACGGGAGATGGCCGTAATTCAGAATTTTCAGGATAATAGGTTTCCGTATAAAGGATCCCATACCTATATTATATATTTATTCACTTAATTGCGTAGTTCCATTTTCAGATAGTGGGAAAGCAAATGGCTGAATTTCCATTAGCTTATACAGGTATGGGATCTTTTAGTCATAAGGTTTGGGACCTGGGGTATTCTAGATAAGAAATCTTTCTGTAATTTGGATTTTCATACATTTAGTTTACTACGAAAGCATTAAAACAAATAATTAAACCCAATAAGATTGCTGTGTCTCCAATAAGGATTAATTATATCTTAGTTGGACTAAAGTACAAGATTCTATTTTATTACTACAGAGAAAAAATTTCAATATTTTTTAAAATTAGAATTATTTGATTAAAATGGAGTCTATGGGAGATGGCCTTCCCATAATTCGGATTTTACTGGATAATGGTTTTCCGGATAATTGACCCATACCTGTATATCATCAATAGTGATGGACGAATTTGTCCAGTTTCAATTCGGCGAAAAAAATTTGTGAACCGCCGCCAGCCTTGATGCTGGTGCATGTGAATTTTAGTGGCAGATTCGCAAATTTATTCGCCGACGGGGAATCGCGGGAAATCCTGGCGAATAAATTTGCCCATCACTAATCTTAAAGGAAACTTTACATTAAACATAAAGAAACTTGCCCAAGTGGACCAGTTACTATTGGCACATATCTGCTCCTTTAAGAAATAGAAATGTTCATTTTGCTTATAAGATACATTTGTTGTCATATATGGGTGAGTGGGTTACATTGAAATAATGAAGCATGTTTTTCATCCTATCTCATTTATATGTCTTATGTGTGAAGAAGAAAACAAAGCAGATTGGTTTTGGATTAGCATTAAGAATGTGAGTAAATATATACTATTAGACCATGGTGTAATTATCTCTTCTTTGATTTTTCAGCACTATGTTGTGTAAAATGGTGCAGCAATCACTAAATTCATATTCTTTTAGTGCTACAGTTCTCCCTACAAATGATCTAAATTGTCAAAGAAAATGCAATGTTCCCAATCATCTTTTTGGTCTATCAATGCTTACAACGCTGTTGCCTTTATCAGAAGTGAGGAATAATTTTTTAATGCTAGTTATTCCATATTGGCATGCAATTCAATAGGATTGCTAGATAGCAGCTATTTATTAATTTGATCTTGGCTATTATCTACATATTATGCTATATTTATAGGATTATATATATATACTGTATTTATATGTACATGTATCTAAAGCTCAACTTTAGAGTTGTTATAAATGAATTTGAGATGTGGGTCTCAACCAATGGTAAAGATTTTGGGTGTTTTGACGTAATTCTTTGCAAAAAAATGTTTATAGTCTGATAATTAGAGATAGTAAATGCAACCAAAACCAAGAAGGCTTATGGTTAGGGTTATGATAAATGTGTTCAATATATTGACTTCAGTTAGGTATTTCCTAGAAATCTAAGGGTTCTTCACTAAAAAAAACACAAAAACCTCTAATACAAAACTTCGCCAAGTAGAAGTAAGGTCCTATAGAGGTCAATGGGAGCTGTGCTGATCATTTTAGATCACTCTAAATCAGTCCAGACTTTTAGAGGGTTTTGTATTTTTTTCCCGAGTATTGTCCGAAAAACGTGAACTTTTTAGAGGTTTTTGAGGCATTTGTATTTTTTTTAATTTTCCATTCGTACTTTTTTTGTTTTTGGAATTTGTAGTAAAAAGCCTTGTAGTTCAAGTACAAGTCAATAGGAATTTCCATAGGCAATTTTTTTTCAATTTAAGCTTATGGCATTTTATAAATTTTTGATTTTTTTTTATGTTTGTAGTCCTGCTGAAAATGATGAGTAGAATAAGAACTTTTGTAGATTCATAAGAATTGTTGTAGAATCAACCTTTTTTTTAAAATAAGAAAACATTCTAGTTTGGTAACTTTTTTAGTGTATTCGAATTAAAAAAAAATTCTAGCGTTCACAAATTTGAATTTCAATAAATAGGCCTCCCCGTCACTTCCTACTATACACATATAATGACACTACCTTCTCCCTCACCTTTTTATTTATGATGTACCTTTCTTTTGAATGTTGAATGTATAAAAGTCATGTTTAACTGTCAGGCTTATCCTGACAATTAATTGTATTCTCCCAAAAACAAGTAAAGTATGCACCTTCTATTGTTGATCATTGGTACTATATAAATGATCCTATAATAAATTCAAATTAAATTCTTTGGAGTCCATGGCGGTTGTAAAAAAACATTTTTATTTTCTCTACAGGATAAATTAGTTAATACTAGCCTGCAACAGTTCCACCGAGAACACAGAAATTATCCTTGAATCATTTGTTTCCCTTCAAGACAAGGACCTACAGCTGGGAGGTCACATCTCCAGGTATGATCGCCGGATTTTATTCAGCATATAAACTTTTTTTATTAAACATTGTCTGTCAAGTGTTCTCTACTGCAAGCACAGTAACCATTCTTCTCTTCTTTACAACAGCACCTGGTACACTAACCCAGAATTAATTTATCCACTCAATCATTAATTCATTAGTCATCCAACCTCTCATTACATTGGCACAAGACAATGCAGGTGGGGAGATACTACTTTCCCATTTTTTTAAATTACTAATGATGGAAATAGTTTACCACTAGTCGGTAATGACAGCATTAATGTCATCAGCCTATAGTCAGGCTTTTCAGCAAAAGTAAATCAGACCTTATATGACTAAAATGCCTAAAAGCCACCTTGTTTCTTTGACTACAGACCACCAGACTTCCTATGCATTATTACTTTCCTAAGGGGTTCACATGAGTAGACTAAAAATAACATTATTTTCAGTTAAGTGTTCAGTATACCCATAATGAAGTGTTTCCCTTGATATCTAAGCTTATGTAAGTCAATCTTATGTTGTGTGTGTATATTGCTACCCAACATTACATCAGGCAAATCAGACCTTCACATACATAATTTCTGTACTTTTTTGCAGTCCACACTTTTGTGAAATAGGTAATGAAGTCAGCTGATGGAGGCACTCTCTGGGTCTTCTAAGTACATGGTTGTGGCCTCCCCAATACGGCTATGGGTGCACATACACCATGATGCAATACATTGTGCTGGTGAATGCTATTGGCCTATTTTGAAACCCTTGTTCATCGCCCCTTTAAATTAGCACCAAGTAACCTTTAATTTCTATTTCTCTGTTTCACTCTGTTTTGTCAGTTCCTGTTCAAGCTTGTTTTTGCCTTTCTGGTTACTGTGGTAATTGATCTCTGCTTATCCTGATTAATAAAACCTGCCCAATCAATCTGCCTAATTTTTGGCCAGATATCAGTTGGCTGGGACCATTGGAGGCCCCCATACACAAGTAGATGAGCTGCTGAATCAGTCTGAAGGGTGAAAATTGCTAATTAAATCGACCTGTGTATGGCCACTTTAACACTTTAGTTAGTTGCCCACTAGGATTCTTCTATCAAGTAAATTGTTACATTAGGTGAAAAAACTACTTACTTCAGTACAGATTATATTTGGAGTCAATACATTACATTTTAACAAGGGATTCACCGAATCCAGGATTTGGTTCGGGATTTGCCCAGGATTCGGCCTTTTTCAGCAGGATTCGTATTCGGCCCAATCCTTCTGCTTGGCCGAACGGAATCAGAATCCTAATTTGCATATGCAAATTAGAGGTAGGGAAGGAAATCACGTGATTTTTTTGTCACAAAACAAGGAAGTAAAAAATGTTTTCCCATTCCCATCCCTAATTTGCATATGCACATTTGGGATTCAGTTCGGTATTCGGTCGAATCTTTTGCGAAGGATTCGGGGGTTCGGCCGAATCGAAAATAGTTGATTTGCTGCATCCCTAATTTTAACTAAACTCTCTTTCAAGTTTTTATAAAGTATTAAATTATCAGAACAAGACATTCTAAATCCTAAATCATATATGCAATGATTAGAAATAAGAGTGCCAGTTCATTAAAATCAGTATTTATTTTGTGACAGATATTTAAATTCCTGCAACTAAGTATAGTACCTATTTTGAGGACTTGGTAAAAAGGATAACCATTCGCACAACACAAAACCCTGTATTCTTTGTACAGTTTTTTAGTCTTCAGCTTCTTGTCACTACTTATTATTTACAGAGGTCAAAGAAGAAAATCCACCTTGTATTTCCTTTTACACATGCCTGTAGCCTGTGATGTCTCATCATTAAAGAGCTAAACGTAAAATATCAGCAGAACTGAAATGAATAGGGAAAACTAGGGAGATCAAGGCAACAAAGTAGATAAAATACTGCATGATAAATATTGCATGTTTGTGCAAAAAAAAAAAAAGATACAATATGATATCATAAAAAATGTCATTGTCCTGAAGTTGGGTTCAACAATAAAAACTAATGGCATTTTAACCTACATCAGTTCTTCTTTGAACTTGTAATTTAAAAAATATATGATCCTGTGATTTTCATTCAAGTTCCTTCATTCTTCTAAAGGCCCCCATACACAAGCAGATATAAGATGCTGACAGATTAAATCTTCTTTTTGGGCAGTGTATGGGGCCCTCAGAGGCACTTCATTGATCGATATCTGGCCGAAAGTCTCAGACTTAACTAGCTACAAACATAATAAAAGTGGCCATGCACGTAGAGATCCGCTCGGTTGGCGACATCGCCAAATGAGCGGATCTTTCCCCAATATGCCCACCTTGAGGTTGGCGATATTGGCCTGATCAGATCGTGGGCCCTAGGGCCAACGATTGGATCATAATGAATGGTAAATGGGTGGTCGAATCGCGGGACCGCATCAATGAATAGTGGCAGTCCACGATCCGACTGGATTTTTAGTCCCGTCCGATCAATATCTGGTAGACTTACGGCCAGATATCAATCGGGGAAGCCCATCGGAAGGTCTCCATACATCTTTCGCTCTGTTGGCAGCTTTTTATCAGCCCGTGTAGCCATAGGTTCAGATATAAATGTTGTCTATACACTGCATTTACTATTCACTCATCTACAGTGAGCATTTGCCTTATCTTTTGGACCTATATTGCAAATTATTTTCTTTCATCCCCAGCATTTTGTTTTCAAAGATAGGTTAACTTTCATTAGTACTTATGCTCTTGTATGATATGATATGTATGGTATGTTCATGACTCATTATATGTGTAATGATCTCGTTCATAGGAACCTTGTGAAGTGAACAGTACCTTTGGATGCACAGGAGAACCCTGTGGGTTCCGGTGTTCACGGACGCCCTTTTGGGGCCCTGGGCTTTCTGCTGCTGAAGCCAACAAGGAAGTGCGTAGCCAAAAGACGTAAATGAGGTACCAGCAGGGATCAAGAGAAAGCATAGTCAGAGTCAGGCGAAGAGTTCAAGGCAGGCGTCAGAAGTTGTAGTCAAAAGATCAGGCAAAGGTCAAAACCAGGATGTCAAAATATAGAATCACTCTTGAGCAGGAACAGATAAACTGAAGCCTAGCTCGGGCATTTTAAAAATGGTGATTGGGCTTCTTATAGAGGATCTGGTGCCAAACTTCGAATTCAGCGCCCTCGTTTTGACACGGCGTCAAAACGTGGGCGTCCTGATGCTCGGCATCAATCACCAGCGATGTTGCGCTGGCGTCCATTAACTTTAGGTGACATCAGCGCCGGACGCCTGCGTCCCTTCAAATGAGCACACAACGAGGTAAGAACAAGGGGGAAATCTCCCGGCGCGTCTTACAATATGCTTGAAAAGTCTTATTGCCACTACTGTCCATTTATTTTTCACTTCTTCTGAGATGGCAGATTTTCGGATTCAGGCTTTTTGCAGCATCGGGGTATAATAAATCATGAAAGTTTTTATTTTTTTTCACTAGAAATCTCAATCTTTTTATGATTTATTATGCCCCGATGCTACAAAAAGCCAGAATCTCAGACCTGTCGAGGCCCTGTAAACGTCAATGGGAGAGGCACCTATCTCAAATTGAAGTTATCAGGATCTTTGGGGCGATTTGCCAGAAAATGAATTTTTTTTCTTGGGTTTCAGGCAAAGACTTCGAAAAAATCGAGTGATTTTGGAATCGAGTTTTTCTGCTATCAGATTAATTCAGGTTATTTTATAAGAAAATAAGATTAACTGAGATCAAATTGGGCATGGGAGTTTGGTCGTGTTTTTTTTTTTTTTTAAATAAAATATCAGATAAATTCGGATTTTAGTAAATATTTTTTTTCACAGTCAAGGTCTTATAGAAGTCAATGGGAGCTGTGCTGATCCTATATTAGATCTTTTTTTCGCCATTTTAGAGGTTTTAGAGGTTGTAGAGGTTTTAGAGGTGTTCATATTTTTTAGCACATCAGTAATTTTTTTCCATTCATACTCTTATATTCGTATATTTTAATGCATTTTATGGCAGTTGTGGTTTAAGAAAAAACAAGTTTAATTGTGGTTTCAAAAAGCATTAATAGCGCTAGAATTCTTTAATAAATGGGCCACTAATTGCCTATGCTTGGGTGCAATGGATCAAATGATCTGATTGTTTATAGGTTTTATGTCCACATGTGGGTGAGTGTAACCAATACAACAATATGTTAAAGCCAGTATATTTAAATTTGTTATTCCAAGTGAATTGCACCTAAAAACAGAATATTACAGTGAAGAAAAACTAATGATCAAAACATAGATTTATTGTGTATATAACCAGCTGATTTCTGTTTATTCACAGTACAAATGTTCTTTCTGGCAAATAGACTTCATATACTATTATGTTTTTCTGCAGCAAATGTAAGATATTTTTTTAGACGAGTAGAAAAGCTCCTTCTGAACAAAGCTTGTGCAAGAGCTGACCTACATATCAAGACAACATCTCCGCTAAAAGCTTGTATCTGATTCTCTGGAGCTTTCAAACACAACAAGGCATGTCAATGTTTTACAGGGCTTAATACAAGGTATTACTGGCAGCCGAATTCTGAGCAGCACTTATAACACTAATTACAATTAGTGATATGTAAGTATTTGCTTATGCTCTTGTTGTTGGGTTCAAAAGATCTTACCTCTAACAAGTCTATCTTTGTGATATTTCCTTCTTAGCCTGCCTTATATTGCAGAATTCTCAGGACTTTATACGTAAGGGGATACCCCATGTAAAATCATTTCCACACAGCAACTGTTTTATCTCCTGAATTAATCCGAGCCCCTTTCCTGATCCATGAAACAGTTGATAATGCCACTTTACCCTTCTCCACCTGTTTTATGTTTCTCCTCCCCCCATTATCTACCTTTTCTACACAACAAGACAACCCAGAGTGTGTGCCATGTAGGTGTCACCAAGTCTGTGACTTTTAAAAAGCACCGGCGATTACCATATAACAGAATCAACAGAGCTTCCATGGAATCAAGTTACTTTTCAGCACAGAAAGCTGAGCAGAGAGGAAAAGTAGCTTTAGAATGAACATTTGAATGAGGACACTTTGTCTGTGAATGGAAACTCTACATTCTTTGTTATTTTAACAGGCTGTGTCTGTTCTCCTTGATAGACGTTGTATGGGAGAAGATTGGATTAAGTCGTTTTTATGTTATTTCAAAGCAACTTGTGCATTTTGCAAAGATCAGCTTACTTAGCCATGTAATAAACTCTTGTTTTGCAATAATACTGCGGTGCATAATATCATTACCTCCAAACTTAGAATGGAAGTAAGTTAAGAAGTCTTTGTGCTTTCCAAACTAGAGATCATGGATCTATATTAGCATAAGCCAATATATTAATTACAATGCTACATTTATAGGGGTATCTTTATATATCTTTCAGTTTAAGTTCAGTTCGTTAGGGCTTAAAAAGAGTGTGAAATACAGGAAAACAGCTCAAATCTTAACTTTTTTTTTTTTAAACTTTGCCGTTTTCTGTGATTCAAGCATCCGTGCACCCAACCTAGAACAAAAAGAAGATAAAAAAATTGGTTCCAGTTAGAGATCTGACTGCAAGTTGCATGTAAGAGACTTCTCAGAGGTGAAATGTGAGTGCACTTAGATGCCTTATTTGCATGCTATTTAATTGTGAGCACCCAGGGTGATCCCTATACCTAATGACACAATTATAAAAAACATAGCTCCCTTACACTGTTGCACATTTGCTCTTGGTATACCAAACTATTAAAAAAGCAGCACATTGGGACAGTGCTCTCCTCTAGAGGGGTAGGTGCAAGCACTAGGTGAAAGGTGTTTGGATGGGCTAAATTCTGCACTTAGGGGCAGATTTATCAAAGGTCGAGGTGAATTTGAAAAATAATTGAATTTAAGCTATTTTTTGTGTACTTTGACTAGGGAATAGTCCAAATTTCAAAAATTCGAATATCGAAATTTATCATGTACTGTCTCTTTAAAAATTTGACTTTGACCATTCACCATCTAAAACCTGCCCCATTCCTTCAATTCGAATTGCCCGAATATGGACCTATTCGATAACGGACCTGTGCGACCAAAAAAAACTTTGACTTAATTTCGGTTGGTCTTTTTGAATTCACATTTTGAAGTTTTTTCAATTCGAAATTCGACCCATGATAAATATGCCCCTTAGTGTCCATTAGTGTGCTTAGCACTGAACCTACCTATAAAATAAATTAGTTTACATTTTTCACTAAAATTGATGCTCCTATAGCTAAAATTATTCTGTTGTGATTACAAGGTAGGTTTTATTTTTTAATTTTCCAAATATATATATATATATATATATATATATATATATATATATATTTTTTTTTTATTATTCATATATATCAGCATTAGCTACCATCTTGTTTGTCCAGTGTCAGACAGAGGGGTTGCACCCCTGGTCCCCCGCTACCACCCCTATGGGCCCCCCACCTCAGCCGTAATACCCCTCTGCCCCCCTTCCCACCACCAATGCCTACCTTCTCTAGTGTCTTCTCTATTGAGGCAGTCTGGGAGCAGCACAGACCATGGGGTCTTGGCAAGCGGGTGGGGTGTTTCCCGGTGTTTTGCCAGCCCAGTCTGTCCCTGTGTGGCCTTGCCTAAAGTATTTTGTTTTAACCATAACAGCATTTTCCATTGGTCATTTAAAGAAACTGTACCTCAGCAGGGCAGTATGATGGGCATTGTTGCTGCATGTGCTGGGATTTTGGGCTTAATTTCAACTAGGGCATGGTATCTGTATGCTCTCCTGGTGTTTGAATGTCCTTAAATGAAAGGTTCCATAAAACCAAACCTTATTTGTCTCAGGGAACTTAGTGTAAGGGGCAGATTTACTAAGCTCGAGTGAAAAAAAATTTAAATTTCAAAGTATTTTTTTGGGTACTTCGACCATCGAATAGGTCAAATTCGATCGAATTCGATCTAATCGAATGATTCGACCGATTCAAAGTAAAAATCGTTCAACCATTCGATAGTCGAAGTACTGTCTCTTTAAAAAATACTTCGACTTCATACTTTGCCACTTTAAACCTACCGAGCTGTAATGTTAGCCTATGGGGACCTGCCTCAGCACTTTTCTAAGCTTTTTTGATCAAATAAAAATCCTTAGCGGTAATATCGTTCAATCGAAGTATTTGCTCTAAATCCTTTGAATTCGATATTTGAATTCGAAGGATTTAACTTCGAGGGTCAAATTCGAGGGTTTATTAACCCTTGAAATTCGACCCTTGATAAATCTGCCCCTAAGTGTACCTGCATGGAGCATGGTGGAGACGCAGCTGCGCTCCCATCGGGGACATCCTTTTTGCACGCGGATTCTTCTTTGACTGTAACATGAGATATCCCAAACTCAGAACTAACTCCAAGGACCAGGTCATGGCTCACTCTTCTGCCAATAGCAGAAGCCTTTGGTTTCAGGAGGAGCCCTCGCTAATCATATGTCTACAGGTCTTAATGTGAGAGGACCAAGGAGAGAGTTCTGGGCAGGCTAGGAAACTGAATGTGTAGTAGTAGAAGGGGAAACAGGAAGGGTAGTCAAGGTCACAGGCTGGGATCCAAAACCAAACGGATATGCGGAACAGATTCAGAATCCAAAGAATGGTCAAAAACAGGTAATGGTTAGTACAGGCAGCAGGGTAGCAAAGTCAGGGACAGACAAGAGTCAAGGACAAAGATCAGACTTGATAAACACACCCAGGAACTATAGAAATAGACCTTATGTTGGGCAATGCAAAAAAGGACATGTTGCCTTTACATTTTTGAATTTTGTTCCTTGCGTAATGACGTCAAATGCAGGTGCGCATAAAAAACCCAGAAGCAGTGAGGCGTGGCATCAAAGAAGAATCTGAATGTGAAAAGGATGGGGTGTTCTTCTCAGCCCACGGGTACCCTTACATTTAGATTGTGAGCTCCATTGGGGAAAGAACTGATGTAAATTAATAAACATTCTCTGTAAAGCACTATATAATATATTGGTTCTGTATACATAAAGGAAAACTATAAAACATGGTGCTTGGTCTCAGCATCTTCCACTGATACAGAATGTGTAAATGCAAAACTATTCTGCGCATATAGGGGAATACAATGGACAATAAGCATTTTATATACTACAGATGGTACATTTTGATTTTGCAAGTTCTTTTCCAATAAATGCCCCTTTTAAGGCTATGCAAACATATATTTAATGGTTAAAAATCTTTTCATAGAACCAGAAGATGCCTGAACAATGTGAGCTAACTAGTAATGGCTTTATAAACATGTATAGATCTACAGAGCCATTTTATATGTTTTGTGATATTTTTGTGAACACCTACCATTATAAGAATATGGAGGTGGTATATTTAAGTTGTCAGAATCTTAATGCGTGCTAGCTGTCAGTATGTTAGAAATACTGAAAAGCTGGTGTCACATTGTATTGGAAGCGAAAGGCTCAGAATCACCTTCATTGTCTGTTCTGTTGTAGACAAAAAAAGACAAAGAGGACATCTTTGAAAAAGACAAGGAAGATTATAGTGTCATGCTGTAAATGTAGACTAGGCTTCTCTTATCGTTGTTCATGAAAAAAATACACGGAAATAATAAGATAGCATTGTAAGTCATCGAAAAATAGTGAAATTTATCGAGAAAACAGTAATACATTGATGAGAAACTTCTCTGTAGTTTAGTAGCCTTATATCAAGTCATTGTTTAAAAGGATTATTTTTCATATGAATAAGAGATATGCTTATCAAATGTTCATTACAGTATTGATATCAAACATAATTCATGTCCATACTGAAATAATATTACAAATCCTACCAACATAAAAGAGGAGTTTGGACAATTTGGTGTAGACCATGTGCCCCACTCTAAACTATTTTTTAACAATGGAGAAAAGCACTTTCTAGGAGAAGGGTGAGTATTATATTTTGTGGTGGCAATGTACATTGTGTGAGTTCTGTTTTTTTATAATATATAGTAACGCATTGCTTAATTCCTAGCGTAGGTAATAAATCATTTTTTTAATACTGCAGAGGTGATAGCGTAGTAAATTTGGTCTTGGTCAAGACCCCCCCCCCTCGTCATGACTACTAGTCAATTGTACTAAGATTTAATTTAATCCCTTTATTTTTCCATCAGTTGCTATGCCAAAATAAGATTGGCATGCCTTTAAGTAGGCAATGATTTTCTAATGATGTGCTTTGCATTGCCTTATTAAATGGCACTTGCTCCAGTGAAAGAAATGTATCTATTATGGGTGGCAGGGGCAAGTGGCCACAATCATCTATAATGACATTGCAGACAACATGTTCGGCTTCAATGTGATAGATTTACAGAAACGTTCTTGCTCCAACTTTTCTCCTAAAGAATATAAAATGCCCATTTAATCCAGCCTAAAGCTGGTCACTAAATGGCAGTGTGTTGGGAGTTTCCTTAAATGAGAAGGATCTAGGGGTCTTTGTAGATAACACGTTGTCTAATTCTGGGCAGTGTCATTCTGTGGCTACTAAAGCAAATAAAGTTCTGTCTTGCATAAAAAAGGGCATTAATTCAAGGGATGACTACAAAGAGTGGTGGTAAATGGAACATTTTCTAATTGGACCAGTGTTGTTAGTGGAGTACCGCAGGGCTCTGTACTAGGTCCCTTGCTTTTCAACTTGTTTATTAATGACCTGGAGGTGGGCATTGAAAGTACTGTTTCTATTTTTGCAGATGATACTAAATTGTGCAGAACTATAGGTTCCATGCAGGATGCTGCCACTTTGCAAAGTGATCTGTCTAAACTGGAAAACTGGGCAGCAAACTGGA
The DNA here is from genome assembly GCF_017654675.1 of Xenopus laevis. NCBI lineage: Eukaryota > Metazoa > Chordata > Amphibia > Anura > Pipidae > Xenopus > Xenopus laevis. The sequence continues at coordinate 210,504,336 of NC_054371.1, read as the reverse complement.
AAATGAGGTTCAATGTTGATAAATGCAAGGTTATGCACTTTGGCAAAAATAATATAAATGCAAGTTATACACTAAATGGCAATGTGTTGGGAGTTTCCTTAAATGAAAAGGATCTAGGGGTCTTTGTAGATAACACGTTGTCTAATTCTGGGCAGTGTCATTCTGTGGCTACTAAAGCAAATAAAGTTCTGTCTTGCATAAAAAAGGGCATTAACTCAAGGGATGAAAACATAATTATGCCTCTTTATAGGTCCCTGGTAAGGCCTCATCTGGAGTATGCAGTTCAGTTTTGGACTCCAGTCCTTAAGAGGGATATAAATGAGCTGGAGAGAGTGCAGAGACGTGCAACTAAATTGGTTAGAGGGACGGAAGACTTAAATTATGAGGGTAGACTGTCAAGGTTGGGGTTGTTTTCTCTGGAAAAAAGGCGCTTGCGAGGGGACATGATTACACTTTACAAGTACATTAGAGGACATTATAGACAAATGGCAGGGGACCTTTTTACCCATAAAGTGGATCACCGTACCAGAGGCCACCCCTTTAGACTAGAAGAAAAGAACTTTCATTTGAAGCAACGTAGAGGGTTCTTCACAGTCAGGACAGTGAGGTTGTGGAATGCACTGCCGGGTGATGTTGTGATGGCTGATTCAGTTAATGCCTTTAAGAATGGCTTGGATGATTTTTTGGACAGACATAATATTAAAGGCTATTGTGATACTAAACTCTATAGTTAATATAGGTATGGGTATATAGAATTTTAATTAAAAGTAGGGAGGGGTGTGTGTATGGATGCTGGGTTTTCATTTGGAGGGGTTGAACTTGATGGACTTTGTCTTTTTTCAACCCAATTTAACTATGTAACTATGTAACTATGTAACTATGAAAACATAATTATGCCTCTTTATAGGTTCCTGGTAAGGCCTCATCTGGAGTATGCAGTTCAGTTTTGGACTCCAGTCCTTAAGAGGGATATAAATGAACTGGAGAGAGTGCAGAGACTAAGCGCAACTAAATTGGGATGGAAGACTTAAATTATGTGGGTAGACTCTCAAGGTTGGGGTTGTTTTCTCTGGAAAAAAGGCGCTTGCGAGGGGACATGATTACACTTTACAAGTACATTAGAGGACATTATAGACAAATAGCAGGGGACCTTTTTACCCATAAAGAGGATCACCGTACCAGAGGCCACCCCTTTAGACTAGAAGAAAAGAACTTTCATTTGAAGCAACGTAGGGGGTTCTTCACAGTGAGGACAGTGAGGTTGGGGAATGCACTGCCGGGTGATGTTGTGATGCTGATTCAGTTAATGACTATAAGAATGGCTTGGATGATTTTTGGGACAGACATAATATCAAAGGCTATTGTGATACTAAGCTCTATAGTTAGTATTGATACGGGTATATAGAATTTAATTAAAAGTAGGGAGGGGTGTGTGTATGGATTTTCATTTGGAGGGGTTGAACTTGATGGACTTTGTCTTTTTTCAACCCAATTTAACTATGTAACTATGTAACTATGTAACTGATATTTATAATGCTACCCAAAGCCCAGAAACCATGTCTTTGCATATGCTCCTTTACATATAACTGCTCTCACTTAGGCTTTGGGTCTGATCCTTGGTTATAAGATTTCCACTTGATCAAAATGCTTATGGTTTGCAGAGCATCCACAAGAGCAAGAAAAATAGTAAAACAACATGGCAAGTAAATGGAATAATGAGGAACAGGAGTGATTCAAGGAAAGAGGCGTGTCATGGACAAATAAAATACACAGGGACTAGGGAACTATTAATTATCAAGGACAAATTGTTCATGCTTGAACAGGAAATTATAGGAAAAATTAGGAAACTTAGGTGAAACTATTCCATTTCCAGGGACAATACTTTCCATATCCATAAACAATACCAGTATCATTTCTGGAAAAAAAATTGATATCTGACATCTGTGGGGTTATTTAGTAAAATCTGAATTTATCTCATAATTTTAATAAAAAAAGCTCAACCAAACTCCCATCCCTGATTTATTAATAAAATAACATGAATAAATGGGATCGGGGGAAAATTTTTTAAAATTGAGCGAAATTTTTCTGAACTTTTTCCCAAATCACTCAATTTTTTTCTGGTTTATGCCTGAAAACCCCCCAGAGCAAATAACATGATTTCCAATTGCGATAGGGGCATCTTTCATTGACTTATACATGACCTTAACAGGTCTGAGATAGTGGCATGCATCTTAGCATGCATGTCCTTGGTTTGACAAGATATTTCCTTAGTTCCTTAGTGCACCATCAGATTACATACATATTCATCTTTATGTAGGTGTCGCATTTATACATCTTTTTAGTGTAAAGCACAATTATTCTTACCATAGTAAATATATAATATCATGGATATAATATCATGGGCATGGATATGCATAAAGTATAATATAGTGAATAAAGTACCCCCTCTTGTAAAATATAAGGATATTATAAGTTACCGAGGAGTTTCATGACCATATAAAAACACGAGGCCGAAGGCCGAGTGTTTTTATACAGGTCATGGAACTCCGAGGTAACTTATAATATCCTCATATTTTACAACTGGGGGTACTTTATTTATTATAATACACAAATTTTAGTGACTCATGTGACAGAAATTACATCACTACTCACCGTTTATAACTGATGACATCACTACTCACCGTTTATAAGGATATAATTTACAAGATATTCATGACTTTTGTGTATTATAAAGTATATTACCTTATATATTACCAATATATTACCTTAACAATTTTTTTTTTATTTCAAGAGTGTGCAGATTTGGTTTCACCTTCTGTAACTTTTCCTATACCTCTAGCTATTTACATTTTTTTTTAATATTTACCCATTTTGCTGTGAAACACTTAAATAAGCCCTTGGCCATCTAATTGCCATTTAGAAGTCATATAATATTTTAACTGAATGTGCAACATGATCTGAAAACAAATGCTGTTCATTTGTTTCTGGGAGGTCCCAAAGTTTGAGAACAAACCTAAAGAAACAGCATCATCATGACTTTTTAATCTTTCTAAAAAGGTTCAGGTAAAGTACTAAAGAAGCACCACTGAATCTATTAAAATTTATTATTTAGAACGTAGAGAACACCATTGTGACTCTGCCTAAATAAGGCATCCACCAAAACAAAGTAACTGCATAGAGAGGGAAACCAAGAGACAACGATGACAATGGTGAAATGAAGAAATCTGCAGGTGAATTTGTCCACTGGACAATTATGGAACAATTCTCTACATAGCTGGGGTTTGAAAAAAACAAAACAAAACATTGCTAAAAAAACATATCAAAGCCTGTTTGAAATTTGCTAAAAGGCATATTAGGAAAAAAAGCCAACAAGTGTGAATGTATTTTTGGTCTAATGAAGCAAAATGTAACTTTCTGGCCTTCATACACAATGCTGTGTATGGTATAATGGCTGCACTGCTCATGACCCTGAGAACACTATCTCCATGCTAAGACATGGTGACTGCAGCATCATGTAGTTGCAGGTAAAGTTGCTGTACCGTGATAGCCAGTAAAAATGTTATAGGGCAACCCTTTTGTTATTTTTTTTATTTCAAAAGGGTTTGCCCTGTAGCATCATGTAGTCAATGCTTTTATTGAAAAGGATCAATAAACTGGTCAGAAATAAGGAAATGTTTAATGGAGCCAAATACAGTGCAATTCTAGAGGAAAATGTATTGCTGTCATGATTAGATCGGAAGGAGGTTTACCCTCTAGCACAGTGATCCCCAACCAGTAGCTCGCGAGCAACATGTTGCTCTCCAACCCATTGGATGTTGCTCTCGGTGTCCTCAAAGCAGGTGCTTATTTTTGGATTTTAAGCTTGAAAGCTAATTTTAATTGCATAAAAACTAAGTATAGTGCCAGGGAGAGCCTCTTGTAGGCTGCCAGTCCACATAGGGGCTACCAAATAGCCAATCACAGCACTTATTTGGCACCCCTGGGGACTTTTTCATGCTTGTGTTGCTCCCCAACTCGGTTTACATTTGAATGTGGCTCACGGGTTAAAAAGGTTGGGGACCTCTGCTCTAGCAGGACATTGACCATAAACACACAGCTAAAGATACACTGGAGTGGTTTAAGTCAGAGTTAGAGCAACCAAGTAAAATCCCTGATCTCAACTGATTGAGAATTTGATGACTTGAAAATTGCTGTTCACTAATGGTCACCTGGTAATTTTGCCAAAAAATGCATTAAAAAAATGTAGAAATTTACCCCAAAGGCTTTGCAAAGATACTTGAGTGGTTGTGGCATAAAAAAAAAAAAACTTTTATGCCACAAGAAAGTACATGTTGCACCTTAAAAGGGTTGAGTAGTTGTATAAAAACTATGAATGATTCAATTTTAATTCCAGATAACAACAAAATGTGGGGAAAAATGCGATGGACTATAAATTTAGTAAATTCTCATAACAATGAAAGTTCTACTAAAAATATTAAATATTCAATTAAAAAAAATATTTCAATAATACTCTACAACATGCCCTTTTTATATATATAAAAATGTCCAGGAGAACAACATATCCTGTGTTTTTTTACAGTTCAAAAGTATTTGTACCCATGAGTGGATTTGGTGGCTTTGTGATGATAGCATGAATTGTAAAAAATAAAAATCTTTGGTAATGTTATACTAAGACCTGTAGCTTGATGGTTTTCCAAATGTGCCTTTCTTGATAGCTCCTTGGGGATTACCTGCCAACTGATTCCCTGTAGTCCTGCACCTCCCAGGTTTTTCAGTAACATGAGTAGGTGCCATTTGGAAGTGTTGGTGTTAATCTGTTTCTGACTGAATCTTTTAACACAGACTCTTGGGCTCCAGGAGTTTGGAACAATAACAGTTATTGTAAACTTAAAGAACAGATGTTCACAGGCCAGGAGGCAACTTCACTGGAATAGCCTCTGCTACTGGATTGTATTCTAGGTCATTTTATTCAAAGGAAGTCTTGCACTTCTCAATCAAAGAACTTCATGTACTGGTACTAACAGGAAGGAAAGTCTATGCTCAGTCCAAATAGCAGAAATTCAACTATTGACACACAAAATTAAAAAGATCCCATGATTGGGAAATCTTCTGTTGGACTTTGTCTTTTTTCAACCCAATTTAACTATGGAATTAACTATGGAATTAACTATGGAAAACAACAACAACAAACAATTGTATTATATATATAGATTTGTTGTGTCTGTTGGAAGTAATTTAGACTTTTTTCCCGAGATGGAAGTTGCCTGTTAAGTTTTTAGTGGTACCTTGAAGGCTAAATATCCAAAATATGCATGGAATACAGTGTACAAGTAAGGCACACCATCTGAAGGGAAACTGATCGGTTCCTTCGTATATACTCACATGTAAACAATTGCTTAAATGAAAATAAATGTTTATGAAGCTATGATTTATTTGAAACAACATAGTTGTTAAGGTTAAAAAGGCATTCAGCTATCTAGCTGATTCTAAAGAAGGCAAAAAGAAAAATCTTTTTTCAAAGAAAAAATCTTTGTTTTTTTTTAAAAAAAAATAAATGTACAAGGCCCCAGATCAACACCAAGGGGCTGATTCACAAAAGGTTGATATCCCTTAAAGCACAGTTTTGTTCGTTATTTAAGACGCATTATTTAAGGAGCAATTCATCGAAGTAATTTCGCATGCGTTAATAGACGTATCGCAAGCGTTAATTCTACATTTTTGCACAGCGGTATTCTAATCGCATTGCTGTATTTATAGAATTAATCCTAACGTATTATTCACTATAAAACATCTTTTAAGGGATAAAAGTATAAAATAGTGCAATAATTACTGTGAAATTTAACTCCTCCTAGGAGTGGGCGTTACTAAACAACATCAACTGGATTAATAGAGGAAGATGTAGTGAGGAGCTGTAGGTCAGCAATTAAAGACCTTTATGAGGAACTCGAGACTTACCTACAGCCAATAACACATTTTCATGATACCTTGGGCAGATCCAGAATGTACTATGTTCTGTGTCATGAATCATATTACGTTTCCCAGGGAAAGGAATGACTAGAATACAGAAAAAAGAGACTTCTACTCTGCCAGTGGCATCTCGAATGTCTTAGATGTTATAGATTGCACTTAAAATGTGTGACAATATCATATAACTTAAAATAACGCACAAAATAACGCATGCTATAAAATACCACACACAATTCAGCTAAAATTAACTTTAGAATATCACTTCTTTTAGTGAATCGATCGCTAATTCTAAAAATATAAGAAGTGGTAACATTTTTAAGGCATGCTATAAATAGCACTCACTTTATCAACCATTAGTGAATCGGCCCCCAAATCATATGCATAAGCAATAGTATTTTCTCAAAAGGGCGTCTAGTAGTGATGTGCGGGTCAGGGTTTTCCTTACCTGCACCCTAACCTGCCCTGCTCCAGCCCTCGCCTGCCCGCACCCGCACTTCCGGGGTCCTTTTATAGACCCACGCTGACCCGCCCCGCCAATGATGTCACAATTACGTCACAAAAGGGGTGGGGCAAGCAGACGCAAGACTATAAAACCGGAACATAGAAGTCGGAAGCCGGCATTTGAAGGTAGCGGGCGGGGAGAGCAGGAGAAGAGCTCAACCCGCACCCGCCCGCCACCCGCGAGGAGCAGTGCAAGATCGACCTGAACCCGCCCGACCCCGGGGGTATCGGGTTGGCCCGCGCATCACTAGCTTCTAGTTAGAAACAATCTACTTTATCTGTTAACACTAGGGATGCTTGGATTCACAGCAAAATTCCGCAAAACTGTGAAAAAAGTTAGGTGTGACAAAAAAGTGGCCACAAGATAAATCGCCCATTGACTTTAATGCATTTGGAGTGAGACAAAAAAAAATTAGCTTTTAAAAAATTGTCCAAAAAATGTGTTGCCCATTGACTTCAATGCATTTCGCAGAATATGGCAAAAAAACATTACCGAAATCCATGCATGCAGACCTCAGTGAAGAAAGTGTTCTGTAGCTTAACTCCTCTTTATCTGTCAGTATAGGGCAGGGATCCCCAACATTTTTGAGCCCATGAGCAACATTCAGAAGTAAAAGGACATGGGAAGCAACACTAGCATGAAAACTGTTCCTGGGGTGCCAAATAGGTGCTGTGATTGGCCAAAATGGCCATTTGGTAGCCCCTATGTGGATTGTCAACCTACATTGACGCTCTGTTTGGCAGTACATCTGGTTTTTATACAACCAAAACTTGCCTCCAAGCCTAAAATTCAAAAATAAGCTCCTGCTTTGAGACGACTGGGAGCAATATCCAAGGGGTTGGAGAGCAACATGTTACTCATGAGCTACTGGTTGGGGATCACTGGTATAGGGCAAGACAAAAGGATAATAAACACTATAAACATCTTATACTGTCTCATGCCCAAAAAGATCATGGGCACACTCAAACTTAAGGTTCAGCTATGAAAACAAAAAGCAAATGCTCAGACAGCTGGACCCTTCAGACCCAGTACCATACTAATACTGTTTTAGAACAAACTAATAATGATAAAGGGTCTTTTGTGTGCAATTGTTTCTTGTATCAAAAGGTGCATTTTTTAAATTTTTTTATTTGGTGTCTTTCTTTTGACAACCATAAAAACTAACCATAAATTATGTTAAAAAACATTTATCATTAGCATTATCAAATATTTAAAACATACTCAAAACATATATCTCCCATTTTTCATATTTGTGCCTTTGTATGTAGAGCTCTTAATGTTCATATTTCATTTTATATCCCCTTCCTATATTTATGCCCACCCTCTATATCCTCTATATCCTCTCATTCCTTCCATTCCTTCCATTCCACCACACACTCCCTCAACAGTGGTCTATTAAATAGCACATAATTCTTCTCCCTTCATTTTTATCAGCAAGCAGCGGAGAAATAGAAGTTAACGCTGTCCTTATTTTAATAGATATGTTGTATATTATTTTACTGGGAAGTTTATACTATATGTGAACACACTGTGGGAATATATGAGGTGTGGATGACCTTATTCAGATAAAAGAGGGTGGTCTGCTTTCAGTCAAAGAAATAGACCGAATCACAAAACCTGCTGAGCAAGACAGGATTGTGAATATCTCATATGTCCACAGCCATCAGGAAATCTGTATGTAGATGTTACTCTACATGCAAATTAAAACGGAAAATACATTTCAGTTATCTCATCTGTTTAGGGGAAGAATTATAATAAATGTAATTCAAAAATTAGAATGGATAATACAAAAATCCCCACCCCAACAAATTATCTCATTCTTTTGGATATTTTGGGAAATATTTCCATCATGCCACAGACCCAGTCCCTATAGTAAACAGCTGTTTATATGAATATATTTGTAATGATTGTATTGGGGTAAAACTAAAGGTTATTTAGAAACACAATGCAGTTAAATATAGTTTATATATAAGTAAATATACTTGATCAATAGTGATGGGTGAATAAATTTGCAAAGCATGGATGTGCAACGAATTTGCAGCGAATTTGTTCGGCCACCAGCGAATAAATTCAAGAAACTGCAGTGAAAATTCTCAGTCAAAAAATCCGCAGTGACCAAAAAATTGATGATCGTCAGAATAGTCGAGCGCGTCAAAATTGGCACCAGTCAAAATTATTCGGAAGCCCATTGACTTCATTGCGTTTCACAATTATTTCGCGGTTAATTCGCCGATTTTTCGGTGCAGCGAAACACCAAAGATTCGCCCATCACTGTTGATCATTCCTCTATTAAAGGAGAACTAAACTCTAAAGTGCCATCTTTTTTTATAATGACCTTATTGCACTATGTTAAAGTGTCAGCTTGTCAATAGCAGCAATGATCCAGGACTTCAAACTTGTCACAGGGGGTCACCATCTTGGAAAGTGTCTGTGACACTCACATGCTCAGTGGGCTCTGAGCAGCTGTTGAGAAGCTAAGCTTAGGGCTCGTCACTAATTATCCAGCAGAAAATGAGCTTCCCCTGTAATATAAGCTGATGCTACAGGGCTGATTATTAAATTCTGATGCTAATTGCACTAGTTTCTGTGCTGCCATGTAGTAATTATCTGTATTAATTACTTATCAGCCTTATATTGTGACATTTCTATTCTATGTGTACTGTATATTGTGAGTGGGTCCCTAAGCTCAGTAAGTGACAGCAGCACAGAGCATGTGCAGTGAATCAGCAGAAAAGAAGATGGGGAGCTACTGGGGCATCTTTGGAGACACAGATCTTTACTGCTAAAGGGCTGTGGTTGCATTGGGCTGGTACAGAAGCCCCAAATATAATGTAAAACATTTCTAACCTACATCTACAGTAAAGCTTTAGGCTTTATTTCTCCTTTAAATCAAGGTTTTAACTCTGGATGTTTTGATATGAAAGCTTATATGTATAATCTAAATTTTCTTTAACAGTAAACTTTAGGCATTCTGTGCATTCAAAGAATGCACAATGAAGTCCTCTCAAGTACATTCCACGTAAGAAGGGTTCAAGGGAATCCACAAGTACATTGTCTTAAGGTGATGGGAACCCAGTGTTTTCCAACTGCAAAAAAGTGCCTATAGCAGCTCTATAACTGCACGTCTGAAATCCATTTATCAGTCAGTTTATTTCTGGACATCCATATTGAAAAATATATTTTGAGCAATTTTTTGCACTCTGGCCATTATTGTAAATTATAAATAAGTACGGTTATAGGTTGTATTATAAGGTCTTCATAACTTAAAGACATTTAAAGATTAAATAAACCCAGTAGGATTGTTATGGGATTTTTAGAACCAAATCCCATCGGAATGAATAGAATGTGGGTGAGTTTTTATTTATAAGGGCAGAGACACATGCAAAGATTTGGGGAGATTTAGTCGCCAGGTAACAAATCACCTCTTCTTCGGGCGACTAATATTCCCAAAAAGCCTTCCTGCTGGCTAGAATCTATATCGCCGGCGGGATGGGACTCGGAGCGCTTCGTTTTCTGAGTTTCCTCATGAGGAACTGTCATCCCGCTGGCTTGAATGTAAATCGCCGGTGGGATGGCACTTCCTCATGAGGAAACTCAGAAAACGAAGCGCTCCGAGGCAGTTCAGGGAGATTAGTCGCCCGAAGAAGAATCGTTTTGTCGCCGGGCGACTAAATCTCCCCGAATCTTCGCGTGTGTTTCTGCCCTTATGTTCTAAACTCACATATTGATAAATCTGCCACTCAATTATGATTAAGTAAAAGCTACTGTGTTGATATTATTACAGAGAAAAAGTAAAAAGGAAACAATTTTAAAAACTTTGAATCATTTGCTATGGGACATGGCCTTGCTGTAATTCAGAGATTTCTGGGTAATGGATTTCCAAATAAGGGACCCCATACCTGTACTATAGTAAGTTAATTAGGATGAAATATAAAATAGGATGTCACAGCTATGTCACAAATCACTTTACTTTATATTATTTGTTGTATTGTGTAAAGATAAAGAACTATTTGAGTTCCAATGAATTCATGTTATTGTTTTAATAATTATTGCTTCTTTGTTGGCAACTAATAATATGAAATATATCTGATAATTCTGACACTAATAAAATAATTGTTTCCCATTTCTCTGACATTAATAATTTTGATGTTTTTAATGATTTTAATGATCCCTGAAATTAAAAAAAAAAAAGATCTTAATTTCATGTTAGAACTTGCTCTTGCGCTTATTTTATTCTGCACAATCACAAACACAATGCAAATCCAACTGAAAACAACGGTTGATAAGTAAACAATTGTAAATTATAAAATAAGATTGATTGAAAAACATACACGGTGGTCTACCCCATGACAAAATAGGTGTAAGCTTCATAATAATCAAGTACATTAGGATTTGAAAAACAAATATATACATATATATATATTCTATTTTTATTCAATATATTGTATTTTATTTTAGAATCTGCATCTTTTCTTTTCATTACATTAATACTGAAATGTTTCTATTCTGCTATAACATTTTTATCAGATATATATATATACACACACACACACACACACACACACACACACACACACACACGGGGAAAAAAGTGCTGTGTCCCTTCTATTTTTATTTCCATACAGTGTCCAGTGCTGGTATTTTTAAAATCTGATGATCTAGGAACACATATATGTACTTATCTGGAATAGACATAATCACGGTGTCATACTTTCCTGTAAGGCTACTCACCGATGTGTGGAAGGGATGTCTGGCTCTGTCCGTCCCTGCAGGCAAGTAGTTTGTCGCAGTCGCTGACGAAAGCGCGCCTGTGCGTCTGTGCGCAAGCGTGCGCATTGTCGCGCGCGTGTCTTTGCGCGCGTGCGTATGTTCGTGCGTGCGTTGCGTCGCCCGGCGTTTCTGTGCATGCGAGTTCACGCCAGGCCTATATCAACTCAGTTGACATACAAACAAACTGCTAGGTTATCTTAGTTCATTTCCAAGAGACCCCAGCATTATATATTTGATCTCCTGTTGTTGACCCGGCTATTCCTGACTCGCTTGAACTCTGCCTGCACCCGACCTCGGCCTGATATTGACTACGAACCTAATCTGCCTGCATCTGACCTTGGCCTGACTCCGTTTATGAATCCGAGCTGCCTGCCTCTGACCCGGACCTGTTTGACCTCAGCCTTCAAACTCTTGTTACTTCGTCCGGACTCTCCGGCCTCTTTTCACGGCGCATTCTTCCTGTTTCATCTTTAGGTTAGTCTGTCGCTGGTGGAAGCTGCTTGTGAGCCCTCTTCTACAAATTGATCCACATAAAGCCTTATACTTTCCAATACCACAAAAGATGGATATTGTCAAATGTACTTAAAATGGACCCATTAATTATGAAACAGATAAGAGTTTCATCGGCAATATACACAAACTCTGTTTATCATTGAGTAAGTAGATTGACTTTATTGTTGGTCATTCACAAATCCATAAAGTGCTGAGAAGTTTGGAATCTCAGCTCTGACAATTAATGATTTCTTGAGTTTCATGCCCTAAAGTTGTATAGTTCTGTTCAAGTAAAAATATGCAACAAGGAAAACTAGGCAATAATTGTTCTATTTTAAAATAAGTTAAATTAATGCTGTTTTGTTGTTTAGTATAATATAATAATGTCAACTATAGTTGTTTTTTTTTACCAGTTTTGCAACACTTGTATACTTTTCTATACATAGATGACATTATTTTATGCCGACAACTGACAACTCAGACTTGTGTTAATTGTTTTGGTTCCCTGTTTTTTCAAATGTCACTAACAAGGTTTTATAAGGGAAATAAAAATCAAATCACCATAGGCTGGCAGTATCCATATCACGCTATTATGGGGTAGAGGTTTTTAATTAAGTACACTTGATAAAGGAGGTGACCCCAGAACACAAATAAAGGCACTGCAGACTAAAGATTTTGAAGATATTTTCAAGAAGATATATATATACTAAATTCGAAACCAGGAGGATAAACATTCATGGTCAAGTTTCCTACTTATTTCTACTTATGAGCTGTAGAAAGAGAATAAAGATGGCACCCGTGAATTCTGGTGCATGTGACTCTGCATGTGCGGTCAGTATTTCACACAATTCAGGGGTAAGACTGTGCAGGGGGGAGGCAGGGTGGGGAGATCAGCAGAGTGGACCAGTGGGGATTTTTGGCTTAAGGGGTGTTTAGTTTGTCTTTAAATGAGTGTTGTTGGGTTGGTCCTGAAGCTATTATTAGTTAAGCAAAATAAAAAAAACCAATAAAGACATAATTTAAGCAGCAGACAGTAACTGACTGGTACATAAGCAGAGCCACAATGCAGTAAACTTTGATCATGGGATTATGAAAATGAATGTGTATGACTATATCTAATGAAGGCAGTGAGCACAGTATCCCTGCCCATGTCCAGCTTTGTGCTTCTTGATTTGTCCCAAAGATAAGACAAATGCTTTCTATCCTTCCATTCTGCAATAGATATCCTCCCAATCTAAGTTGTAGTCTCATTTTAAGATATTAAATTATCTGGATCCGAAACATTTCCCTGCATACCTTGTCTAGTTCATAGCCGGTCATATCTCTTATAACCTTTTGTCATTTCATCTGAGATGTCTCCTGCTCCAATTTATGCAAGTAGTCATTTGCTGAATGATACAATTCTCTTAACAAGAGTCGATAGGGAAAATACAGTATATGTTTATATATGTATACTGTATATACAGTATATGTATATACTTAGGCATATGGAACTCACAATCTAAAACTTAATTGGTGGGTGCTCTCCTTTTTCATCACACAAGGAAGACTTCAAATTGAAAAACCTCATGAAAAACCTCATGATCTAGCTCTGCCTTTCACCCTATGTTCCTTTAAGTTTTAGGTAGACTTACACCAGGAGTCATTTATACATTTTCATTTGGTTTTAATACCTTTATGTTTTACTGAATGCTAGTCTGCTAACCTTTTCAACCTTAGAGAGATAACCAGTAGACTACTTAACAATGCAGCTGTTAACAATATAGACATTGGGGCAGATTTATTAAAGGGCGAAGTGGCTAACGCCAGCGACATTTCGCCAGAAATCCCATCCGCAGGGACATTGGCAATTTACTAGCACTCTATCGCCAGGTGACTTTTCACTCTTGTGAACGGTGGTTACTCTGCAAATTCGGTAAAGTGTGAATTTTAATGAACGTTCACCAGAATAGACTTCGCCACCTCAGATCAGGCAAACTGCTAAAATGAAGCTAGATCTTCCTCAATCTTAAGTCAGTGACATCATATCCTGTCTGCCGGAAATGCATTAAAGTTGTAAAAACGCTGGCGACATTTCCTTTTTTTAAGCAGAATTGCCTGGAAAAGTCCTAACTATTAAACTTTTTTGGGTTAACATTTTTCCCAAGACATTGGAGGGGCATGGAAAATTCATTTTAGGGTGGGTTCATGTCTAGGGCATTATATGATCTCTTTTGTCTTTATTCAGGTTCCTTGGACTTTTGTAATAAAAAGTGGCCACTTCAAGCATTTGCACCAACATCTCTTATAAAGACGTCCATATGACTTTAAAGTACCCGCCCTATTCAAATTGACCAAAACATAAGAGGACTAACTAAGTTTCGACAGGCAGAAGCGATCGCTTGCGTAATTTTGCTTTGAAACGCTCGCACTACCAAAGCAACTCAAGCGAAAAGTCACCAGCGTTCGGCACCCAGGACGCAACTTTGCATTTTAGCGAATTAGCCTAGTGGTAACGAATTTTCGCCTGGCGAAGTGTATAAAGCTGTCGCTGGAGACAATTCACCCTTAAGTGAATCTGCCCCAGTTATTCTTTTATTATATTCATCCTAATCCCTGTTTATGTATCACCAATCTGAAACATCACTAGCAAAATTTCAGTTAGGGTGTCAATTTTCTGCGACAAGTACTTTTGTGAACTTTTCACATTGTCTTCACTGTAGTTACTCTAATACATAGGGAGCAAAGAATCTGTCTACCAGCCAGGGTCAAACCTCAGCAAGCATGTCTCATAGGTTAGGATAGACTAACATACTAGGCATATAATGTGTGTTATTCTGGCAGATCAATACAAGACTTAAATATCAGAAAAGCATGTATAATTTTCAGAAAAAATATGGAACTAGTGAAGTTGACGGTGATGATTCCTCCGTTCATAAGCATCATACAAAGCTGTACAAAGGTGTCTATAGGAATATGTGCAAAGAGAAAATGGCTCTAAATGCAATATTATTAATGTGTCTTCTCTCTTTACAAATGACTACATCCATCGCTATAATAAGAGCTCAGACTGTACCTCGTTTATTGATTTTTCATTTATTCATACTATTATGGTTTTAAATACATTTATTAGAAAATCAAAATAAAACCAATGTGAGTAATGAGCAATCTCTCTAAAGCGCTAATCATGTCATCGATGGGGATGGGCGAATTTGACCAGTTTCTTTTCGCTAAAAATTCACCTCCGGTGAAATGTCGCAGACGCCCATTAAAGTCTATGGGCGTCAAAAAAATTTTGTCGTGCGGCAAATTTGTTTTGACGTGCGTCTTTTTTTTTTTTTTTTTTGATGCACACTGCCATACAAGTCTATGGGCGTCATATTTTCGGTGTAACGAGGCGAACAAATTCGCCCATCCCTAGTCATCGCTATATATACATATATAAAGGATAATAATAAATAATCAAGGGAAAGTTCAACTTCAATAAAGTCCTTCTATTGTGTTCATACTTAAAAAATAAAAAATAAGCATTTTTCTCAAGGTGTAATAGTATTTTTAAAAATTGCTGCTTTATGTGCTGTTTATGTTTGCATGACTCAATAGCCAGAGCCATAGATTCTCAGTTGGAATAAGATGAGGGCTCTTATGGGACCATTGTAGTACTTTGTTTTGATTTTGAGTCACTTACTGTCACTCTGTACATGTGTTTGGTATCATTGTCCTACTGAAAAATGGACTTTCAGCTCTTGTATCATTTTCTTGTGTTTGCTACAACCTTGCCTCATGGAAGGAGCGTCCCTGTGTACATCAGTCCACAAGGGCAAAGCAACAAATATACAACAAAGTCTGAAGTGCAGGTAAGTCTGTGTTTTATTTTGATGCTTTTGCCAGAATGTGGCTGGGCAAAGCTGTCCCCTGTCAGTAAAGAGTTAAATAACAACATAAAACACAATTGTTGCATCTGTAACAACCTGGTTTGACCTTTGGGAGCCAGGATTTAATCTTAGTATCTGAAGGTCTAATGTACATGCAGAGCAAAAGGTCCCAAGTAGTGAATTTGACCCATTACGCCGAAAAATTTGCGACTTTACCGCAAAATTTGCGAAACGGCATTTTTTTTTTCGAAACGCATTGAAGTCAATGGGTATTAAAATAATTTTATTGATGAGGTGGATTTCCGCTAGCAAATTTTTGCCGCAGTTTCGCTAATTGATTAGATGGCACAAAACGTGGAAATTTGCGCAAATTAACGCCTGGCACATTTATTCGCCCATCACTAGTCCCAAGACTAATGTCCTTGAAAGCTAATTTCTCATCAGATGCCAAAGGTTTTTGATAGTTTTGCGGAGGGCATAACTGGCTGTGTCATAGTGGGAAATAAAAAAACAAGCTTTGATTCTCTTTAGGTTGGGTTCTAACATTGTCACATTCACAGTTTTCTCTAGCTCTGTCAGTGGCGGAACTACCGGGAGAGCAGGGGGTGCGAGCGGGCTACGGCCCGCACCCCCTCAGGGCCCCCCCGGCAGCCCGTGCGCCACTGACAAATGCGGCCGTACGGAGGGGGGCGGGGTCCGGCTGCACTTCACGCACCAGGGCCCGTCCCCCTCTAGTGACGCTACTGAGCTCTGTTCACTTCATGTTGTAAGAAGGCCCAGTCATAACCTCTGATCTGGAATCTGCGGGCCATCTTATTCCATTGAATTAAAGCAGAATGTTTTTAAAAACTCTCTGGTGGGTGCCGACCAACAATTCTGTGCCATTCCCAGTTGAGGACGGAGTTCTCCTGAGTGCGCACACCATGGGACTTTCTGCATGATTAGGAGGCTTATTAGTATGCACGAGTAGGGTTGGTGACGTTATGCTGACCTAACTTGCACTGGGTATTTAGATGGTTGTTTGTACACCAAAGATCCAAATTACGGAAAGATCTGTGATCCGGAAAAGCCTAGGTCATGAGCATTCTGCATAACAGGTCCCGTACCTATATATATATATATATAAATAATAAATTCGCCAGGCGTGAATTTGTGGCAAATTTCTGCATTTCGCCGCCGGCGAATACATTTGTGAGACCGCTGCAAAAATTCTAAAAATTTTGGACGCACATTGGAAAAGTCGCTTGCATCAAAAACTGTTGTCAACATTATTCGGACGCCCACGGACTTTAACACTGGTGTCAGAATTGACATGGGCATCAAAAGTGACGTGGCCGTTGCAGGAAATTTTTGGGCAAATCAAAACGGGACAAATTCGCCCATAACTAGTTAGTGTCTTTAGAAAGAAAACCTCTATGTACGACACACTCATGAATTGAAGGGATTCCAAATCCCAGCATTGACCAGTCACTTTTGACTATTATAAATGTAGTTCAGCTGAAGAGCTGAAATGTGTGTTATACATGATACTACTTTACCTACTTTAACTAAACTTTTCTACTTTATTTAGTTAAAAGCTTCATTTGGCCAAACATTGCCGGGTGGTTTGTAAGACATCAGTGGAATCCACTCCCACCCTCAACAAAATAAGCAATAGTCTGACTTCCTGCTTTTATATTGAGTAAAAAGAACAAAAAATCCATAGTATAATAACTAGGCGACGGCCATATTGATAGCATTTTTGAGCAGGAAAGGCATTAATACATTAAATTAGCATTACACCAGATTATAGGGGTCACATCCTCTGGTGAACCTGAAGGACGCTGAGTTACTCTCCATATATATTGATTCAGCTGGCTCCATTTCATATTCTGCTGAGTAGGTTGGCTTACCAGACCATTAGCACTATTGGATGGCACTACGGAACATTGTTTATCTTACCATTGGACATTGTTTTATCACTACACACTGTGGCAGGTGCATGATATACAGTTGTATCATGTTTGGAAGAATGCACTTAAAGGAACAGTAAAACCAAAAAATTTAAACCATTAAAAGCTATGAAAATGTAATGTATTGTTGTGCTCCACTAGTAAAACTAATGTGTTTGCTACAGAAACTATACAATAGTTTATATTAACAGGCTGCTGAATAGCCACAGGGTCAGGCATTCCTAGTTGAAAAATGAGAAAAGGCAGAGGCAGATAACAGATATGCTCTGTAGTATACAATAGGATCCTTCAGAACTTATCTGTTATGTACAGGAATGGGACCTGTTATTAGGGATGTAGCGAACTGCCGATTTGGTGTTCGCGAACGCCGTTCGCGAACACCGGCAACAAAATGCGAACGTTCGCGAACTTCGAACACCCGCTAAAATCGTTCGATTCGAACGATCGAAGGATTTTAATCGTTCGATCGAAGGATTTTCATTCGAATCGAACGATCGAAGCCATTCGATCGAATGATTTTCAATCGTTTGAACGAATGGAAATCGTTCGATTTTTAGCGGTCGAAGGAATTCGAATGGTCGAATGGTCGAACGATCGAACGCGAACTCAAAATGCGAACGTTCCCAAACGTTCGCGAACATTCGGCAGACGCGAACGGTCGAAGTTCGCGCGAACTAGTTCGCGGGCGAACAGTTCGCTACATCCCTACCTGTTATCCAGAATGCTCGGGACCTGGGGTTTTCTGGATAATGGATCTTTCTGTAATTTGGATCTTCATACCTTGAGTCTACTAGAAAATCATGAAAATCAAATAAACCCAATAGGCTGGTTTTACTTCCAATAAGAATTAACATAATTAACATAATATTGTCATTGCTTTATAGGGGATCCATCACCCCAAAAAAATATTCAAAATCCTATTGTATAACATTAGTCAAGCAAAATGAACGTTAATTACACCATTTTGTGGACACTGTTATTATGACAAGTCTTACATCAGCTCAGAATCTTGTTTGTGCACCAGAATGGGGGACCTGATGTCCATTCCCATGTCCTGGTTACACAATTAAACTGGGAAGAGAACAGGGGAATGTGGGGAGAGCAATGACATCTAGGAAGTGCTGAATGGAAAGTGAAAGTAATTACCTAAGGCATAGAGGAGGGGCACAAATATTTGATTGAAAGCTGAGATTTTTAAATGAGTTTACAACAGCTATGAATGCTTTAATAAATAATAGAAATTGGATTTCATGTTTAATTTGAAAAGGACTTTTATTATATATTGTGTCTGGGTGAGAGGTCCACTTTAAAACATTTTAATTTTTTTTGGTGTTACTGTTCCTTTAATGGACAGGTTCTTAATGTTTAAATGACTGCTCTCCCTTGCAATTTGCATTTTTTTCTCAGTTATACACCCACCAGGGAGAGAGTATAGAAGAGGTTGCAAATAAGGTATTCACTGCATTGTTTTAGCTGTGACCCATCAACAGTAGGACTGTATGGTTGTGTGTTGTGTGGTCTGCGTCTACATTTGTAGCTCTTTGGTGTCCACCAAACACAAACAGTTTTTTTAATTCTGCTCTGCAGTTATGTATCTGACCTGGGCAGTTGTGATTAAAAAGCTTTTTATCCTTATAATTATCCTTAAAATGTAAAGTATATTACATTTTTGTTTCATTAGTTTTTTTTCAAGGTTTGTCCTCATATCTCCACTAAACATTTGTCTCACTTATGGCACATTAGCACAAGATTGATTTTCAGAAGAAGGAATAAACCATACAGACATGATGTCTAAGTGCTTTATACTAAGATGATAATATTTCTTTTTTTCCCTGCATGCTTTTGTGGAGCTCTCTGGGTACCTAACTTTCATTCAAACCCTGATATATCTAGTAACATTATACATTTCACCATTTATCTGAGAGATAATATCAGCTTCTTCTAAGTAGAATTTATTTATGATTCAGAATTATCCTTGAGGATTATGAGGTTCTGTACAAAACAGAATTTTCCGGGCCACATTTTACTATAAGCATTATCTAACCCTATTATACCTCCTATCCCTCAGTCACACTCCCTTCCCAGAGACTATTATCCCACTGTTACTATAGGCACCATCTCTCCCTACTATACCTGCTATCCCACAGTCACACTCCCTTCCCAGAGACTATTATCCCACTGTTACTATAGGCACCATCTCTCCCTACTATACCTGCTATCCCACAGTCACACTCCCTTCCCAGAGACTATTATCCCACTGTTACTATAGGCACCATCTCTCCCTACTATACCTGCTATCCCACAGTCACACTCCCTTCCCAGAGACTATTATCCCACTGTTACTATAGGCACCATCTCTCCCTACTATACCTGCTATCCCACAGTCACACTCCCTTCCCAGAGATTATTATCCACTGTTACTATAGGCACCATCTCTCCCTACTATACCTGCTATCCCACAGTCACACTCCCTTCCCAGAGACTATTATCCACTGTTACTATAGACACCATCTCTCCCTACTATACCTGCTATCCCACAGTCACACTCCCTTCCCAGAGACTATTATCCCACTGTTACTATAGGCACAATCTCTCCCTACTATACCTGCTATCCCACAGTCACACTCCCTTCCCAGACACTATTATCCCTCTGTTACTATAGGCACCATCTCTCCCTACTATACCTGCTATCCCACAGTCACACTCCCTTCCCAGAGACTATTATCCACTGTTACTATAGACACCATCTCTCCCTACTATACCTGCTATCCCACAGTCACACTCCCTTCCCAGAGACTATTATCCCCACTGTTACTATAGGCACCATCTCTCCCTACTATACCTGCTATCCCACAGTCACACTCCCTTCCTAGAGACTATAATCCCACTGACACTATGGGGACCATTTCTTTCCAATTTTTATCTCTACTGCTACTCCATGCATTAATTTTGTGTTATCTCTGTTTTGAGAGGTTCTGCTGTGCTTCTCATGAAATCAAGAATAATGTTGCATGTTACTGAGTTTCCTCACACACTGTATGTGTGGGCACAAGACAGTTAACCCTCTACAACTCCTATATTTTAAAACAAAAAAATATGTAGCAAAATCCAAAGTTACACCTTGTACAGAAATTTCTTTCTTTGATTATTGCATTTTGTTTTTGCTTTATTGCCATTCTGCTTTTTATACAAATGACATTCCTTTTAACTGTCTAAGGAGAAATAGCTGATTCAAATAATATGCTCAGCTCCAAATTGAATGTCAAAGTGCATCCTTTGCCCTGATATTTCAATGTATTTGTATTGGAAAATAAAGTTTCAATAGAATTCAATAAACAGAAAATTATATATAATAGAGTAACAACATAACAAACCTGACTTTTACAGTAAACGATCAGTCTTGTTCTCTTCTTTCAAAACTTTAACATCTTGAAATAAATCTAAAGAAATATGTACATTCAGCCTCACTAACATATATGCTAACAACAAATGGAAGTCAATCTAATACTTTAATTCCTGTATCACAGAGAAATTTAATTACATTGCAATTAATTAAAATAATACTATTAAGACACATATATTCTTGATATGAGATCTACAGTTTTCTTTATAAGAACCCAAAGTAAAATGAATTGCTAAGCAGACAAATCCTTAATTAGAAAACTATTTAAATAATAGATCACCCATGCAGAGTAAAACCATCACTCAAACAAGGCGGAAATGCTATTATTTCTAACAAAATTCAATTTAACAGCTCCGGTAAAAATAAAAATATACGTATTGAGAAAAAAAAAGTCCAATAAGTCATGTATTAGACAAAAAAAAAACAGTTCATAAACATTACAATATGCCAACAAATAGATATCACACAATAAATATTAAAAGTCTATCCATCAGATTGCAGATACGCCATTCTAATTGAAACATAGTTAAAGCCTTTTGAAAACAAAAAACATCCAGACCTCTCCCTAAACTGAGAAGTTATGATATCACCCCTCAGGGTAATGAAGAGCCAATTAATGACACAATAAATTAAGTACAAAGCAAACAGTGTCTTATCAGTCGTTGGATTACCTGACAAATCCCTCTCTCTCCTGCTATGTCCCAACACAAATCTTGATTCTCTCTTTTTTTTTCTTTCATCTTCTTTCCTGTAAGGAGAGGTGATCCTGCATAATCCAAAGAATAATGTAGCCTTTTGCTACAGAAGCACTGCTTTACCTCTACCCTCTATAAATCAGACTAATGGAGCCAGTAGATTAGATTGATCTTTTTTTTTTTTTCCTATGTGGTTTCCTCACGGATTTCACAGACTTCCTTGCTGTTAAGTAATCCAGGCTTTTTTGAGAAGGGACTGATTTTTTTTTTTTAATTCTAAATTTCCATAGCCCAGTGCCCCATTATTTTTAAAAAAGATTTAACAGTTTTGTTTCTCCTGTTCAGATCAATGTGTCATTTCTCCTAGAATTCGTCTAGATACGGTCTAACGTAGAACACAGTTGCCTGATTCAAATCTTCCGTAACAAATCAGATGCCATCTAACATGATGTTACAAGGAGAAACTCACAGTGACAGTTCACTTATCCTTTAGCAAGAATCAATTCTCCCACAATGCATCTGTCAGACAACTTTCACTCGGTGAAAGCAATTTTTCCTGCCGTCTGACACTGTAATTGCTCCGAAATTTTCAATGAACGTTTTACAAGATCTCCCCTGAACCATGTTGAAAATCTTAACTTTTTCAAAAAATGAGAGGCTGACAGGGTAGGGATAAAAGGGGCCCTTCTTTCTTCAAGCCAAGCTAGCAGAGGTAGGAATTCTTTCATATCATCGGCAAACTGTTGAATAAGGGGGTAGATTACTTTCCATTTATTTCGTCAATCAGATTAAAAGCTCTCCTTCACAATGCCCTTTACATGAGAGCCGTTTATTATGTCCTCCCATTCTTTACTTTAATGTGGTATTATATCACACTGCGCAGACAGGCAAGAAAAACATACAAACATCGAAAAATGTGAGAAAGAATTGCAATATCTCGGACGTTGTTGGGAAATAGAGCAAATTATTTATATAGTGGCGTAATTCCAGTAGTCTCTCTTGTTCTGTCTATCACTAGCTGTTAGTTTCTACCTTTGTGTTACCCAGTTATGCAAATCTAGTCCCTCGTTCAGTCTCATAAACTGTGCCCAATCCTCTCATTCCTCCCTACCCTCCCTCAAATAGTTATCATTCTGCAGCTCTAGGCAGATGGATGCTGATAGTTCTACTTCAAAAACTGCAGTAGGTTTCATGGAGCTGAAATGTTTTATCTTTACCATGTTTAAGCTGTACAAATGAGGGACACACAAGTTATTTTAATATTTTTGATCACTCCTTGAAACATAGGGGCTATAATTATGATGGAGAATGGAGGATGTTGATCTAAAGCATATTGACAAATAATGCAACTTAGTCTGCAGGTACAAAATGCCCAACCTGGATACAGGCTCTTTACAAAGTATATTGCAAAGGGCCTCACGGATATGGATGGACTGTTGGGCTGTAATGAAGAGAACCAGCAGACCTGATGTCCATGTTTGTGGGAACTCTATGAGGGGAATGTGATATTGGTCGCTAACGCAAAATTAAAAGTTGTTATGTTGGCTCTAGGGATGGGCGAATTTTTTTAGCCTTGTTTCGCCAAAAAAAATTACGCCCATAGACTTGTATGGGGTGTGCGTCAAAAAAAGACGCGCGTCAAAAAAAATTTCGCCTCGCGACAAATTTTGTTTGATGCCCATAGACTTTAACGGGCGTCTGCGACATTCCAGCGGCAAATTTTTGGCGAAACTAAATGGGTCAAATTCGCCCATCCCTAGTTGGCTGCAAAACGTTACACTACCTTCAAGCAGGTGTCAAAGGTTCGCAATGCGCAATTAAGATTTGCAATGCAAAAGCCTAATTAAGAATATTACATTCCGGCATGTACATTTTTATTTGGAAATTTGTCCTCTTCGCCAATTTTATTACATTTCCCCCATGCTTATTAAAACCAGGCCCAAAAACAGTGATTACTACTTCAGTGGGCTCAGTAATTACTTGTGATAAAATATTTTCTTAATTAGCAACGGTAGTTCGTTTTCTTAACTAGCATTGATCCTGGTCATGGCAAGGACTTCATTTTAGTCAAATAATTCAAATTTTTAAAAAAAAAATGATTTTCTTTTTCTCTGTAATAATAAAACAGTAGCTTGAACGTGATCCCAACTAATATAAAATTTATAGTTGGTAGAGTCAAAACAGTCTTATTGGGTTTGTTTAGGGGGTTATTTACTAAACTCTGAATGCAAAAATCATGAATAATTCATGATTTTTTTTATATAAAATCAAACTTTTAAAAAATCACGATTTTTTTGTAGTTTATTAAACCCTGAAGATGGAAAAGTCTAAATCTGAAAATTCAGCATCTCAGACCTGTGGAGGTTGCATATAAGTCAAATTGAGAAGTCCCAATGATTTTTTGATGTGTGCTGGGTTTCGTGCAATACCCCGAAGTTTTCTGAGTTTTCGAGTGAAAATTATGAAGAAATTCGTGAAAATCGGAATAAAAAAATCAGAAAAAATTGTGAAAAAAACCCGAGCAGATATTTGTAGCAGAAAATATTGAGATAAATTCAGACTTTTTTATTAGACTTAGGAAAACGAAGATTGCCATCCCGCCAGCAGCTTACATTCTAGCCGGCGCAAGGCAGTTCGGGGAGATTAGTCACCCCGAAGAAGAGGAGATTTGTCGGAGATTTAAAATTACACAAATGCCCCTTCTCTTGTCCCAAGCAATTCATATGACAATGGAAGTATGATTACTGTCCCCTGTTTCATTAGTATCTTCAAAAACAGGGGTTTATAGTTATGACCGTAACCTTTTCAAGACACCATAACACATCATGGTAAATCCCTTACTATTTACCTCCAGTCATACTTTTAATGGGATGAGACTTGATTGCATGGCTGTATTTCTTGGGAAAAATGTCTCCTCACATACCATGACAAATACCATGTATTTTGTATCCTAGTAAGAAGTTCATTCTGTGCTGTGCACCTTTGTATGGACATCGAACACAAGGCACATACACAGCACCCAGTAGCATAAAGCAGGCTTGTACTGAAAAACACCTTTAGCCTTGAGATACAGGAGTTCCCTCTTACTTCTCAGAAATAATATACAAGTGAAGAACGGACACGCAGAATGCCCTATGCACGCCATCCCTTGTCTTGCATATCTCTACACCCCATAACCGTTCTGAAAAAAAATCTGATAGTGGTGGATACAAAAAGTAGGGGAAGAGTGCCAAAAAATGGTCTTTTAGTAAATGAGCCCTCCATTGTCAAACATCATAAATATGAGGAAAATAGCTAAAACTGATATGTGCCTTTATTTTAGCCTCTGAAAGTCATACACATAGACAGAGCTAGTTTATGTCCTACTCCTATTATTCTCCTCAACTGATTTGTCCCGTTTTTAAAGACCATCTCTCCCCTGAACGCAGGTTTACAATACATATAATAGTGTTATTTAATCAAGTAATTCCCCCTGTTTTTCTTTGTTAACATTGTTTGTGTGCTCAGGTAAAAGACCAAACACATTGTAACTATAAATAGGTCTATCCTTTGGATAAATTGGTTTCCAGACTGTCTCCAAGTTAAATAAGCTCGGCTTGCATCTGCCTTTATTTATATTAAGTCAGCAGAATGAATTGACTTCTAGAGTACATACATACATCTACTCTTTTTTTTTTTATAGTATATATTTAGGGAGGAAGAGACTGAAAGAGAAACAGCATCAATATTGCAGTGATGTTCTTTACTAAGAGAAGTTTTTTTTTTCCTTTTTCCATTCTCAGTACAGAAATACGGCTTTATGAGAAGGAGAAATAAGTGCAAGAGCCTGCCATTTGTACAGGGAGCAAAAATCAATAGGTGCTCTGAAGCTGTTATTGATAGTTGCATTAGAAGCACTATCCGTTATTACATTTATATGGCTCTTCACTTTAGAAATGTTATCTCTAGAAAGCTGAATTTATTTATTGTCATGGCTCGACATCCTTGACATAAAATAATGTATGATAACTGATAATTCATTAATGTGCTACTACCATTGCAAGTACTTTAGGAGTCAAATTATGTTAAAATGACATTTTTTCCCCTTCAGCTTAAGCAGAATGTGCTAATTTTGTTTTGTAAGGCCTGGCATTTATAGGTTTAGCTTTGTTTGAAATTCATATTGATTTTGCCAGTGTGTGGCCATATCTCATAGTTTATTATAATGATGTTGAGCAACACAACATATTTTTGGATTCCTCTAAATCATTGTGTGAGTGTTTCATTCTGTTCTGGAAAAGGCTGCAATTTATTGTTCCGTGTTGCTGTCAGGTCCAAATTTCAAGGGCGTCACCATTGCTGCAGCCCTAATTTACTTCTCTAAGCCTTCAAATTTAACAATGCTTTGTGAGCAGATAAAAAGGCTTGGTTGCAATTTTAGAAGGAGGTTATGTATCAAGGTCTCAAAATGTGATTTGGCAAGTATCAAACCTTTAATATCCTTGCTGTCTTTATACAAAAAGCATTTTATATAGTTGCATGTTTTTCAGATGTGCTGCAGAATGCACAAGGAGATAAGCCACCATGAGAAGCTTGCCTGATAATTTCCTACAGAAGCCTTTGATAAATTTTACTCATTTCGACTTAAAAATACAACTCGTTTAAAAAATTAATAGTGATAATAATATGAGGTTAGAACATATACTGAGGGGTTATTTATTAAAATCTGAATGCCCTTTTTACTATAAAATTCGAATTTTTAGTGGACAAAAAAACGTGAATTTTTTCAAGATTAGGGGGCCCATTTACTTAGCTCGAGTGAAGGAACAGAGGAAAAAAAACATAGAATTTCTAATGTTTTTTTTGGCAACTTCGACCATCGAATGGGCTACTTGACCTTCGACTATGACTTCGAATCAAACGATTCAAACTAAAAATCGTTAGACTATTCGACCATTCGATAGTTGAAGTACTGTCTCTTTAAAAAAAAACTTCGACCCCCTAGTTCGCCACCTAAAACCTATCGAAGTCAATTTTAGCCTATGGGGAAGGTATCCATAGGCTTTGCTATCTTTTTTTGGTCTAAGAAAAATTGTTCGATCGATTAAAATCCTTAGAATCTAACGATTCGAAGGATTTAATCGTTCGATCAAACAAATTGCGGTAAATCCTTCGACTTCGATATTCGAAGTCGAAGGATTTCAATTCGGCAGTCGAATATCGAGGGTTAATTAACCCTCGATATTCAACCGTAAGTAAATTTGCCCCTTATTATATCCTGAGGATGGAAAAAGTCTGAATACGAAAATCTGGCATTTCAGACCTACCGAAATTGTATATAAGTCAATGAGAGAAGTCCCTATCCTATTTGGAAGTTTCTGTGGTCTGCTCTGGAATTAGCCCAAAAATCTGACTAGTTCGGACTTTTCGGGAAAAAAATTCAAAACAATTCTGGCTTTTTGGGAAAAAGCCCGAAAAAAATCAATTTGGACTTTTACAAATTTTTTTTGTGTTTTTCCCCGATCCGAGTAAATCATGCTTTTTTTTAAATAATAAATACGTTTGGTCAGACTTTTTTAATTAAAAATTTAAGATTTGTTTTCTCTGCATTTCTAATTGTGAAGGAGCATCTGTTTTTCTTGCCTCAACAATATATTCAAAACAAATAGTCCTTGTGGCAATAAATACCTTCTGTTGTAGCTATTTGATGTGAATGATATTCATATGCATTTATGGGACATTATGGAAGCTCTAGTTCTTATAAATACATATAAAGATGATATACATTGCAGCAAGATACTTTATCATATACCATGTGGTCCTCAAAGAGATACTAGCAACATTTACATTTATCATAACATGCTGTTTATAATCTTGCCATAAAAGTATTTTCCCAAATGCTCTTACATTACCTAAATTACCCCCCATGTTTGTTTATGAGAAGGCTGCTATAATTGTGCAGAAGTAGTCTGTTAGAAACAAAACTGACAGACAAACTGACAGTTTGTGAAAGGATACTGGGGTTGGCAAAACTGTCAGGTTTAGGAACTTCAAGTAACAATTATTTACAAAAGCAAAAACAATCAACATGACACATAAGTAACTTTTATACAATAATATTTTGAAGAGTAGCTTTTTAGTGCCAGTATCGCTTCAGTATCACTTTTAATCACTTTTAATTGTCCTTTTAATTTTACTGCCACTTTAAGCAGTTTACCCTTCAGAGAAATCTAAAAGAAACTTAACAATTGATAAAAGTGTTTATTGCATACAATATCAATACCTTGTACTTCACAGGAAAAAAGTGTTGTTGACGGCAAAACAATCTACTAGGTTCCATGAAATTGTGACACTGAGATCCTGAGTTTAATTCCAGCCTAGACATGGGGTGGCCCATTTATGAAAGGTTGAATTTTAGTGATATTAGAGCTTTTTGAAACCACGATTAAACTCAATTTAAAATCACAAATGCCTTAAACGATCCAAATATAAAAAGTATATATAGAAACAACTTCAGAAAGAAACAAGAATATCTCTAAAATCTCAAAATGTTTTAGTTTTTTTTTAAAAATTCCTAGCGGAAAAAAAAATAGGATCAGCGCAGCTCTCATTGTCTTCTATGGGACCTCGACTGCTTTTACTTGGAAAAGTTTTGTATTAGAGGTTTTCGTGTTTTTAAAATTGAATAAAGATAACATATTTATAATTTTACAGAGATAAAAAAAAGCCTTGAATTTTTAGAGAAAAATACGATTTGTGAAAAAAAGGAAATCAAATGTTATTAAATAGTCCCCATAATCTATAGGGCACTCAACTAGTGGGAAAGAAACATGTTGTAGAATAAAGAAGAAACATCTACTATTAAACCTGGGTCTTAATAATTAATTTTACCTGCATTTTGTATAAGTGGGGCTGATCCAAATGATTCTATGGAGGTCATTGGTTAGCAATAGAGATGGGTGAATTTATTCGCCAGGCGAGAAAACGCAGTGAACTTCTGCGTTTCGCCGCTGGCGAATAAACTCGCAAAATTGCAGCGTAAAAAATTTTTTTTTGACGCCGGTGTCAATTCCGATGCTGGCGTCAATTTAGATGCTGGCGACAACAGGAATTCTTCCAAAAATTCTTTATTTACGGATTGCAAAAGCAACGTTTCGGGGAACAAAAATCCCCTTTGTCAAGCATGTTTGTATCCTATTGTGAGGTTGCCGAGCCTCTACCCTTGTGCACCAGGCGTCTCTTAATTTCCACAGGGTGTGCGTGGTCCTACACTACTTCTAACCTGACAATTAAATGTATGCCCATTGACTTTAATGTGCATCAAATTATCGTCGGAGTCAGAATTGTCGGCGCCCACAAATTTACGCTGGCGTCAAAATTCAAGTTTCGTGAATTTTTCGCCTTTTCATGAATTTTGCAGGAAATTTGCAAATTTTTCTTCGAAGTGAAACAGGACAAATTTGCCCATCACTAGTTAGCAATGCTGCCTTGCAGTCATAGGGCCCTACGCTTTGGCAAGGTATTATCCATGTTTCTCAAGTACTGGGGTTTCCTCACAAACAGGCAGGTTAATTGGCTGCTTAGATTGCAAGCTCCACAAAGGCAGGATCTTATGTGAATGATGAACAATCTCTTTGTCGCATAAATGTGATAATTAATATATAAATAAATAAAGGATAATATATAAATTACCTTATGAGAGACATACCCTGAGCAGGCAAGGCCACTCCTTTAGTTGTACAGGAATGAGACCTGTTATCCAGAATGCTTGGGACCTGGGACTTTCCAGATAATTGATCTTTCCCTAATTTGGCTCTTTATACCTTAAGGGGCCGATTCACTAAGGGTCGAATATCGAGGGTTAATTAACCCTCGATATTCGACTAGGAACTAAAATCCTTCGACTTCGAATATCAAAGTCGAAGGATTTAGGGCAGATAGTACGATCGAATGATCGAAGGATTATTCCTTCGATCGAACGATTAAATCCTTCGAATAGAACGATTCAAAGGATTTTAATCCGAAGATCGAAGGAATATCCTTCGATCAAAAAAAGTTAGCCAAGCCTATGGGGACCTTCCCCATAGGCTAACATTGACTTTGGTAGCTTTTAGATGGCGAACTAGGGGGTCGAAGTATTTTTAAAGAGACAGTACTTCGACTATCGAATGGTCGAATAGTCAAACGATTTTTAGTTTGAATCCTTCGATTCGTAGTCGTAGTCGTAGTCGAAGGTCGAAGTAGCCCATTCGATGGTCAAAGTAGCCCAAAAAAACCTTCGAAATTCGAAGTTTTTTACCTTCGAATCCTTCACTCGAAGTTAGTGAATCGGCCCCATAGTCTACGAGAAAATAATTTAAATAAACCCAACAGGCTGGTTTTGCTTCCAACAAGGACTAATTGTACATTCGTTTGGATCACACAAACACAAGGTACGTTTTATTATAACAGAGAAAATGGAAATCATTTTTAAAAATTTGGATTATTTGGATAAATTGGAGTCTATGGGGTAAATTTATTAAAGAGTGAAGTTCCGCCACTAGAGTGAAATTTCGCAGCTCACAATTCATTTCTATGGGATTTTGAAATGCGTATTTATCAATGGGTGAAAGTTCACCCTTTGATAAATACGACTTTAAAAATCCCATAGAAATGAATGGGGAGTGGCGGCATTTCACTCTAGTGGCGGAACTTCACTATTAACTTCACTCTTTGATAAATATACCCCTATGGGAGACCCTATAATTTGGAGCTTTCTGGACAACAGGTTTCCGGATAATGGATTCCATAACTGTACTTATTTCCTGCTGTGGAACATTTATATATTTTACCTATAGTTCTTTAATGAGGCTAATATAATTTTATATTATATCAAGTTTTTCTAACTAATGTTTAACTTTGATATTGATTACAGAATATTAGACTTCAGCAAAGTAAAAAATCTTAATTTAGAGTTAAATTAAAATGTCACCATCTCCATATGTCCTGCACGTTTCGTGCCATGATTGGACGTAATTATATGCTAGGCCCTTGGGGAACCCTAGAGTTACAGAATACTAATTATTTGCTTGCTGAAGGATTATCATGCCCTTTGCTGAAGGTCTGGGGCAGGTGCTCATGGTGGGAATGCCATATGTATGTTTATTTCTGTTTATTCATATGAGTAGATTCACTTTAATGAATTGTCTCCTGAAAGACAGAAATGTGTGTTAAAATGAATATAATGTACTCTTGGAAACAAGTAAGATTAGCCAGGATTTGCCTACAGCATTCTTAGTAGTCCAACCATGTGAGGCCAAATATGCCTGAAAGGATTCTCCATTGTCCACTATGAGAATGACTTTAAAGCAATAAAGTCATGGTTGGACAAATGCAGGTACAGGCTCTGAATTACACTCCAAAAGCTCTGAATTCTAATAACTAATAATTCTAATTTTTAAAATATGATTTCATTTTTCATTGTATTAATAAAACAGTACCCTTTACTTGATAATAACTAAGATACAAGAATCCATATTGGCGTTTTGATATTATTTATGTTTAAATGATTTTTAGCCGATGTAGAGTCCAATTATGGAATGATCAGGTCCCATGCATTCTGGATAATAGATCCAATATCTGTACTAACATTTTCAAGCAATTCTCATAGTGGACATGTTTGTAAATATAAATGATCTACCAGCAATCACATTATTTTACAGCTGTTTGATTTCAAATGTTACATTCTGGCCACTGTAA
Source organism: Xenopus laevis (assembly GCF_017654675.1). NCBI lineage: Eukaryota > Metazoa > Chordata > Amphibia > Anura > Pipidae > Xenopus > Xenopus laevis. The sequence continues at coordinate 210,472,984 of NC_054371.1, read as the reverse complement.
AAACGTTCTTCTTCTGTGCTCCAAAAGAGATTAATATATTTCAGTGCAATACAGTTCAATTACCAGACTCATTTGTCAGCCATAGAGATGTGAAACTATAGGGCGAGGTTACAGTGCCACTAAGGGTATCTTCATCACTTCAATATCATCGCCTTAAAAGGCACTGACCAGAATAAGTAGATGACCTAATTTCAAAATTATTATAGTACCAAGAACTCAGTTTCAACATTATAATTCATTTCTAGTGGAATATTTCAAATTTATTATCAGTTTCCTGGGGTATAATGGCTAATCGTTAAGGATAGGCACTTTAACATAATATGAATACGCATTTCTCCATAGGTAATGCAGCAGTTTGTGCATTAGCATTATTGACTAAGGTACATTAAATTTCTTCACTAATACTTAATGGAAGGTTAATGTAAAAGTCATAAGATTAAATGGCTTTTACTTAAAAGAAGTATATTGATTAAAATAACTTAGTATGATTCTCTAATCTGTTGAAAGAAAAGTAGTAACACTTTTTTTTATTATTTTAGCTCGCAGAAGTGCAAAATATTAGGAGGCACAAACTGATGTTCCTGGAAATTATAAGGCTAATTGTGTTTGATGCTATAATTACTTGATATCTTCTACTGAAGTGATAGTTTCAATTGAATGGTAACAAATTATTAAGCTGATTTAAAGACCTCTTAATAAATTGGCGATTATATGGTTTTCCGGAATGCCCTTTTTTTTATTTCTTATATTGTGCTTGAGCTAATTTACTAAAGGAATTACTATAGGAATTCCTCACTTTTTTAATTGAATAGAAATCATGTTTGAATCTTTACCATGCATGTTCAAGATAGACATTACCTTTAAACAAAAATTAAGTGATATTAAGCTGAACTGTTTTTTTTTCCCTTCGTAATTTTATTGATTAATCTTAACAAAATTGTAATTCCTCTAAAATGTTAGCTATAGTGTCCTTTGCCAGGACTATAACATCAGAAAACCAGAAAACATCAGAAAAGAGACAGTAGATGGGAAATCAGAGACATTTTAAAGAGATATCTACGTTAAAGCTAAAGTTACTTATGGGAAAAGTCTCAACAAAATAATGCGACAATTCGAATCATACATCTTTTTTGAATTTTCTCCTCAAATCGTATTATTTTTTTAGTTGTCTCCAGAAAATCCTGACCTTTTCGGATTATTGTACAAAACTCAGGGCAGACCATGATGTCAAGACACTTCTTCAAATTGTAAAAGGGACATCTGCCAATGACTTCTACATGACCTCAACAGGTTTTAGAATGGAAAATAACGCTGAAAATACGCATACCATGAAAACCTCCACAATTTCTATTTTTTTGGATAATTCTTAGCGGAAAAAAATATGAAAACCTCAAACTCTCAAAGCTCTCAAACTTAGGGAGTTATTTATCAATGGTCAAGTAAATTTTTACCCGGAAAATTCTAGTTTTCAAGGTATTTTTCAGTCAAAACTCAAATTTTCAAAGTTAAAAAATTGTGTTTTTTTTTAGATTTATTATACCCCAAAACTGGAAATATCTCAAATCCGAAAATACTCCAGCTAAAACGAGTTTTATTTGAGGTATAAAAAAACTCACAAAACTCTAAAACTCAACCTTTGATATAAATAACTCCTTAAAAATCACTGTTCCCAGAAAAACAGAAAATCTGATTAGCCAGTAGCTTGTTTGCTTTTTAGCCTATTTTGTTTATGGATTTACAGGTATGGGCAGGGCCATATTAATATTAAGGCGCCTGTGCCTAGGGTGGCAGGTTTTGGGGGGCGGCCCTCAGGTGCCTATAAATGTATCTAAAAAATGTTAAAAAAAGATTTCCAAAGGAAATCCGGTGAAAGAGCTGGGGGGGTGAGGTAGGGGGCAGGCTGGTTGATGGAGTGACGTCACTTCTGTGCTGCATGTGACGTCACTTCCACGCTGTGCATGACGTCACTTCCATGATGTACGTGCATGTGACGTCACACGCACAACACGCTAACTTCATGCATGGTGCGTAGGGCCGTGTTTACCTAAATACAGTCCTGGGTAATTTGATTAAATTAATCTTATCATATTTTAGTAGACTAGGGGGCTGATTTATTAGGCTGCAACTTTTTCCATTTTGGCTTTTTGATGCCAAAAATCTGAAAAAGTAATTGTTTATCATTGACATAAGTCCCTATCCCAAAGGAGTTTAAAGTCTAAGTTCCATTTTATAGTCACTTAGACAAGAATGAACCTACCAGTTTATCAATGGACAGGAAAATCAGCACACACAGGGTAGAACCTAATGCAAAAAGGCAGTAGTGCTATCCACTGAGCCACCTTGAAGGAACTAAATGTACAAATAGAACAGGAACTTTCCATGTTCTTCCATTATCCTTTCCTTACTCAGAATCATATCAACACTGTTCATTTCTTCCCACTTTAATGAATCTCTTGTCCTTGACTGAGATACAAAATTGTCAATGCTGTTTGCACAAGACTAGGCCAGTGTCAAGGTGCAGTGGCTCTAAAGAAGTAACCTTTTCCTTAACTGGGCTGGACTGCCATACCACTCACCCTTACTTTAACCTTTTACCTTAACAGAAGAGATGGACACCAGGTTGGGCCACAGCTTTATTTCAACAGGATAGAAGATTGATAGCAACTATTGCAAAATGGAATCAACATTGTAAATTAACCCCCTTTTAGAATGCTTGCCAGTCAACCCAGATGGGCTACCTGCCATGCCTGCATCTTTCTACAGCCGTGTCAGATGGGCAAGTGAATGCAGATAACCGTAAAATTAGCCCTTTCAGCCCATTTCTACAGGGACCCGTGTAGTATACATTGATTTTTCCCCTTAGGAAATATAATCCCAACCCCATGTCAAGTATTCCATCTACAGTCCCAAGCTGTGACACAAAATAGCAAAAAAGATGAAGGGATGGTATGGATGCATCCCTCTGATGTCTACTTCAGCCTCCTGGACATCCTCTATTTATCCCCTCTGCTCTTTGCCTCCCTTTGACCTGCCAGACTTCCTGCCTACTTTCCACCTGTGTTCCTACATTCTATTGCCATGAAGCAACCCCTCGTTTTCCACCATGCTTCTTTCATCTGAGCAGTGATTATATAGCTGATAAGAAATGGAACTACTGTTATGGGATCCGTAAACCCGTTATTTAGAAAGCCCCAAATTATGGGAAGGCCATCTCCCTTGGGGACAAATTTACTAAAGGGGGAAGTGGCTAACGCTAGCAAAAATTCGCCAGCGTAACATCATTTTGCCACTTCGCCGATTTACTAACGGTCCCTGGTGTACATTCACTAGCGAAGTAGACATACTCTAGCACTAATTCGCACTCTTACGTCAGGCGAAGTTGCGCTCTGGCGAAGGGACGTAACTACGCTAATTCACTAACTTGCGGATTTTACTGAAAAGTTACCTCTTTTTTTTCAAGTGCCAGACTTGACTTTGCCAGCTCAGACCAGGCGAAGTGCAATAGAGTAGATAGGAGTTTCTTCAAAACTATTTTTTCTTTTTTACTGTGCGATAGACTGAAAAAGATCGTACATTTTTTTTGGGGTACCCTCCTTCCCCCTTACATGTGGCACCTAAACTATACAGTGGGCACATGTGTAGGGCAATATACGACCTCTATTAAATTTTATGAAGTTTCCCTGGCCTTGTGTAGTGTAATGTACAGTAGTTGCTGCAGCATACACGTCCATTGTACTTTAACTGCACACCGTATGCTAATTAGGCATTGTTAGCGTAACTTTGGACTGCTTATCGTATTATCGCTAACGCAACTTCGCAACCGTTCGGTAACCTGTGCTCAACTTCGAATCTTCATGAATTTGCACAGCCCTGGCTAAACTACGCCTGGCGTAGTGTGACGAATAGTGAGTTTGCCCTTAGACTTATAATCAAACAATTCAAATTTTTAGATTTTTTTTCTTTTAAATAATAAAACAATACTTTCTACTTGATCCCAACTAAAATACAATTAGTCCTTATTTGTAGCAAAACAATCCTATGGTTTGGTTTATTTAATATCTAAATTGTTTTCAAGTAGTTTTAATTATGGAAAGATCTCTAATCAGAAAAACCCCAGGTTCTGAGCGTTCTGGATAACAGGTCCCATACCTGTACAAGGTGGATAGAACTTTACTACTGGTCAGTAAACCAGAAAATAACCTTATAAGCATACATTACATTTAGGGGCAGATTCACTAAGGGTCGAATTTCGAAGTTAAAAATACTTCGAAATTCGACCCTCGAATTGAAATCCTTCGACTTCGAATATCGAAGTCGAAGGATTTAGCGCTAAACGTTCGTTCGATCGATCGAAGGATTTTTCGTTCGATCGAACGATTAAATCCTTCGAATCGAACGATTCGAAGGATTTTAATCCAACGATCGAAGGAAAATCCTTCGATCAAAAAAAGTTTAGCAAGCCTATGGGGACCTTCCCCATAGGCTAACATTGACTTCGGTAGGTTTTATCTGCCGAAGTAGGGGTTCGAAGTTTTTTTTAAAGGAAAAGTACTTCGACTATCGAATGGTCGAATAGTCGAACGATTTTTCGTTCGATTCGTTCGATTTCGTTCGAATTCGAACAAATTTAACCAATTCGATGGTCGAAGTACCCAAAAAATACTTCGAAATTCGAATTTTTTTCATTCGAATCCTTCACTCGAGCTTAGTGAATCGGCCCCTTAATGTAAAATGAATGAAACCAGTGTTATCCAACGGTTTTGGTCCCTGTGGCCTATGTGGATAGATATATTAATGATACCCTATCAAGTCAAGTCAAGTCAAGTGGATTTTATTGTCATTTCAGCCATATACAGTAAATACAGTACATAGTAGAAACAAAATGACGTTCCTCCAGAACACCCTGGTGCTATACAACAACTCTAGTACACGTCATGCTGGACAAAGTGGACATTTCAGTTCATTATGAATATATTCAGTTTAGTCCTTGGAAGTTGAGATACCTGATGGCTTGTGGAAATAGACTGTTTCGCATTCTGGAAGTCAGCATTCGAATACTGCAGTATCTTTTACAGGATGGCAAGAGGGTAAAGAGATCATGTGCAGGGTGGGTGCTATCCCTGACAATGCTGGTAGCCTTCTGGAAACAGCGGGTGTGGTTCTCCTGAAGCCAACAATTATTTCCTTTGTTTTGTTTGGATTCATAGACAGATTATTTACTTTGCACCAGTCCGTTAGCCATTTCACCTCTTGTCTATATGCTGACTCGTTGTTCTTGCTGATGAGACCTACTACGGTTGTATCATCAGCGAACTTGATGATGTGATTGGATCCATGGCTTGCCACACAGTCAGCAGTGTGAACAGCAGTGGACGAAGCACACAACCTTGGGGAGCTCCCGTGCTCAATGTGATAGTACTGGAGGTGTTTTTTCCCATTCGGACTACCTGAGGTCTCTTGGTCAAGAAGTCCAGGATCCAGTTGCAGATAGAGATGTTCAAGCCCAGCATGCTCAACTTAACACTCAAGTGCTGAGGAATGATTGTATTGAATGCTGAGCTGAAGTCTATGAACAGCACACGTACATATGTGTCTTTATTGTCTAGATGGCTAAGTGACAAGTGCAGGGTAGTGGCGATGGCATCGTCTGTTGAGCGATTAGAATGGTAGGCAAATTGCAGTGGATCCAATATCAGATATTGCTAAGCAAGCTTTTTTTTGCCAATTCAATCTGGTGTCCCCAGTCAATGTCACCTCATATACAGATTAACTCCAGCTCTGGAAAGATCACACAGTATTTTTGTCTTTTAATAATTATAAACTTTCATCACATCTCCTTATATCTGGCATTCATCTCCTTCCAATACTATGTTATTCCCTCTCTTTGTTTGAGTTATGGCTTTTTTAAACAGGGACATAGTTATGTAAAAGCATGTGAACTGTAAACTGTGTTATTCGTTTTGGTTTACTGTGTGAGATAAAATGTTGGATTATTATATTCATTATCAGCCACTCTGAGAATAGTCAATAATGCTCCGTTCCACGTAGAAAAGTCACACAGAGGTGATAATCACCTTTCACAATACTGCAGTCATTCATTCAACGACTATTGCTTCCTTTAAGAAAATTCAATAAGCATTATGGGTAATGAAGCCATTCAGAACAGGCACAGAAGGGATGCTGATGTTTACACTGCTTCGATAATTGATCATTGTTCCTTTTCAGTCTTCCAGTTTACATAGTAGACCAATGTTTATTGTAGTGATGCTGTGAAGGCCGGAGAATTCTTCAGTCTATTTATTCCTATGAATTCCAGTTACATGTATACAGGCTTCAGCACCCACACGTGTATCTTCCTACGTTCCAGATTCTAGCCTTAGCAATAACAGTTAAAAATGCAGTTTAAGGATATAAAAAAGCATATTTGCTGTCAATAAAATTGAGATCTTTTTGTCTGGTATATTGGGACATTTTTAATTTTTTTTTAACTCACATTTTTATTGATTTTGTCATATAACAAGGGCTTAAGAGTGATATGATTATAGCATTGTTCTGTAGGCGGAGAACAAGGAGGTGTTTGGATAAGGGGTGTAGGAATAGTTAGAAGTAGGGTAAAAAAACAATGTGCACTGTAGATCCTATTGTAACAACAGAGAAAGGTTAACTTGCTGAGGAGTCATATCCATTGGATTTTATGAGATGGAGAGACCATTATTGTTGAGTATCCAAGTGTCCCATATGTTGGTGTACAGTTCCATTTGGTTGCCCAGCCAGTAAGTCGTTGGTCTGTATGTATTAAATTTTGTCCATTACTTTGGATATCGATAATGTGGAACATTTCCATTGTGCTGCAATGTGAATCCTCGCTGCCATACATATATGTTGTGTCAGTCATTGTGCCGGATTATTTAGCCCTTTAAGCTTGCCCCCTTGTAACATGACTTTTGGGCATGGTGGAATAGTTGTGTTATAATTTTGACTACCTGGACCTATAGCCTCTGTACAATCTGCCAGGTCCACTATATGTGCCACAGGGAAATATTTAATTTTTAATATATGCTATTTTTATTAATCATAAACTATAGTGGCCCTTTATTATGTTAAGGGTAGGGTGCAAAGTGCAAAGAATGGGTTCACTCCACCTTTTGTATTTGCACTTTGCACTCTACTCTGTACAGAGAAAAATTGACATAGGTCTCTACACTCCCCATTTCCCCTACGAATACTGCACTGTCTATGTTCATCTCAGCTGTATACATGAGGTGTTGGTATGGGTTAGTCAGTTGACTACCCCTCTCTTGCCCCCTACTCACCCTCTAACTTAAGCATCATTTTTAATGTGGATGTTAGGCAACACTGGAGGGAGTAGGCTGCAACTAAGCCTGTATTAAAGGACAAGCAGGACTGTCTGCATCTGACAGCACCTTTAACTGGATTTCATATGCACTCTGTCGAAACACCATTGTATTCAATTACATGGTTTATTGGTTATCTGCTAAGTAACCTGCCCTCATAGCTACACAGCACCTTATTTATATAAACAATAGTAGTCTTTCTAATGCAAACACATAACTTTCACCAATGCAGTTAATGAATTTATCTCATATTTTTATTAAACCAAGCTCGACCAAACTCCTATCCATTAACTTTATCTTATTTATCAATAAAATAACTGGAAAATGTCGGGTCGGGGAAAAAACGTAAAATCGAGTGAAAAGTCATATTGTACGTATCTTTCATATTTGAAGCCCGAATTGCCAGATTTTTTCAGGTTATCGCCCGAAAAACCCAAATTTTTTGGATTATTAGACAAAACCCAGTGCACATCACAGTATCTTCAAATTGTAAAAGGGACAGATTTTTGGATTTGGACTTGAACAAAAATTGTGGTTTAGTAAATAACCCCCTTATAGCTGATATACAGATAGAAACAAGATAATTTTACCTGTATCTGAAAATTCAACAGTAAACACTGGCTGATGGTTGGGTGCCCATCAAAATTTTCCAACTTGGCTTATTGAAAAGCCTACCAATATGCAAGTTTTTTGCCAATATCGGTCCTCTCGTCTTCCGTCATACATGCACAAAATAGTCTTTTACGATTATATCTGTGTGTGTATGGCCACTTTTAGTCTCAGTACATGATCCCTAGTAAGTTGTTTTTGTACTTGCAATTCTATAGCCACAATTTGGACCTTCATCAGTTTTCTGGTCCCCACTATCTGAATCATGATGTCAATTACATCTCAACCTAGGGCACCTATGCCAAATTTTAGCAAATTACTCATATACTGTGCCACTGCTCAGCTGTACTCTAAGGGCAATGTATTAAGCATTTTAAGCAGCCACATACTAAACACCTGAAATCATGTACCAAACTGTTATTGTTAGAGAATTGCTAGTGAGCGATCCATATTGTGTAAAATGTAGGAAGATGTGGAAATTTTTTGCTGTTACATGTTTGGGAAATATAAAAAATATAAAAAATGACTTCCATGACTTATTGCCTTACACACAATTAAATATGATGCCATAGTTCAACTTTTAACATAACGCATATTCTATTTAACACTTTATTTGACTTTTTATTAGAGGGATAAATAACTCCCCCAGGTATAACAACAAACAAACAAAAATATGGGGGGAAAATAATCTCACGATTCACGATTTATAAGCTCATGAACATCAAAATACATAAAGAACATGATAGCATCAAATTGTTTTTACAGAATTGTAGATATTTCACAATAATCGCTGTTGTGTATATGGACATGCTACTTAGAAAGGTTATTATCTTATATATTATAGGTGATGTGTTACTATGTCTGTTCCAATGACAACGATGTAATGATGTTGATGAGAAGAAAGTGGGTTGCCATGGAAACCACAAAGCCAGTTTAAATTTAGAATCTAGGTCTGATACATCAGTAGGTGCATATAACCGCTAAAATCCTTGTGCTGCAACAGAAGACACCAGATTTATACAATGAACCACACACAATACCCCTAAAGTTAATAAAACACCAGCAACATACAAAATACAATAATATATATTTACAATAGGAGACAATGAAATTAATGCACATACACACAAATAAGGGGTGACACAAAAGTGGCCATATACTACAGGTATGGGGTCTGTTATCCAGAAATCTGTCATACAGAAAGCTCCAGATTAGGGGAAGGTCATCTCGCATAGACTCAATTTCAATCAGATAATTCTCATTTAAAAAATAAATTGTTGCACATATGAAAATTAATTCAGAGTGCGAGGGTAGGGTACGAGAGAAGTAATTCCATTTATTGCATGGAGCTAAAAGACAACAGGAACATTTTCTTAATCCTGCATATGGGAACTGGTGCATCATGTAAACGTTTCTATACATACTGTACTTTTATACTTCTAAGTAATTCAGTATACAGGTAATATAACAATACTGTTTTTGAAATACATATAACAAATAGCAATCTTATAAATATTCTAGTGTGGCTTTTATAAAACAGTACACTTTATATCAGGTGACATTAAGGATCTGTAATCAGCATAAACTACTGTGCAACATGTGCACTGATTCTGCAGGTGTAACTGCTTGGCTGCTTTAGTTCACTGCAGGCTGTGTGTGCTGGAGACAGTATAAAACTTGTTTGCAGTGACATATATACAGTTTTCAATCAGTTTGTAAAATATTAGACTAAGGATTACTACCTGAAAGACAACAGGAACATTTTCTTAATCCTGCACATGGGAACTGGTGCATCATGTAAAAATTCCTACCTCAGCTGTGTACCTCTTACAAAATGATTTCCCTTTTCTCTGTAATAATAACACTGTTCTTTTGTACTTGATCCCAACTATGACATACTTATCCCTTACTGGAAGCAAACCATTTTATTGGGCTTCAATTAATCCTGAAAGTAGACTAGGTGGCTGATTTATTAAACTGAAACTTTATTTGATCTAGCTTTTTGACAACAATCAATCTGTCACAGGAAAAAAAGTCAGAATTTTTTGGGATTTATTATACAACAAAACTGAGACAATTCAAAATACAAAATACTCCAACTAAAACCTGTCGAAAACATGTAGAAGTCAATGGCAGGTGTCTATTTTACAAAAGGAAGATCTTTCTTTGATTCTGGTTTTAGAGGCTTTCTGGGGTTTTTGTTCCTGACTTTTGTGCGACAATATGAATAGGTCTTAATTATTGTGTTGCATCTAAAAAAATACATGGTTTTAGTGACTTTTGTGTAGAGATGCACTGAATCCAGGATTCGGTTCGGGATTCGACCAGGATTTGGCCTTTTTCAGAAGGATTTGGATTCAACTGAATCCTTGTGCCTGGCAGAACCGAAATTGGAATCCTAATTTGCATATGCAAATTAGGAGCTGTTAGGGAAATCACGTGACTTTTCATCACAAAAGAAGAATTTTTTCCACTTTTTCCTTTCCAGCCCCAATTTGCTTATGCAAATTAAGATTTAGATTTGGTTCGGCATTTGGCCAAATCTTTCACCAAGGATTAGTGTCTTCGGGCAAATCCCAAAAAGTGGATTCGGTGCATCCCTACTTTTCTGCAATTTTTCCAGTTTGTGCTTTTTCAGTTGGGATTTTTCAATAAATTTCATGACATTCGTGGTTTAAGAGAAAGTGAGTTTAGTCGTGTTTCAAAAACTTCTAAAACCATGAAAATGATGCTGATAAAAAGGCCTCCACAAGATCCAAATTACAGAAAACCCCAGGTCTCGAGCATTCTGCATAGCAGGTCCCATACCTGTAGTATATTTGCTTCACTCTGCTATTGGCTGTCAGTTAAAGCACTTATGATGCAATGCCCAAACTACTGTAAATTTCATCACTTATTTCCCTCCTATTTGTATATATGTACATTACCATCGGTGTCTGTACATGCCTGTATAGTTACCCATACACATAGATTGCAAGCTCTATGAGAAAACAGACCCTTCATTTTATTCAGCAAAATAACTTTTCCCTATATTCATCTGACGAGCAAATGTTAACAAGAAGCAATAGAATTTATTTATTTATTTATTCATTTAGGGTTAAGCTAAAACTGCAAGAAAAAACGATGTTCCAAGATACAAATGACATACCACTTCCCAATTTGGAAAAAGCCAAATGTCTTTAAATTAATGTTCTTGTAATTTTCTAATTATAGTCAAGTAGAGAAAGGTAATATTTCTGAGGAACAGGACTAAAAGCAAGAGGAAAAAAATAAAACGGAGTCTATTATAGCATCAAATCGATCCATTAGAAAGCTGTATAGATATTAGTGTCATTAAGTAAGATAGATATGTATGACTAAATGGCGAAAGTAAGATTGTGCGTGAAAAGTATGGGCGCATGTCATTTGCACAAAGGTGGTATATAAACCTTAATGGCTTCAAATGTGAACCAAATGCGTTTTAGACAAGAGAGAAGGTCACCAATCTCCACACTGAGCCCCATCAACAGACACATTAATATAAAAGGATGCAGAGTTAAGAATAGCTGCAAAAACTCATAGTGACAGAGGTCAAAGGATAGAAAGTGCTTTACCTCTACAAAGCAATGGACACTTTGTGCACCTGTTGGTACCGCTGTGGATCCAATGATCTTTCATGCTATCTTTCTTGGCATCACTTTTTAATAGGCTATCTCCATAATTCCTTCATCTAAATATGATCCAATTAAGTTTAACATTCACACTTTTCCATTTTCCATATTTATTACAGACCTTTGAGAAATGTAATATATGGGGATGCACCGAATCCAGGATTCGGTTCAGGATTCGGCCAGGATTCTGCCTTTTTCAGCAGGATTCGGCCGAATCCTTCTGCCAGGCCGAACCGAATCTGAATCCTAATTTTCATATGCAAATTAGGGGCGGGAGGTAAATCGCATGACTTTTTGTCACAAAACAAGGAAGTAAAAAATGTTTTCCCCTTCCCACCCCTAATTTGCATATGCAAATTAGGATTTGGTTCGGTATTCGGCGGAATCTTTCGCCATGGATTCGGGGTTTCGGCCGAATCCAAAAAAGTGGATTCGGTGCATCCCTAGTAATATAGAGGTATGATCAGCCTCAAGCACAATTATATCCTAATTTATAGTAATGATTGACTGCACTGTAAGAACTATGAAATAGGCCAGAACCAACCTATGTAAGGCACATTAATGTCACCAGAGGAGGGTGCTTTCACCCTCATGCCCACCCTGTGAATGTTCATCCAGAATTAAATATGGTATTTGTGGTGCAGTTAGGTTGGATAGGTTGAGCATTCTATCAGTGTAAATTGTGTCGCATTTGGCTCTGACCTGGGAGATGGTGGAACCATATGGCTGATGTTTAGAGGTATCCTGTTGGACTAACCAGCTGTCTGGTAGTATTAAATGGCTATGGTATGTTCAATTTATAAATATGCACACTTCAATGTAATCATCATGAAGGCCATTAACATCTTTGAATGGCCTTCAATAGGACTTCTGTCATTGACTTCTACCTGATCTTGCCAGGTTTTAGATGGTGTATCTTTCAGATTCGAGCTATTTCCAGGGTTGAGATATAATAAAACTTAAAATTTTTTAGTTTTTTGAAAAAAAAATTTAAAATTTGAGTTTTATTTAACCAAAAAGATCGATTTTTGACTCAAAAATAACCTGAAAACATTCAATGACCCTAAGGGTCATTTATAAGTGTAGTATGCAAAGTGGAGTTTTTAGACAATAATTGCTACAGGTATGTTTATTTACCCAACCTTAATGCAGCATTTTACCCATAATCCCAGTGTAATCATGGCTGCTCCAAGGTTTGTAATTGCACCCAATGCATCAAATCAGACACCATTATACAAATTGTGTTTAGCATTTATTGAGTGGGGGTTGCGTCACTTCTACAGCTTTACAGAGTTTAAAGTGGTGTTTGCCGTTCTGGTGCGCTAATTACTGCAACCATGTGGAAATGCATAAAGTCGGGAGACTCTATAGGGTTATTTACAAATGCAGCTAAAGTGAGCAAAGTGTAATTTGACACAATTCACAATGGATTGCATCAATTCCAGATCTTGGTGTTTTTAGGAAGTTTGCAAGTGATCCTTTAGTTGAAAGTCTGATGTAGTTATTGACGGAGCCTGCAGTGTGAAACTTGGAATTATTGTCTTGTTCTCAGTTTGGTGATAGCTCCAGGGTGTGCTGGAGAGTAGTGATGGGCAAATAAATTCACCAGACATGAATTTGCGGTAAATGTCTAGTTTCACTGCAAGCGAATCAATTTACAACTGCGGCAACAATTCCATTGCATCAAAGCGTCGAAATTGGGGTGCACATAAAATTTGTCGCATGTCAAAATTATTCGAGGCCCATTGACTTTGGACCAAATAGTCGCGCATATAAAAATTGTTGCTCGCGTCAAAATTGAGGAGCATCCAAACTATTGTGACACCCGTTGACTTCAATGCGTTTCGTGAATTTTTCACTGTTTTACGAATTTCAGTAAATTCGTCCATCACTACTGGAGAGAACTCAATGCACAGAAATAAAATAATAATTATATTTAAGTACAAGAAGCATGTTTAGATGCAAGTACAGGTTTGAGATCTATTATCTTGGATGCTTAGAAGCTGGGGGTTTTCAGATATGGGATTTTCCATAATTCAGATCTTAATATCTTAAGTCTTCTATAAAGATGCAAGTAAATAAACCCAGTAGGGTTGTTTTGCCACCAATATAGATGTATGCTGCTTAGTTATTATCAAGCACAAGGTACAGGTCTATTAATACAGAGAAAAAGTGCTTGAAATGGAATCTTTGGGAGATGGCCTTCCTGTATTTGAGTTTTCTGGATATGCGATCTTAAACTTCTACCTTTAACGTTACAAACAACAATTGTATCGGTTTCAGTAGGACCACACTTGCAGATGCAAACACAAATGAGCCATGAACCACGATACCATGACTTGGATGAATGAAATTCTTCATAGTCATAAATGAGCCCTTGGCGTTACCTTCAGCTCCAGGGTGATTGTAGTTTCAGGGTTCCTCAGCATTAGTGATGGGCGAATTTGCGCCGTTTCGCCCAAAAATTCGCAAATTTCGCGGGAAATTCGAAAATTGCGAAACGGCGCCGATGTCTCATTTTTGATGCCGGCGCCTGTTTTTTTGACGCCGGTGCCCGTTTTTGACGGCGGCGTCCGTTTTTTCGAAAAAAAAATTCTTGACGCCGGCAAATTTTTGCCGCGAATTTTCACGGGCGTTTCGCGAATTTATTCGCTCATCACTACTCAGCATCAATAGTCTGAGTTGCACACCATTCATCAGAAGAGGCAGGATGGATGCATTAGGGGTCATTTATGAAAACATTCACAAGTGCTCCAAAATTGATGCTATGGAGAGGACATATTGATGCAATTCACTATGATACTTGAATCCAAAAACACTCCAGCATTTCTATACGATTGCCGGTTTTCTAGGACTCTGTATCACTTAATGGGTTAAAACCCAAGCAAGAAGACTTGTGACAAGCTTCTTTATACCAGAATATATTCAGAAAACATTTGTCTCGTCCTCTTTGTTAGTCTGCGCTTTATAGCTCAGAAAATATTATTGGGTTTCTCTAAACAGTGTAATTTTCTCGCTCACAAAACAAAGCCAACTGCCTTGTGCGAAGAAAGCCCATTTCGATAGTGTAAATATTTGCTATTAAAAAAGCTGGAAGAGGGATTAGTTATTTTAAACTACAAAAGCAAAATTACTAATAATGATTGGTTTCAAGTAATTAAATGCTTTTATGCAAATTTCTGAACCGTAAATATGACCTAGGAACAAAAGCCTGCTTAACAGTTACTATTAGGCAATACATTAGTGTATCAATTAAACACAACTCCTTCCTAATGAATACAAAGTAGAGGCATTGCCATGGAAACGGGAACGGTGCAAGATGTAACACCCAAATGGAACGAGGAGGCAGAGGGAAATGTTTGCAAATATAGAAGTTATATATTCATTTACAAATGACGGATTTAATGTGGTTACTGCACAAGGAAAACAAACATATTTTCATGTTTATTGTGTTTCTGCCTGAAAAGAATGGAAAAGAGGACAGCGCATAATGACTTGTTAGTGAGAGTAAATTTAAAGGGGGCAATTTGTATAGCACAGGAGCAGGAATGGCGGTATCTTCAGCTATTAGCGCCATGATTTAACCAGGATTAATTGTGCAATGTACCCTGGACCGCCATCAGAAATCACAGGGCCCCATACAACAACATTTTCTGGGCCCCCTGGGCTGCGCCCACTGCAATCCCCACCTACAGGTCTGCCTTCCCCACCCCACAGGTCCGCCCCCCCCCCACCACACAGTAAAAAAAAAAAAAAAAAAATTGGTGGCTAGGGTTCCCACATGTTAATAAAAAATAAAAAGATATTGGTGGTCAGGGCCCCGCATAAAAAAAAACATTTGTGGCCAGGGCCTCCCCATTAAAAAATATTGGTGGCTAGGATTCTGAGAATTTAAATAAAAACAGTCTGATCTAACTAGAGTCCACTATTGGACCTAATTCATTATTAAAAAAACATGATTTAATCGGATCAGGGACAAACAAGATAAAATCAAGCACAAATCCAAATCGTACGATTTTTTCGGATTTGATTCACGAATCACTCGATTTTTTCTGGCTTTTTCCCGAAAAGTTCATATTTTTCAGATTTCTGCCCAAAAAGCCTGAAATAGTTGGATTTCCGGGCTAAATCCAGCGTTGACTACAGAAACTTCCAAACAGGATAGGGACCTCTCCCATTGATTAATATATAACCTCGGCAGGTCTGAGATGGAGGATTTACGGATTCTGACTTTTTCCATCCTCGGGGTATAATAAATCATGAAAAAGTTTTTTTTCCACTAAAAATTCTGATTTTATAGAAAAAAAAAAAAAAATAGAATTTTTGGAGATGGCACATCCATTTCACCTCCTGTTCTGAATTGTAACCCAAATGCAGATATTGTTGCTGGGGATCCCCTGAGTTACTGTTACCTTTAAGCTGGCCCACAGTGGCCTGCATCAATTTGAGCAGAGGACTTGTGCCTAAATAATCATGCACATACTTTATTTTTATGCTGAGTACCAGATTTGATGGTATACCAACTTATTTAGCTTTTTAGGCATAATTGCTTCTGATGCATGTCAACATTTGAAAGCAGTTGCATGTTGTTTAGTGCATTGAGGACAACAGAGTCAAACACAAACCCCTCAACTGGTCCATATTTACAATACAGGAACCAAAGTACCCATGCCTAAGGGGTTAAAAAAGCACACAAAAAAGCAGCCCACTACCAAATGCTTGTTGCTAAATTCTGCAGCAGAACTGAGGGTACCTGGTAGTTCTGGGTCTAGCCTGGCCCCTCCTTTGTGCTGCATGTGAGCGCGTGCATATATGAAAGCAACATGTCAGGATAGCAGTGATTATCAGGTGATTGGGTGGGGGCAAGGGCCCGGAGCAGGTGTATACGTAAGAAGAGGTAAGTGCCTGGTGCTTCCACACCATTGCACCTAGTCACATGCCTCTTCTGCCTATCTCTAGCTCCAGCCCTGGTACCTGGCTCTTCTTGACTGGCAGTACTGCAGGATTGTGCACAATTTTCTGAGAAGAGGGGAAGGAATCCGGACCTAAGTTTAGACCTTAGTTCAATTAGGGCTTGGAACTATCTGCAAAATTTGTCCTGTGCCTTTGTTGGTTTCCCTGTGAAAAGATTGCTTTGGGGCCACTAAACAAGGGAAATTTACACATGGGTAAAACTGCAAGGTAAGCAAACACCACTTTTATAAATTGTAAAAGGAGGAAATTATGGTGTGGCTAATCATGCACATGCATTTAATTTCTAGTCCTGATAAAGAAATATTTCAGGGATTCTTATGGTGTTTGAACATCACATGTAATTAGCTTTGCCCCATAATTAGGCCTGTTATTATATTTAGTACAGCCAGGCTGAATGAATATATGGTCATATTCCTTTTGAACAGCAGGGTTGTAGCCAGAAAATACAATCCTTTACATCATTACTTGGGGTGCAACCAGTTTCCCTGTGACTATTTCCCATTTGCTGCAAACAAGATGTATCTAAGAGAGCAAATGGCCATTCTGCCCAATTCTCACCCTAACCCTTAAGATTAAACCCTACAATGTAACTTATCCAAGATGCCACTAGGGTCCCCAGCCAAAAAGTTTGGGAACCAATGGCCTAAGGGATACAGATGGCATCTCTACAAAGAAAATTGTAAGAACCAGTTACAGATAATTATAACAACAAAAGTAAAAAAGTTAACAACTTAAAAAACATGTCCTCTGCTGTGTGTGAGTTTATTTGCCCTTGGTAATATCAACATTAAGGGGGTAATTTATTAAAGGTTGAATTGTGAAATCTCAAAAAAAAATCAGTAGAAAACTTGATTTTTAGATTGAAAAAAACTTTTATAAGATTTATTATACCCCAAATGCTGTATAAAGTCAGAATCTGAAAATCCGCTATATCCGACTGTCAAGGTCCTGTATAAGCCAATGGGAGAGGCACCAATATCAATTTGATGTTTTCATGGTCAGCGCTGTGTTTAGCCCGAAGATCTTTGTTTTCAGGGTTTTCTGGGAAAAAAAATTTGAGCGATTCGAGTTTTCACTCTATTTTAGTACGTTTTTTTGCGATCCGATTAAATCGAGTTTTTTTAATTAATAAATAAGCTAAAACCTGGCATGGGAGTTTGGTCATGGTTTTTTAGATAAAATATGAGATAAATTAGGATTTTAGTAAATAACCCCCTAGAACTATAAATAATGTCACAATCCATTTTGAAAAGCCCAACGTAGATCTTATGTGTTAGGGTTAAAGAACAATACTCATGCCTATTACTTAACAATCATTGTTAAATAAAACATAGTGATAAGGCCAAATGCATTGAAGTCAAAATTTTCAGGCCGTGCAACATTTTTAAACCACGTAACAATTTTTTTAAATATACATTATAGTCTAGGGGCAAACAGCAAAACAATGCAACATTTTTCTCTCATCCCTAATGGACAATAATCATTAGTGATATCCTATTAGCCAACTTACAATTAAATGCAGTTATATTTGCTGCAGAGTAAAATTCCACTAGTTCATCTTTCTCTTTTCAATATTCATGCTCCGTCTTTCCTACTCTTTTATATATATGTATTTATATGTATACTTGTATGTACAGGTATGTGACCTGTTATCCAGAATGCTCTGGACCTGGGATAAGGGGGTTTTCTGTAATTTGGATCTTTATACCTTAATTATACTGAAACATAATTTAAACAATAATTAAACCGGACAGGATTGTTCTGCTTCCAATAAGGATTAATTATATCTTAGTTTGGATCCAGTACAAGGTACTGTTTTATTATTACAGAAAAAAAGATAATTATTATTAAAAACTTAAATTATTTGATTAAAATGGAGTCTTTTCTTCCCATAATCCTGAGCTTTCTGGATAACGGGTTTCCAGTTAATGGATCTTATACCTGTAGTTGCTTAGATAAATATCTAAAACAATTTGTGATTTAAAAATCAAACCCATTCTATGATATAAATGTTTAACCAACGACTGTCTTTTTTCTTTATTTAAAAAAATAATAATAATTTGACAATTTTACTGATTCATCGATTGTGAATCATGTGTTTGTGTCCATATTGACTTCCTCTTAAAAGCCAGGTGCATTCCTGCTGCAGAGTATATAAAGTTTGTTAATGAATTTGTTGAAAGGAAAAAGTAGGACATCCTGCTTAATTACCAGGACAGTCCATGGGCCGAGTATTGTTTTACTTGACGATCATCTCACTAATGAGGCAGCTGACTGCTCCTGGAATCAGTTTGGCAGTTGCACCAAGTTCAAGCAAAGGGATCTCCTTGTACATATACATTCCGGACAACTTTGGGGGAAATGCTTGGAATTGTGCTGAAAGCAGATGTGGATGTAATGTAACTGTTTTTGTAGACTTTCCTTATTTTGCTTTTCATCATTCACCAGCCCTAACAAGGGGGCAAATTCACTAAGATTCGTAGTTGCGCCAGGCGTAACTTCGCCGCACATCGCCGCACTTCGCCACACTTGGCCAGGCGTAGTTTCGCCAGCGCTTTGCAAATTCACTAAAATCCGAAGTTGCGCTCAGGGGTAGCGTAAGGTTGCGAAGTTGCGCTAGCGTTGATTCGCTAAGTAAAGTGAAGTTACGCTAGCGAAGGCTAATTTGCATACGGCGCAAAATTCAAATTTCAATGGAGGAATACGTAGAATCACTACAAATGCCTAGAAAAGCTTCAAAACATCAAATAAAATGTTTATTTTGCCCTACACATGTGCCCACTGTATAGTTAAGTTGCCATGAGTCAGGAAATGTAGGGGGGAAGGAGAGGAGCCCCAAAAATTTTTTAGATCTTTTTCAGCCTATCACCCATAATGTAGAAAACACGCCAGCGTTTTTTGGGACTTAGAAAAAAATTTGACTTTTTTTTAAACAATCCCTATCTACTCTATTGCGCTTCGCCAGGTCTGAGGTGGCGAAGGAAGTCTAGCGTAAAAGGTAGCGTTCAGTACACTGCGCAAGTTAGTGAATTTGCGTAGTTACGTCGCTAGCGAAACTTCGCCAGGCGTAAGGGTGCGAAGTAACACTAGCGAAACTACGCCAGCATTCGTAAGTGAATTTGCGCAGTAACGAAAATGACAAACGCTAGCGAAGTAACGCTAGCGTTCGGCGCTTCTGCGCTTAGTGAATTTGCCCCAAGGACTCTAGCTTTGTTAAATCATACATTTTTTGGCTTAATCTGATAAATGCGACTATCTATTTCACCCCATTAGGGTAGCACTACATGGATAATTTCCATGCGCTTCTGTCGGATTCGAGGCTGGGCAACAAAATGCCAGCGTCAAGTCAGATGCCAACGTGAAACAAAGTAAGTAATACAAAAGTCGGATAGTGTCACAGTGTTCAAACCTGACTTAACGCTGCCATTTTGTTGCCCAGCTTCGGATCCAACAGAAGCGCACGGAAATCATCCGTGTAGTTTATATCTAATTAAATATACTATAATTAAAATGAATTCACAATTCTGTGTATATTTCTTTTTTTGCAAGTTTATTTCCTATGGGTTCTTCACAGACAGGCATTTTACAATATAACCAGATTTTCCTACAATGGCAGGTACATTATTACCAAATTACCAGGGCAGACCTTGAAGGGATTGTTCACCTTTTCGTTATGATGTACAGAGGGATATTCTCTGACAATTTGTAATTGGTTTTACTTCTTATTTGCGGTTTTTGAGTTATTTAGCTTTTTATTCTGTACAACGTCCCCTAGCAGCCCTGAATTGATTTGAATAAGAGACTGGAATATGAATAGGAGAGACTTGAATACAAAGACGAATAATAAAAAGTAACGAAACAATTTGTAGCCTTACAGACCATTTGTTTTTTAGGATGGGGTCAATGACCCCCATTTAAAAGCTGGAAAGAATCAGGCAAATAATAAATTGAACCAATTGAATGTTGCTTAGAAGTGGCTATTCTATAACATACTAAAATAAAACTTAAAGGTGAACCACAGCTTTACCAGATCCAAAGCCAGGTCAGATATATGAGTCCAGGGCCGCCATTAGAAATCACGGGGCCCCGTACAACAAAATTTTTGGGGCCCCCTGGGCCCCGCCCACACTGACGACCAAGCTCCGCCCCATATCCCGCCCACATCGCAGTTAAAAGACCACACAGACATCAGCGCTAAAAAAGTAACCCCCCCCACACAAGTTGTAAAAAGCTATTGATGGTCAGGGCCCCCTTATAAAAAAATTGGGGCCCCAAAAAAAAAAAATTAAAAATTTTTTTTTTTAAAAAACATTGGTGGCAGGGGCCCCCTGTTAAAAAAAACTTGGGGCCCCAACAAAAAAAAATGTAAAAAAAACTAAAAAATAAACAAACATTGGTGGCAGGGGCCCCCTTCTAAGTTAAAAACAAATTGGGGCCCCAAAAAAAAATTTGAAAAAAAATTAATTTTTTTTTGAAAAAAAAAAAAACATTGGCGGCAGGGGCCCCCTTATAAGTTAAAAACAAATTGGGGCCCCAAAAAAAATTTGAAAAAAAATTAATTTTTTTTTTGAAAAAAAAAAAAAACATTGGCGGCAGGGGCCCCCTTATAAGTTAAAAACAAATTGGGGCCCCAAAAAAAAATTTGGAGAAAAAAAAAATTTTTTGAAAAAAAAAAATGGTGGCAGGGGCCCCCTTACAAGTTAAAAACAAATTGGGGCCCCAAAAAAAATTTAAAAAAATAATTTTTTTTGAAAAAAAAAAAAACTGGTGGCAGGGGCCCCCTTACAAGTTAAAAAAATTTGGGGCCACCAAAAAGAAAATAAATTTTTTTTTTAAAAAAAAAACCCAAAAAAAAACAATGGTGGCAAGGGGCCCCTTACGAGTTAAAAAAAAATTGGGGCCCCAAAAACAAAAGTTTTAAAAAAAAGATTGGTGGCAGGGGCCTATAGAATATTAAAATAATACATTGGTGGCCAGGGGATTAAAAAAAAAAAAAACCACAAACTGGTGTTCAGTAGAATTGAACTCATGGCTTCAGTACTTCAACTTCGCCTCCTTTCGTGACTTCGGGTCTTTTCACCGCTTCAGGACTTCGGCTTCGGCTGTTTTCGTGACTTCGGGTCTTTGCGCTGCTTCAGGACTTCGGCTTCGGCTGTTTTCGTGACTTCGGGTCTTTTCGGCGCTTCGTGACTTCGGGACTTCGGCTTTTTCCGTGACTTCGGGTCTTTTCGTCGCATCGGCTTCGGCTTTTCGGCACTTCCGCATTCGGCACTGAAGAGGCAAGACGTACGGCTCGGGCGCTCGTAAGGGGGGCCCGGATCTTCAAAAAAATGCAGCGCTGCCGGGCCCCCCTTCATGCCCGGGCCCGGTACGCTTGTCCCCCCTGTCCCCCCCTGATGGCGGCCCTGTATGAGTCCCCTCTAACTTCAGTATAACAACTGATTTAACCCTTTAAGGGTCTTAATTAAGGTTCCCTGCACATGTATAAGAAAAAGTGGTAACTTCAAGCATTTGCACCTAACGATGCCTAACGGGCGGTCGGATCGCGGGACTGCATCAACGAATAGATGCGGCCGCGATCCGACGGGATTTTTTGTCCCATCTGATCGAGATCTGGCCGACTTTCGGCCAGATCTCGATCGGTGAAGCCCGTCGGAGGGCCCCATACACGGGCCAATAAGCTGCCGACACGGTCTGGCGGCAGTTTTTATCGGCCTGTGTATGGCCACCTTTACATGCCTTATGCAAATTAACCTAATCGCAAGATCACTAGTGAATGTTCGATAGGTACAAACGAACGCTAGTGCATCTTCGCTATGAAATGCTCGCACTGGCAAAGTAACGCTAGTGAAAAGTCGCCAGCGTTCAATGCCCAGGACGAAACTTTGCATTTTAGTGAATTAGCGTATTCGTATAGCATTTGCGCCTGGCAAAGTGGTGTGTTGTGTGTGAAGCAGTCGCTGGCAATTCACCCTAAGTCTACTAGAAAATCATGTAAACATTAAATAAGCACAATACTCTGGTTCTGCTTTCAATAAGGATTAATTATATCTTAGTTGGGATCAAGTACAAGCTACTGTTTTATTATTACAGCAATTTTAAAAATGTGGATTATTTGGATAAAATGGAGTCTATGGGAGACGGCCTTCCCGTAATTCAGATCTTTCTGGATAACAGGTTTCCAGATAATGAATCCCATACCTGTATTAGAATTTTCCATAGCCAGTATTCAATAGTTGGGAGGACAGTGTAAGTATGAGTAAAGTCAATGTAAGTAATACTTTCATCGTGTTTCAACCTGGGGGAAATTTCTGCACTGTGTGAGAGAATGAACATTGTGGCCTTATAGATTTCCTTTTGCAAAGCACTGTCCTCTGCTAATACATAAAAATAATTAAACAAAATACTAAAAATGCAAAATGAAAAATGTTGATTTGGGCAGTTTCAAAAGCTGAATGATAAATGTTGAGCCAGTCATAATAATTTAGTCATGAGCAGGATTTTCTGATGTCAGAAATACATGACACATGCCACAAAAACATTTCTTTGAAACAATCGCACCCAGACAAAAACTATGAATAACTAAGATGCCACAAAACATGGAAAAGCAATTAGAGCCAATAAAATTTGTATTGAATTCGAATAAATTTTAAACAATTAGCTTTCTTCTCAATGTGATTTCTGGCCAAGTAGTCCACAGGGATAAATGTATTTTCTACATTTATTACTCATTAGAAAGGAGTCATTCCTGTCATGCCTGAACATCACTGGATTTATCATCATAAATTCAAAAGGACTAATGGACTAGGCAGGCCCATTCAACTGAACACCTACCCCATGAGAAATGATATGAAATATAAATTGCCACTTAGACAATATATAGGAAATACAGGTCAAATCTGTCAACTGCCTATACTTAAGCAACTAAAAATATTTGAACAAAAGAAATTATATATATTTTTGGACTTTTGCACTTTGATTTAAGTGTTGCTACTGCTATTAAATGCATTACTGTAAGGGGATATCTGTCTATCTATATATATATATATATATATATATATATATATATATATATATATATATATATATATATATATATGTATGTATGTATGTATGTATGTATGTATGTATGTATATATATATATATATATATATATATATATATATATATATATATATATATAATACACAAAATCCATGAATATCTTGTAAATTATATCCTTATAAACGATGAGTTCTGATGTCATATATATATATATATATATATATATATATATATATATAACAAACAAGGGAAAGTTGTGCTCACCACTAGTTTTTAAAATCATTAGGCGGGGGTGCAATGAGGGTGTGACCACAAAATACATATAGACAAATACAAGATTCCTCTGCACTCAACCCATTATCAATATATTTAAGACAGCGACATTTTGTGCATACTGCTACTGAAAAATGCCTTACCCTTTAAACAAAACAGGGATTGTTTGTCCATATATTGCAATATATTTAAGCTGGCCAACTACGTCAAAGTCATCCCATATCTGGCCAGTCCTATGCTCAATTTTCATCTGATTCATTAAGAATATATATATAATTCACAAACGCTATGAATATCTTGTAAATTATATCCTTATAAACGGTGAGTTCTGATGTCATCAGTTATAAACGGTGGGTTCTGATGTCATTTCTGTCACATGACTCACTGAAACATGTGTATTATAATAAATAAAGTACCCCGGTTGCAAAATATGAGGATATTAGAAGTTACCTCGGAGTTACATGACCTGTATAAAAACACTCGGCCTTCAGCCTCGTGTTTTTATATGGTCATGAAACTTCTCGGTAACTTATAATATCCTTATATTTTACAAGAGGGGGTACTTTATTCACTATATAAATGGTGAGTTCTGATGTCATCGGTTATAAACGGTGAGTTCTGGTGTCATTTCTGTCACATGACTCACTGAAACTTGTGTATTATAATAAATAAAGTACCCCCAGCTGCAAAATAGGAGGATATTAGAAGTTACCTCGGAGTTTCATGACCTTATATTTTACAAGAGGGGGGTACTTTATTCACTATATATCTCCTCTTGCAGGCTGTGTTTATATATTATCCAGAATTCTTGGGACCTGGGGTTTTCCAGATAAAGGGTCTTTCTGTGATTTGGATCTCCCTACTTCATCTACTAAACATCATTTAAACATCAATGAAACCCAGTAAGATTGTTTTGATACTAATAAAAATTAACTACAATATATCTTAGTTGGGATCAAGTACAAGGTACTGTTTTATTATTACAGAGAAAAAGAGAATTTTTTTTTAAAAAAAAAACATTATTTTATTAAAATGGATTCTATGGGAGATGAGTGTGTGTGGGTATGGGACCAGTTATCCAGAATTTTTAGGACCTGGGTTTTTTCCAGGTAATGGATCTTTCCGTAATTTGGATCTTCATACCTTAAGTCTACTAGAAAATCATGAAAACATTAAGGGGCAAATTGTGTTTTCCACGAAAATTCGAGTTTTCTAGTTGTATTTTTTGGCCACAACTCACATTTTTGGGTTCAAAAAAACCTAGAATTTTATTATATATTTATATAAGATTTATTATAGCCCGACCCTGGAAATAGCTTGAATCTGAAAATACACCATCTAAAACCTGTTAAATTCATGTAGAAGTCAATAGCAGAGGTCCCTTGAACCATTTGAAGATGTTAGCCTTGCATGATGTTTACGTTTTTTCGGAGGCTTTTGCCCAAAAACTAAAATGATTTAAGCAATTCAAGTTTTTTACCCTGAAAACTTGATTAATTCTAGTTTTCAAGTTTCGGATCTCAAACTCCCAGAATCAGGTTTTTCCCATTCTAGTTTTTTCTTAAATAAGATACTATTCAAGTTGTGAGTTCATTCAAGCTATAAAAAACTCTAACACTCGAAATTTGATAAATAATCCCCTAAATAAACCCAATAGGCTGGTTTTGCTTACAGTAAACTTTAATAATAAACTTCTGTGCTGGAATTAGCCCGAAAATATGACCTTTTCAGGGTTTTCTGGCAAAAATCAAAAAAATGTTGCCAAAAACTCTGAAACAAATTGAGCGACTCAGGAAAAAACACAGATTTGTGGTTTCACTCAGTTTTATCCGGTTTTTACCCCAAGTGATTGTATTAAGCTTTTTTAATAGTAAATAAGGTCAAATTGTGGCTTACACTCAGACTTTTTTTATTTAAATAATCAGAATAATTCAGATTTTAGTAAATAATACTTTCCGTGTTACTTGTAATCCTTTTCCAACCAATTCAGACTGAATTCCCTTCTTCTTGGATAATCAGTTCAGATCAACAGGTTCATGAAGAGGCATTGAGTAATACAAAAGCCTATGGGATAGCAGGTATGACAGGGCCCCGTTTTTCTAGGGGTACCAGACCCTCCTATTTAGTCAAGCAGTTTAATTTGATGGCAGCAAAGCTGTTCTGTGCTAGTGGCCTCCTTTCCTAAGGTGCTTAAAAAATTATGGAAATATTACTGTTGTTTTTGACGATAACAATTTTGTTTTTCATTGTGATATTGTACAATGCAATGCTCAATTAAATTTTAGAGAAAACATTCCTAAAATATTAGATATAAGTCAGTCTGAGAACAAGAATAACGGATAGTTAATAAGGGGATATATCTAGTTTAGAACTGGCAGAATAAAACTTGTGTACAATAGGGATCCATGTATTAAAGAAACTTGACCTCCTATCTTCCTTTCCCACAACAAAATATAAGAATTGCTCTTTTCGGGGAATTTAATACAAATAAGATCATATGTAATTATCTTTGCCTGAAATCAGCAATGGCAAGCACAAGTCATAATCTGTGTGCATCAATTATTTAATCATGTCATTTTCCTACAGTGCCAAATCAAATCAATACTTTTTTATGGCTGGTATGAGACACTAATTTCTGAGCTAAAGAAGTAAGTAATGACATATCACTCCATAAAATGAGGCCAATAATTATTTCCCATATATACGTTGCTATTTCTTGATCTCTGACTAGAGTTAAGCTCAGTTAGTGATGATGATATGGTTCTTAAAAGAATGTAGACACAATTAGCTAATGTAATTGTCTTGCTGCCTTGATAGGAAAATACAGCACTTTGCCACTATCATAATGGCACCAACTTCATGTCTAGTCTCTTTAGTTGGTTGCTTTGTCGCTAACCCAGTGCCTCTAAGACTACTTGCTATAGTTTTTCAGCTTGGGGCTAGAGACTTTTGTTTTAAAATTTATTAAACCATGAGGATGGAAAAGTCAGAATTAGAAAATCCTGCACTTCAGACCTGTCGAGGTTGCATATAAGTCAATGGGAAAAGTCCCAATGATTTTTTGATGTGCGCTGGGTTTCATGCAATACCCCAAAGCTTTGTAGTTTTCAGGTGAAAATTTAAAAAAATCAGGAAAATCGGGAAAAAACGGAAAAAAACATGGAAATCTTGGTACCTTCCACCCAGTATTGCAAAAATGATAAAAATTGATTTGAGAGAGCTTAATATGACACCTGGGGGTTATTTATTAAAGTCGGAATGGGTTTCACACAGTAATCCAAACATTTTGGGCTTTTCCGCCAAATTTCACGAAAAATTCAGATTTTTTGAGCGACAATCTGAACAAGTTGCAGTTTTTGTGCAACAATCTGAAAAACGTTTGTTTTGTCGATTCAATGGTTACGTATTTTTCAATGATAAATAAGGGTAAATTGTGGATTCTTGTTTAGTGATGGGCGAATTTGCGCCGTTTCGCTTTGACGAAAAATTTGCGAATTTCGTACGAAATTCGCGAAACGGCGAAAAATTTGCGAAACGGCGCCGGCGTCTCGTTTTTGACGCCGGCGCCCGTTTTTGACCCCGGTCCCGTTTTTGACCCCGGCGTCCGTTTTTCGGAAAAAAAATTTTGACGCCGGCAAATTTTTTTTTCCGCGAATTTTCACGGGCGTTTCGTGAATTTATTCGCTGGCGGTGAATCGCGCAAATTCGCAGCGAATTCGCCCATCACTATTCTTGTTTGATCGGATGTTTTTATTAATCAATCAGAAAAATTTGGATTTTGATACATAACCCCCCTTATGTGGATAAGGTGTCATATTAAGCTCTCTCAAATAAATTTTCACCGTTCTTGAAATACAAGTGAAACTACACATTTTTTGTCTACTGAGATTATTCTTGCCAAACAGAAAATATGGGAGTACACTGAAACAGCAGCCAGAATATATTGTACTATGGATTATTTGATGGGCATGCAATGTCACCAGGGATAAGCAAATTTTTTCAGTTGATACAGATTTATGGCAAAAATATTTGTGAATCTGCACTAGAATTTCAGCATACATTTTGTTTTGCCAATTACTTTTGTGCTTTTAAAAAACAGAAGAAAATGGCATTTGCCACAAAAAAGTCACCCAACGATGCATTTGGTGCAATAAAAAATGAGAGAAAAAGCATCACTTGACTAGTGGATTTGTGGCGAAATTCTGAAAAAATGCCTATAAGAAAATACGCCCATTGACTTAAATGCATTAGGACAAAACATTCACCATAACAAAAAACGCCCATTGACTTAAATGCATTAGGACAAAAAACGCCATAAGAAAAAACGCCAATTGAATTTAATGCTTTTTGAGTAAGAAAAACTGTTGCGCGTGAAAAAACAGTCCTGTGTAAAAAGGCCCATTGACTTCAATTAAGTTTGTAAATTTTTCGACATTCAGCAAATTTTTTTCGCAGTTTCGCACATTTTTCAGTGAAGCAAAATGTGACACATTAGCTCAACACTACCCTTAACAATAATACATTTGTTACAGGAAAAAAATGACCTTTGACTCAAGAAAAGCATTTGGCACAAGAAAAACCGAACCTGGTCTCCAATGCATTTGGTATGAGAAAAAACACAGCGGGACAAGCTGACAAGCTGACACGAGGTCACCCATTCTGATAAGAAGAAAGGAGGTTCCGCCTAAATATTCGGAAGGGTTTTTTACAGTGAGAGCTGTGAAAATGTGGAATTCTCTCCCTGAATCAGTAGTACAGGCTGATACATTAGATAGCTTTAAGAAGGGATTGGATGGCTTTTTAGCAAGTGAGGAAATACAGGGGAATGGAAGATAAGCTCATAGTTGACCTGGTCAGACTGCCATCTTGGAGTCAGGTAGGAATTATTTTCGCCCTCTGAGGCAAATTGGAGAGGTTTCAAATGAGGTTTTTTGCCTTCCTCTGGATCAACTAGAAGTTAGGGAGGATAATATATAGACATAAAAGGTTGAACTTGATGGACGTGTGTCTTTTTTCAACCAAACTTAATATGTCACTATGTTACTATGTAAACAAAACACTGCTCCTATGAAATGATAATGGCCAAAAACACATGTTTCTACCCTAAGTTTCTTATGGTAACCTTGAATATATTTTGGGGCTAAGGGGCACATTTACTTAGGGTCGAATATCGAGGGTTAATTAACCCTCGATATTCGACCATCGAAGTAAAATCCTTCAACTTCAAATATCGAAGTCAAAGGATTTACCGCATTTCCTACGATCGAACGATCGAAGGAAAAACGATTAGAAGGATTTGAATCCATCGATCGAACGATTTTCCTTCGATCAGAAAATTATTAGGAAGCCTATGGGGACCTTCCCTATAGGCTAACATTGCACCTCGGTAGGTTTTAGGTGGCGAAGTAGAGGGTCGAAGTTCTTTTTAAAGAGACAGTATTTTCAATTCAAAGTCGATGTCGTAGTCAAAGGTCGAAGTAGCCAATTCGATGGTCGAAGTAGCCATCTCATCCTTCACTCGAGCAAAGTAAATGTGCCCCTAAAAGTCTCTAAGATTGATTCACCCAGTAGTCTTTCTTTGTTGTTTCCACTTACAGTAGGTTGTGCCAGTTATATCATAATTTTGTGGACCTAACCTACAAAGAATCTCCAAAGAAGAGAAAGAAAACTGGATGATTTATTCTTAGAGACATATAGGTCTTCTAGTATATCATTGTTTTATTATTGAAGGGCTTGTAAGGTTTTAGTGCACATTCAAAATTAGGCTTTGCCGCCATTATATGAAATTTATGTAAGTGAAATTAGATTAGATTAGCCCCTATCCAGTGCTATCAATGCCTATTTCTTTATGAAATATGAAAGCAGAAGGCTATAGATGTTGTTTATTAATATAAAGTACACACATTATGCAGAGCATTTCAGATGTTTCATGCCATTCACATCAGCCCCTTTAGACCCTGTGCCAGCACAAAAAATAGAAATAACCCTACCTTAAAAAAAATCCCTACATTGTATAATGTTTCAGGCCTAACTAAAACCTTTGTGTTTTGATTGCCAGACATTTCTTTGAGTGTGCTTAAGCTTTTGTTGTTTTATTTGAATTGCCTTTGAGTGACTCTTCTGACAATAACAATTCTTTGGAACTCATAATTTTATTTGTCAGACTAAGACAGACAAAAAAAATCATTAAAGAGCAAGCTTGTATCGTAAGGCAGGTGTTCTAGCTAGGGCTGCTGCAATATTCTTTTGACACAAAAGTACCTATAAATAAAAATACAATACAGACCCCCCCCAGATGAAAGCATACAAAGAATTTTGCATTTGAACATATGTAATGTTATAATAAGTTAGCGGAGGCATGATATTACTGCTCGCTTTGTACTACCAGAGGGATTAGTGTCTCACGAGAGTTATATGCTTGAAGACACTTACTCATCATAGGCTAATATGTTGTGGCTTTTGTGTTACTTTGATTGCAAATTCTAATTGACAATTCCCAACCATTAATGTATAGTGCTGCATAACTTGCTGGGCCAATATAAATAAATGATGATGACGATAATATGTGGTGCTCTGTCACTTCTTGAAACAAGTTGGTGGTTTTCCATCATCATCATCACAGCAGCCTATACAACAATATGACATTGAAAACTGTGTAATGTACTTTAACATTGCATCGAGCACAGATCAGGGATCCAAAACTATTGACTCTTCCTATCAAACAAACATGATTGTACTGACTAATTGAGGCTGGAATTGTAATGGTGTAATACCACAGCCTTGTTGATCAACCTATGGGAAATCTTTTCAAAATTGAGTGGCTCCTCAACTCTTGCTACAGATTTGGGTATAAATTTATAAAGGGATTGGGATTAAGCTATTGGGACATTCATGCTTGTGCGTATAAGAAGGGGGGCCTCTAGCTATTTCGCTGGTACCATACATGAATACAGATGCTCTTATATGGTTAAAATCTACTTTTAATATGGGAAATGTTGCACAGTGAAATACATGATATTTTCTAGTTTATATTTTAAGAATTGGTGACACACTGTAGTACTTATTCATTGCACTATCCATAGCCAGATTAACCCATACATGACTTAATTTCTGTAAATCTCATTTACTGGAATGCACATTTCTGCACATCCGTGAAAAATGCAACTATACCTGATCCACTCTGTTACAATTGGTATCCCAAACCCAGAACAAACCCCAAGGTCCCAGTTGCGGCTCAGTCTTCCGCCTTCAACACCCACCTTTGGCTGCGGGAGCAGATCTCTGCTACTCGGGGAGAGGAGGGGGAGAGGAACATGGGGAGAGTTCTGGGCAGGCAAGGGAACAGCAAATGGTACAGGAATGGAGTACAAGAAGTGTAGTCAAGGGACGGGCTGGGTCAGTAACAAGGATCAGACAATACGGTACTAAATCAGGAACAGGCCAGGGTCAGGACAGGCAGGGAAACATCAGAGTCAGAACAGGCAGAGGGTCAAAAACAGATATCAATATAATAATCACACCCAGGAACTGCTAAACAGAACCTATATTGGGCAATGATTCAGTGCAGGACAGGGGTTTTATAGGCAGCCTAATGGCTTATACTGATCACATGGGACCAGTTGGGGCCAGATAGATAACCGAGCCATTCCTATTTGCAATTACTAATATAGCAATGGGAGTGAACATGGGCCTTAGGTGTCTGCTCACATAAAGCAGTGGTAACTCAGACAACCCATGAACACCAGGTCCCTGGTTCAACTCCAGAAGGATATTACACACTCTAACACAATACAGCCATGTTTTTGAAACTTCCTTGGCATTACAGTTAATATAATTATGATTTTCATTCTTTTTATTATAAAATAAAGGCTATTTTTTAAATGAGATGATGATGGTGTGCTTTCAGAAAATGTTATATATTTTCCAATTTAGTATTTTTTTCCCTTTTTTTATTTTTACAGGTAGGAGGCCAAATGGATGTTTGCCTAGGCCTTACGCTTTTTCATATCCACTGGTGTTGAATAGTCTTTTACTAGTTGCCATAGCAACTAATATCAGAGGAACACTCAGCTCTGTGTTCATCCCCTAGAAAGCTTCAACAGATGTCTTCAACAAATTGCCATGAAAAGACTTCACTCTCTGTACCTTGTTAAGGGATAAAAATCAAACAACAAGATGTCCCTGCCATCGCTGCTGATATAAGCATCCCATAAAATATGTAGAATTACACCTCTTACAGTGAGCTAGTAAAATCTCTCACACCCACCCCAATTCCTCCGGCTTTTCTGCAGAACAAATTTTTAAATATTTATGTTCGTATTCCTACATGAAACACAAGGGCATTATGCTTTGCAGCTGACATTGTCTGGCGGTGCCATGCTAGAAGCAGCTGGCTAACAGCAGAGAATGAGAGCAAGATGATAAATTATTGATTTCAATAAATCACCACCCTTTTGAATATTGGTCTTGAAGAAAAAGCTTGCACGTTACTTCAGGGTGAAAGTGTCAAGATAATAAATACTAAATTGGCGGAATTGTGATTTGTATTATTCATATTTCTATTTTTAAATCATCTGTTTATGAGCCACCCCATGTTTGTTGAAGAGCAGTAGCAAACATATGTATTGCACACTTTTGTCATGTTCATGTTGTCATGTTTTATTTTTCAGAATAATGGGTTTTTTTTAAAAAAAAGCAAAGCAAAATTGAGCTGGATTATTACTACTAAAGCCTATGCCATGATACTCAAAATGTATTTCTGCCACTTGAATGTAATTTTATTACAAGGGTATGTTATGGGAGATGTTATAAATCGACTGGTTGCTTATGGACTTGTGTCCCAAGTATACACTACCTCCATCTTCTTGGTATTATTTCAACATAATACATATACAAACATGTAAAAATAACACAACTGGAGCTATGGAAGTGCAAACCCATATACATGTTGCTCCGCATATGTGGACTATAAAACCAAAGTCAAATAAAAGTGTTTCTAGGAGAATTTTTAATTATAAATGGCTTGTTTTCAAGAAACTGGAAACCCATCCATGGCTGTTGTAAGGTAGGGGGACAGGCTAACACAAAGAAACATACTGTTCACTTTTAACTTAACTTATAAGTAAGCTTAGTGACTATGAATTTGTTGTTAATATCATTATCATTATCCCTTTTTTTCATTCTTTCTGTAAAGTTAAAAGTAAAATATTATCTGGTTGCAAAGGTCATTCATCCTCCTAACAACAAGAAATCAGACTAAGGGGGTTATTTACTAAGCTCCCAATACCCGAAATTCCCCGAAATCCCCCGAAATCCGAAAAATTCATGATTTTTTTATAAGATTGGACTTTTAAAGAAATCATGAATTTTTCAGAATTTATTAAACCCTGAGTGCTAAAATGCCTGAATATAAAAACACAGGATCGCAAACCTGTCGAGGTAGCATAAAAGTCAATGGGAACAGTCCCATTGAGTTTTGGTTGTTTCGGGCAATTTCACAATGTTTCTGGAGCTTTCGGGTGAAAACTCCGAAAAATTTTGAGATTTCGGGGAAAATTCAAGAAAAAATCGTGAAAATCAGAGTTTTTCCCGTAAAGCAAATTTTCGGGAAAATGTAATAATAAATAAGCGTTAAAAAAACGAACGGGTTAGATCAGAGTTTGTAGCAGCCGATAAGCAAACAAATAAAGTCAAATAAAAAAAAAACTGACATTGCATTTTTCAAGATTGCCTTTTGATTTTTTCCTAAAATAGAATTTTCAAAACTTATCAATCACAATAATATCAAACACGTGTATTAAAAAAATGTGATGGGTAAAACCCTGTTAAGCTTCTATATAAGTCAATGGGAAGTGTATTTTCAGCATTCAAGCTATTTTATTTTTTGAGTTTCTGCAACAATAACATTTGTAAAAAAAAAAGAATAATGCAATTTTCCTTTTTTTCCTGCAAATTAATGCAAACCTGTATTTGTTATTCAAATATTGTAAATAATGTAAACTGCAAGCAATATTTGTTGATATGCCCCTGTGGGGAAAAAATAATACTAAAGATGGAAATAAGATTTTAATGAAAAATTGTTTAGTTTTAGCTTATAGTCATATCTAACAGTTCTCAAGTTTTTATTAGAGACAACTGGATGCATACATTACATAGCTATCTCAAATATGTTGTCTCCCTTTATTTATTTTATGTATTTTTATTTTTAAAACCAACTCAGTCATTAAGGCTCCATCCATCCTAATGCAAATGTTTTAAATAAACAGCCATCATGACTTTTACTTTAAAATGCATAGTGAATGTTTATGTAGTTTAAAGCTTAATTGTATTAAATAGAAATATGCATTTACATTTACAGCTATTACATAAATGTAACCAATGAGATTGTTGTTGATGGCCTTTTTTATTGAATAAATAAGCTGTATATTGCAAGATACTATTTCCCCAACAAGTGTTATTATTTTGCTTATCACTATATATACATATATTTAGATTTATAAACAATTTGCAATGAAAAAATGTTGGGGTACATAATAAATATAATAATATAATCAATATATTTTATAATTTTTTGGATTCGGCCAAACCCCAGAACCGTTTGTGAAAGATTGCGAACATTTTTTACTTCCTTGTTTTGTGACAAATAATCACGTGATTTCCCTCCCCACCCCTAATTTACATATGCAAATTAGGATTTGGATTCGGTTCGGCCAGGCAGAAGGATTAGGCCGAATCCTGCTGAAAAAGGCAGAATCCTGGCCAAATCCCAAACCGAATCCTGGATTTGGTGCATCCCCATAATTTTTTCATAAGTCCGATTTTATAAAAAAAATCACACATTTCTCATGATTTTTGCATTTGGAGTTTAGAAAATAACCCCCATAAATGTATTTGTATCAATGGGAGGTTTTTTTTCTCATGTCAAAAAATGTGTGGGGATAGCCAAACTAAACACATGCTAAAATTCGATCACATATTCACAAAAATGTGTGGCAATTGTGAAAATACAAATATCACTGTATCAGCTGAAATGTACCTATCTCTACAAGTGTAAATATGTTAGACAATATAGAACCCCTAAGATGTTGTACATGGGTAGGTCCATTTTCTAATGGTCAAATTTTAGAGAACTTTTTGAAACCAAGATAAACTAAAATTACGAATGCCCTGAAAGTTATTAAAAGATCCAAATAAAGAAAGTACAAACAAAGATAGCTGTTGAAAAAAAAATGTAAAATATGAATTTTTCATGAACAAAGAAAAAAATTTTTTTACGACCATGAAAGTTTTGATCTCTGAAAACCTCTAAAACCATGAATCAATGGTTGATCTTTGCAAGAAAAGAAAGGGAACTTCCATTGACTTCTACATGACCTCAACAGCTTTTACTTGCCGTTCTCTCGTATTCATGGATTTTATGGATCTGGGTTTTTTTGGATAAGGGATCTTCATACCTCAAGTCTACAACAAATGTTTTAAACATAAAATAAACCCAATAGGATTGTTTTGCCACCTGTGTTGCATTCACACAACTTAATCACCACCAAGTACAAGGTATTGTTTTATTATTTCAGAGAAAAAGGGAATTAAAAAATATTATCTGCTTAAAATTGACACTATGGACTTTCTGTCTTAAAAACAGAAAATTGTTTGCTTTGGGAGACATTAAAATATATTCTAAAATATCTCACTTTTAGTGGTGCATTGTAACCTATAATAGATGTGCATGATATATTTAAAATGATATAATCATAATGAGGATATGGGATATTTATTTTATGTAAGTAGCTCTTTTATTTTATTTGTTTATTAACCTCTGTATATCTGTCTAATCCAATAGCAGTAGCATATGGCCACACATGGATTTAATAATTAATGCTCTGAATTCACATGTGAAATTTGGGTTCAGCTGGTGACTTAATACATAAAATCAATGCATGAGGCCTGAAAACTATTAGTGATGATCAAATCTGTCCTATTTCTGTGTGCTAAAAATATGCAAAACCACAGAAAAATTTGTGAATTCCTTCAATGCATTGAAGTCGCAGTGGTTTTTTTTCACGAAATGCAAGCGTTTTTTTTCATGGATTTTTCATGCAGAATACATTGAAGTCACTGTGGTTTTTCCCCTGTTTTTGCACGTTGCTTCACAGGCAACAATTTTGCAGTAACAATTTTGCTGTAGTTTCATAGATGGCAAATCATGGAAATTTTCTGCAAATCTATGCCTGTTGAAAAATGTTGCTCATTACTACTTACTATTTTGGCTTAGTACGCCAGAAGTCATGACAATGGTTTTTTATATAGGTCAATGCTTTAGGATCCATTTAGCTTTAATTATGGATTAAAATGGCAATATCCCTTCCTACTGTCAAGCTAGTAGCAGGATCCAATGCTTTCTTGTGTCGGGTTGTATTTATCTTACATTTGAAACTAGAAGAAAACAAATCTGTTTACCAAAGGATGTTTTTACTCTTGTTTTCTTTAGGAAGTTCCAGTGTTTAGTTTCATGCATGCCTGCAGGCTAGAGCAGTGGGATCACACTAGATGTCATTGAACCACAAAAAAAGCTGTCATTTACCTACAATGATAAGGAACTGTGGAAGCTTTTGTTCCCCTTCTCTTAAGACAGGAGAGCAGCAATGGAATATTTTGCAACTGGTTAGATTTATACAATGTTTTGCTGTTGACTGTGAAACGAAATTACATTTGTAGGACTAGTGAAGTCCTATAAACCAATGGACAGGCAATGGGGTTATTCATATAAATTCAAAGTACATAGGAGAAAATGTAATTGTCTGCTCTTGTTGATCTCCCATAAAACACGTTAGGCACATATTAATGGTCATCAAGCTTTTAGTCAGTGCCTTAAAGAAGAACTAATCCCTACAAATTAATTTGGATAAAAATTCCATATTTTATATAATGACCTTATTGCACCAGCCTAAAGCTTCCGCTTCTCAATAGCAGCAATGATCCAGGATTTCAAACTTGTCACAGGGGGTCACCATCTTGGAAAGTGTCTGTGACACTCACATGCTCAGTGGGCTCTGAGCAGCTGTTGAGAAGCTAAGTTTAGGGCTCGTCACTAATTATCCAGCAGAAAATTAGATTGGTCTGTAATATAAGCTGATGCTACAGGACTGATTATTAAATTCTGATGCTAATTGCACTGGTTTCTGTGCTGCCATGTAGTAATTATCTGTATTAATTACTAATCAGCCTTATATTGTGACATTTATATTCTATGGGGCACATATACTAATGATCGAATTTCGAAGTGGTAAAACTTTGAAATTCGACCATCGAATTGTAGAAATTCGATTTTCGAAGGTTTTTTTTGAGTCAATTTAAAATAGTTTGAATTCAAATAGTTTGATCAACCATAGAAATCGTTCGAATCGAAACGATTCAAACGATTTAATCGATCGTTCAAACGATTTTCAAAAAAAAAACTTTGACTTTTAAAAACGTAGCCAAATACTGGCTATAGGTTCTAGGAGGTCCCCATAGGCTAACATAGCAATTCTGCAGGTTTAAGGTGGTGAAGTGTCGAAGTCGAAGTTTTTTAAAGAGACAGCACTTCGATTTTCAAATGGTCAAATATTGAAAGTTTTTTCAATTTGAATCCAATTTTGGCCTATTCTATGGTCGAAGCACCCAAAAATTACTTCGAAATTCAAAGTTTTTGAATTCGAAAATTCACTTTGAATTCACTTCGACCCTTAGTAAATGTGCCCCTAATTGTACTGTATATTGTAAGTTGTTCCCTAAGCTCAGTAAGTGAGAGCAGCACAGAGCATGTGCAGTGAAAAGAATATGGGGAGCTACTGGGGCATCTTTGGAGACAGAGATCTTTACTGCTAAAGGGCTATTGTTGCTTTGGGCTGGTACAGAAGCACAAAACATAATGTACAATATTTCTAGTTACTTCTTTAGTTAAGTTTTACTTAAGTGGAATCTATTTCCATTCCTTTCCCTGTGATGCAGTCATAAATGCAGCTGAACTACAATAATCTGCTCAATAATCATAAATAAGCACATTACTGAATACAAAGAGAGGAAAAAATACAAACACGCACATTTAAATGCCGAGAGAGCAGTCAGACCCTTGAATAAAGGAGTCAATGGTCAAATTTCAAGGTGATTGGAGTTTTTTAAATTGGAATAAAAAAGACCAACTGAAATTTATTAAAAAAAAACTTTTTTTTTTTACTTCAAGTGAATAGGCTGTATTCGATCGTTCGGATCGTATTTAAAAAAAAAAAAGCTTAGATTTTTCAAAGTCCACCAAATGACTCCAAGTAGGTTCTAGGAGATCATAGGCTAAACAGCAAATCAGCAGGTTTTAGATTGCCAATAGTCAAAATTTTTAAAGAGACAGTACCATTTTTTTTATTTCTTTTCAAATTTGAATCGAATTTGGACTATTCCCTAGTCGAAGTACACTAAAATTAGCTCGAAATTCTAATTTCAAAATTAGATTTTTCAATTCAATCCTTGATAAATTTGGCCATTAATGCATTTTTGCTATTCAGTTCTCCTCTGGATTGCAGTTGTTACGTCCAAAAAGGAAGGTGCAGTGTCAGACTGGGCCAGCATGATACCGGGAAAAAAACATGATGGACCCCGCAGACCCAATCCCCCTTGCAATATTGTTTCTTCCCCACTACCCTCCCTCCCCTGGTCACAGCAAAGTAAGTATAAGGTGAACGTGTTGAGGGAGGGGCTGGTGTATGGTGGGTGAGCAAGTGAGCAGCAGTCCCTGAGACAGATCTTATGAATATGCACACATGAACTGAATGATCAATCAGCAAACTTATTATACTCATTTTGCTTGATATGGGGCAGGACATCCTTAGTGGAAGGGTGGCCAAGCTGAAATCAGTAAGCCCTACAACAGGATAGCACAGATATGTTCAGGAGGTGTGAGATGAATATGGGATTCCAGGTAAAGTAGGTAATGTCATCTAAGAGTAAGACGATGACAGCAAGACTTTATATTTATGTTGTCCAACATACTATCCTTTGGTTTTTTGGGAGTTGGGGAGTTGTAGCTCAGAAGATCCATAGACTGGACAATCCTACTTTCTATACACAATGGACCAGGCAGTCTTAAGCACAGTGGTTTGTGAAGCTCCTATCTAAAGAGAAATGTTGGGAGGTATGGGGCACATATTGGCTTCACTTCAGAGGGCTAAACTCAACTGTAGGTTTGGCTTACAAGGTTCATACAAGAGCGCTCACCTGAATGTGGTGCCATATCAAGTTAAGCAGTTATAGAGGAAGGCCCAAATAATCTCAAGGTGCCATCTTCTTTTTCAATTGCAATAAATTCACTACGGCCAACATATCTGAAAATTCTGAGCCCGTTCCATTTATATGGCAGTTATACCATAATAAAAATGCCCCGTGAATATAAAATCTTTCCTGCTCTCAGTGCTCTTATTTTATATCCTCTGAAATGTTTGTCACTGCCATTGATATCGTTTTGATTGATGTTTGCTTGTTACAATCAGTGGATGGGATCAAAGTAAAATGACAGTAATTTTCCTTACTTACATATCATTATTAACAAGGTACTAGATTTTCGCTTCAAAGCACAGCAAAGTGTTCGCTCCTTTTAGAGACACTAAACATATAGGATGAAACCATCACATTTTATTGGCTTAGCCTTTCTCTGCACTGTCTATAAAAAAAAAAGCATCACTTTAAAGCATCTATTTAACATTCATGTTCCTTGGTTAAAGATGACCTTAAGTACTTTACAGCTTGGCAGTATTTGAAGTCTAATTAACTTTGACTTTGTTGTTGAAGTATCATAATCTGCAGTTTCCATTGTCACACAGAGACAGGTTCTTTAAGGTGGGATGGCTATTATTCATAAACAGTATAGGGTTATCAGGAATAATTAACACACACTGCCTAAAAAGGAAAAAATGAAAAAGTGGTACATTAAAAAGGAATCAAGGAAAATACAGTATTTATAATTGTATAAGCCTGGAATTATGGTTTACTAATAAGACCATGAAACATTATACCAGTGTTTTTTAATTTTTGACATGTGGTTATATAACACTTTCATTTTTTCATGTTATGCTTGTAGTTATATACTGTATTATATATCAAAACTAGGGATAACTTGCACCATCAAAATAGCTATTTTTTTTTTAAAAAGGGGTTCAGTTATGGCGTCCATTATTAAGAATGATTGGGATCTTGGGTTTTTCA
Organism: Xenopus laevis; assembly: GCF_017654675.1. Taxonomy (NCBI): domain Eukaryota; kingdom Metazoa; phylum Chordata; class Amphibia; order Anura; family Pipidae; genus Xenopus; species Xenopus laevis. The sequence goes on along the minus strand of NC_054371.1, from coordinate 210,432,848 downwards.
TTCTGCAATTTAGATCTTCCTTACATCAACTAAAATAACATGTAATTCATTGCACCACAATGAAATTGCCTGGGTCAAACTGGGCCAGCGGGACACCGGGAAAAAAACCTGATGGGCCCCCGCCAGGCCAGACTTGGCCCTTCGTTGCTTCCTGGTTGTTCACTTTTACGTGCATGGGCGTGTTTCTGCATTTTTTGTGCATACAATTTTATGCGCATGCTCGTCACTGTTTTTTTTTGTTTGCACATGCGTGGGCCCCAGTGGGCCCCAAAGGCTCCAGTTCAACACTGTTTAAATCAATAAAACAAAACTTGTACAGAAATATTAAATATACTAATAGTAAAAACAAATGTAGTTGATTCAGGTTCCAAGAATATCACATTGTACCTATTATTAGCATATAAGAGAGTAAAAATCAGAGAAAATTTTATGTAACTACAGTATTGTGAATTCATAAAGCTAGAAATCTTCAACCCCACTTATTTCAGTAACTACATCTAAAGTGACTTTTCTGACCATGCTTGAGAAGAAAGTAGAGTATACACGTGTAACATAAATAGGTAAATTATTTTATCCTGGGGTTGAGAGTTGCTACTGTTGATTCGCTGCGAATTTCCGCCCAAATATTTTTGACGCCGGCGACAATTCCGACGCTGGCGACAATTCTAGGTGCCTATTGACTTTAATGGGTGTCAGAATTGTTGCCGGGGTCAAAAATATTTGGACGCCAGTTTCGAGAATTTCGTGGGAAATTCGCGAATTTTTTGGAGAAGCAAAACGGGAGAAATCCACCCATCACCAGTTGCTACTTCTGGCATCCGTTATTCAGAAACACATTATCCAGAAAACTTACATTACAGGATTGTCATCTCTCATAGACTCCATTTTAATAAATTCTTTAAAATCTTTACAAAATATTTCCCTTTTCTCTGTAATAATGACAAATTTCATTCCAACTAAGATATATAGAGAGCATATTTATCAAGGGTCGCATTTAGATTCAAGTTTTTTTCACCAAAAAAGAAATTTGATTTTCAAAAGTCCACCAAATGACTCCCAATTGATTGTAGGAGGTCCCTCATAGGCTAAACACCAATTTGGCAGGTTTTAGATGGCGAATAGTCAAATTTGAATTCTTAAAGTACAGTACATGATAAATTTCGAAATTTGAATTTCACATTTTTTTTAAACTCAAATCAAATTTGGACTATTCCCTAGTCAAATTACACTAAAATAAACTCGAAATTCTAATTTAAAAACTAGAATTTTCAATTTGACCGTTGATAAATCTGCCTTATAGGAGGCAAAACAATCCTATTGGGTTTACTTAATTGTTTAAATATTTTTTCGTAGACTTTTGGTATGGAGATCCAAATTACTAAAATACTACTTATCCTGAAAAGCCCTGATCCCTAACATTTTGGATAACATGTACCATACCTGTAGAAAAGTTCAATGCATGGAACCAGATTCATAACCTACTGGTTAAGTTATTTTATAGAGTGGTGTGCCTTTATACAAAAATTAATTGATAAGATTTGTATCCCTCCAACAATTCATACATTTTCAAAAACAGTAATTATAATTAAAATCTTGTGACTAAAATTCCCTAAGCCACTATGTGAATGTACTGTATATCCCATATAGTGGCCCTAACTACCTGTGTCACGCCCCTGTCTAGTTACTGTATTTTAGGAAAGTGTTACTTGACCAATGCATTGGTCTTGTAGGCTGTGACTTTTTTTATAGATAGTGAAACCCATTTTATGATCATAAACTGTTTTGAAAAATGCATCGCTTTCTAAAGAAATAATTACTAGCAAGAAGTGGGTATTTCCAAACCTTACTTAACCCTGGCCATATATCAGTCAGACAGACCTGTTTTGGCCCCATGCATGAGTTGCCCATTCAATGTATGTCCATCTTATTTATTTATGTTACGTTCTTCTAGTTGGTGATTATTTTTGTATTACAATGTTCCAACTAGTGCATGGATTTGTGGCAGAATTCTGCATTTTGCCATTTGCAAATTTTTTTTTTTTTCAAAATATTTGCCTCAAGAAAAACACAGTGAAAAAAAAACACATGAAAAAAAAAGTCCATATACTTCAATGCATTGTGCGTGAAATTGACTTCAATGTATTTTGCACAGAAAAAAAAAGCCCACAAAAACACACAAAACCCCCCATTCACTTTAAAGGAGAACCAAAACCCCCAACAAAAGTCCCCATCCACAGAAATCAAATGAACCCGCTCTCTGTTCCCTCCCCATAGAATCTGTTTCAATAAACAATGGCACTCATAGTAAAGCTGACCTCTACAAGCACAAATGGGCAGCGGAGCTAGCAGGCACCATCTTCTGAATCTTCATGTTCTTCTCCGATCAGTTTCACTACAATGGAGCTTGCTGGTGCATGTGCAGTTAAAGAGAAATCCTGGACAGGGTCGGACTGGGCCGGCAGGACACCGGGAAAAAACCTGGTGGGCCCCCTGTGTCTGTGCCTCTCTTCCTGCCGTGGCAAAACAGCAAAGTGCATGTGCACACAAGTGGCGGGGGGATGAAGGGGGGTCCTGAGGCAGCAACCCCGGTGGGCCCTGGGCCCCCCGGTCTGACCCTGTTGGACTGCTGTGCTGCTCAGGAGACTTTTCTCTGAAGGACGAAGCTGCTAGTTTTGGACCTTTATTTAGGGATTGGTGTGGTGTTTCCTCTTAGGATTATAAACATACAGTCTGGTGATGTACAGTAATCATTTTAATGTGCTCAAATCAGTGCCACTTCCATAACTGTTAATGGAGCCTTGATTATTTTTCAATTTGTAAACCCATTTTTTTTGTTAAATATATTTATATGTATTTTATTTTATTAAATAGACTACTCTTCATAAGGACCGGTTATGGATTTCCTACACATTCCTCACTTCCTGGCTTTTATTAGCATAGTAAATAACAATCGCTGGGGGTGGCTTCTGCACAGCATAACTTCTTGATCAATAGGGAAAAATAGTACTTTATACAGAATTATGTCAAGGTAACTGAAAGGTATATTTATTTTTAAAGTAATGCCACTTTTCTTTTTTTTTTTTTTTAACAAGAAAACGCTAATTATATGGAATCCAGATTCTTTTAACTTTAACTATTTTTTTTAAATAACATGCTATTATTAAATGTCAGAAGGGTTGAAATTTAAACGTACAAATACAAATGCTGTGTAGCGTGTACCTTTTGAGTATCCTAAGCTCTGAGCCAGCATCTGTAAACATTTTTTCTTTGGTGGTTTATCCTTTAAATCTGGTTTTAATTTGCCTGATAAGCATGTTTCTTTGTGCCAGAGCCACTGCTTTCCTTACTTTTATTTGTGCTAGCTGGAAATAATTGAAAAGATTTAATGCAGGTAATTGATTAAGATAAACACTGTGACTTTGTGAAAAGCCTTATGTTTCCTATTGTAAAGACGTATTTAATCTCTGCCAGTTATATGGCTATAAATACGAGTAATAATAATAACAATAATAATGATGTTATTTAGATAGTACTTTTCTGCCAATAAGAACTGAAAAAGCAAACCATGTGTGTAGAATTCGAATAGCAGTCTCAGCACTGATTATTAAAGCCAAATAATACTTTGGCCACACATAAAGAAATATTGTTTGCTAGTTTAATTGTTACTGAAAGAATTTTTCTAATCTCTCTCTCTTTCTGAGGAGTCCTTTAGGCAACCTTTTACCATTATATATATATATATATATATACTAATTTGTACAGACTGATACCCACCGGACTTTCACAAAAATACTAAAACATAGGGGCAGATTTACATATGGTCGAATATCGAGGGTTAATTAACCCTCGATATTCGACTGCCGAAGGTAAATCCTTCGACTACGAATATCGAAGTCGAAGGATTTACCGCAATTTGTTCGATCGAACGAAAAATCGTTCGATTCAAAGGATTTTAATCCATCGACCGAACGATTTATCTTCGACCAAAAAAAGCTTGCAAAGCCTATGGGGACCTTCCCCATAGGCTAACATTGAGGTTCGGTAGGTTTTAGATGGCGAAGTAGGGGGTCGAAGTTTTTTTTAAAGAGACAGTACTTCGACTATCGAATGGTCGAATAGTCAAACGATTTTTAGTTTGAATCGTTTGATTCATAGTAGTGATGGGGGAATTTGCGCCGTTTTGATTTGCCGTAAAATTTGCGAATTTAGTGCGAAATTCGCAAAATCCGCGAAATTTGCGAAACTGCGCCAGCGTCTCGTTTTTGACGCCGCCGCCTGTTTTTTTGATGCCGGCGTCGTTTTTGGGTGAATTTTCGCTGGCGTTTCGCAAATTTATTCGCTGGCGGCGAATCGCGCAAATTCGCCGCGAATTCGCATCTGCCGAATAAATCCGCCGATCACTAATTCAAAGTTGTAGTCAAAGGTCGAAGTAGCCAATTCGATGGTCGAAGAAGCCAAAAAAAAACATTCGAAATTCAAAGTTTTTTTTGTTCTATTCCTTCACTCGAACTAAGTAAATGTGCCCCATAGTGTAATGCTATTTTGGGCTATATCAGACCAACAGGGTTCATGTCTAGTTACAGTGGGGCTCATTTATTAACGCAGCGCAGCGCTAAAAAGAGCGCAGTGGCCTGACATTTGCCCAGCGCATGCGAGTATTTAATAATGTAGCCCACGATACCTTAACAGTGCGATTTGTGCGCTAATGTAGACACAGACAGGTGCGATGTGTGAAACTGCGTATCAGCTGTCGCAGTGCTTATAATAAATTGTGCGCACAGGAAGATACCGCAAAGGTAAGGATTAGTTGTGCTCATGTATGAATGCGCTGCTTTAATTAGTTGCGTCACATATTGCGCATATTGCGTTCACTTAGACGCATCTGCATTTGTTTCTGTGCTAATATTTGTTTGGTTGCAAAGGTGTTTAGCCTACCTGATACCCTTAAAGGAACCTTGGTCAATATAAACATGTTGGGTGGAAGGCGTGGTTAATATGCACTTTACACGGGTTGTTCATCTTTGAGTTAACTTTGAGTTAACAAACATCCCCACCAACAGCAGCACCATTGTATTTGCCAGAACCCAGTTTAGCAGTGTGGCTCTGCACACATATATAAAATTCTCTTTTAAGCAACATGAAACGCAAAAATGTGAATATACTAGCGCAGCTGGGCAGGAATGCGCATTTTGAAGAGCGTTACTATTACGCCACGAAGAGGCAGTCGTAAAAATTGTGGTGCTGTTGCCCGGGTGCAGTTTTGCACATATACAGACGCAAATCTGCGACGGCCGCAGTGCAAGCGCATTGTAACCACACCCACAGCCACGCCCCTAACAACCACGGCATCGTTTGCGACATAAATGCCCAATCTTTTGCGCAATGCGCATAAACAAAACCATCGCAAAAGCTCTGTGTTATGCGCAATATCACGGAAATATATTAGCGATCACGCTCGTGATGGCGCAGACAATCTTTTGCGTCCACTTATGCGCTGCGCTGCTTTAATAAATGAGCCCCAGTATGTCTACAGAGAATGGGTTACATTTGACTCTAACACTTAAGGCAGGTCCTTCACAAAGTGGAAGAGATGAAGGCATGGTGTACTGCAACTACAAATCCCAAAGGCTACTGTGCATAAAAATGAAAAAATAAAATGCCAGGAGGTAAAACAGAACAAGAACAGTCAGAGACAAATTATCCACATGGTTACTTACAGTACAAAGAGCCATATGCAGAATAGGTAATCAGAAGGCTAGGACAGTAAATCAGAGACAGCTAAATGTGGTCCCTGCAGATGTAGTTAAGGTAGTACAGCATACCTCCAGGCAGAAATACCTCAAAAGTGGTCATCTGGATCCCACACAGTGGAGTAGTCATGGAGAACAATCTAAACCTGACTCTCTTACTGCTCTTACTATTTACCCTTACTATCTTACTATCTTAGTACTATGAAAGGTATTTATCCTGTCTCTAACTGAGCCTCATTCACGGGGTCCCTGCTCCCTGACTTATCTCTAGAGGCACTGGTTCCTCTCTGGCAATATTGGATTTACTGGGCCTTGGTGTACCCAGGATCAGTGGAAACATCCAGATGAATCAGCAAAGGAAGATCCACCCCTAACCAGACACTATGTTAAAGTGTGTCAGGAAGTGGTCATAAAGCCTCTTGGCCAATAACTAGAATATGCAAATAATAAACTAGATACATTGAGATCTACATAGCAACTAGGGAGATGAGGAAAGGTATGGATTTAAAGCCATAGGTGCATATTAACCCTATGGGCCCATACATAAGCTTTTATTAAAGAACTATGCAGGTCAACATTTTGGTCCCCATCTTGAACCTTGAACCTTTATCAAGACCCCAAGACACACACACACACACACACACACACACACACACACATATATATATATATATATATATAAAAATGAGCTTAAATTTGGTCTGTAAAACATGAAAATAACATCCATGCCACTTAGGTCACTTGAGTGGTCACTTTTCCACAAGTGATCCAGTCCTCTGGCTCATGGGCCAAGGCTACCAAACAAAGTCTACATCAAACAATGCATGACTTGATTAAAAGAAAAACATTTGTAAATGTCCCATTGATATCATGTACTTCTTGTAGGTTGTTGACGTAGGTATGGCAATCCACCCATTGTTCTAATTAGGTTAAAGTGGTAGTATACCTCCTTGTTCAACATGAGACCCCCTTGTTCAACATGAACTCATTAAATAGGACTTAAGTTGTTTTACCTGTTTTTTAATTTTGAAAAATAAATGTATTTCTTCAGCTTAACAGGGCAAATAGGAAACGGAAGCTAGTCTATGTTTGGTCCTTGAGCGGTAGATAATTCAATTAATTATTTACCTGGCAAGGACCAAACGTGGAGTAGCATCAAATTTCCTGGTTGCTCTATTTAACTCAAGAAATAACAAAAAACCATAGTATTTTTATGATGAAAACCATTGATGCAATGCCTATTTATTAAAGTCTTGTTGAATAAGGGTGGATACTGCTCCTATTGGCTCCTGATAAATTGACCATAATATGATGGGTGACTGTAAGCTTCCAAGTGGCAGGGACCGATGTATACATTTTTTAAAGCTCTGTGAAATTTGTTAACACCAGTGGTGTAATTTGGTACTGTCGGGGCCCCCCGCCAAAAATATACTGTGGGGGCCTGGTGCAAACAGTCCTCTTTCCCTAGCCCCCCTCCCAACTCTGTGCTGCACCTCCCAGGCTGGCACAGCTATGCTATTTTAAAGGTAAAATATTGGTCGGGAAGGGGAACTATGAGGCAGCAGTCCCTGAGGTCTGGCCCCCCCCCCCTTTGCCCCCCCCTTGTGGCTGTGGGGGTCTGCTGTATAGGTAGTTCGCCAGTGGTTAACACTAGATAAACAATGATAATAGTACAGAATGACAAGAAAAGTTTGCAAAAGCCGGAAAAATAAGGGTTTCCCCCACTCGTCAGAGTGCTTACAAATGCAGTTAACATTATATTCAAGTGTGTAGTCGCAGGCAAAACTACACTCAAAGAAGGCAAAGTGCAAAGTAATATTTGAGTATAGGGGAATATTATTCCTCTATATTAAAATAAAATGAATTTAAGTTAATGTTGAGTGGGTCGTTCTTATGGACAGTGGGAATGGTAGACATGCTTGCATTGGAACATTGAGCCCCTCATTAGGAACAACAAATATGATTCCATAATTAGAAGTTCTATCAAGTGCATACTACTGTAAATGGTCAAGAATACATTTTCATTTCAGCAACTAACAGCAGGAGGCACATCAATTATTTTAGCCAGGCTTTGCTTTTAAATATCACTCCAACAACAAAATTGGTCAACATCATTATATCTATGCTTGCCCTTAATATGCATTTGTTCTCATGCTCTTTGTGTAGATGATGAAAACAGATATTGTTCCTTTTCAATTCTTGTTGGGGGAAGTAAGAGTTCTTCACTATTCTTTGCAGCTCCTACTTCTTCCCTTTCAGTGTCAGGTAATATGTTTACTCTAATGGACCTTCCCTAATTATCATAATGACTGCCACTGGTAGTCCTATTATCCTGGCTTTTAGGAGCTGATGATATCTTAGCAAGGGCACTGCAGGTCACTCTCTGGCCTGGCCACTGCATGTTCTCATCCCAAGTTCCAACATTTTTTTCCCTTTTAGCACATTGAGGACTCAATGATGTTGCAGCCGGGAAGATATAAGCATCAACAGTTAAAGCACTTGAGCATGGAGCACTTCCTTTCATCAGGAAAACCCTTGCCTTCCTCCTGCACCTGTTGCAAGCGTGTCTATTATAGGAACACTTGAGAGTCTTTGCATCCAGCTTTCCCTTTTACAAATAAATGTTTTGTTAGGAAAGTATGTTTAGGGCACATCATCTAGTTGAAAAATTATACAGTCTGTAATTACAGAATTTTCTATACCTCATGTTTCCTTTTGCATAGACCATTCCAAGGAAATGGTCTAAACATTTATTTTGGAATCTAAGGGGCTGATTTACTAACATTCAGTTTTCTTTTTTTTCCACAAATCATATTTATTTCTCAAAAAATGTATGTTTATTATTTCTTTGAAATTCAAAAGATTTGAGATGTATTAAGTGCAAAGCACAACATTTTGCATAGTAAAAGCAGTCAAGGTCCCATAGAAGTCAATAGGTGCTGCCCTGATCCTATTAGACATTTTTTTTAAACCATTCAGACTTTCAGAGGTTTTTTTCGCTAGTAATTATCTGAAAAACACAAAGTTTTAAAGATATTTTAAACAGCACATGATTCAGTGGGGTTTTTTTATACGTACTTTTTATATTCAGATCTTTTAATAACTTCATGGCATTCATGGTTGTTGACAAGCAGAGTTTCAAAAAGCTCTAATGCCACTAAAACATCAGCCTTTAATAAATGGACATCCATTGGTTAAAAAAAGACACAATTTATTAATGTTTCAAAATGTCTCTTCATATTATAATTCTGTACTAATCCAGATCATGTGACCGGCATGAAGCTCAGTAGGACTATGATGCATCTTTTTCACTGTTAAAAAGTTTTGTTTCCCACAGTATCTAAGGGGCCGATTCACTAACTTCGATTGAAGGATTCGAAGTTAAAAAACTTCGAATTCCAACGGTTTTTTTGGGCTACTTCGACTATCGAATGGGCTACTTCGACCTTCGACTACGACTTCGACTTCGAATCAAAGGATTCGAAGTAAAAATCGTTCAACTATTTGACCATTCGATAGTCAAAGTACTGTCTCTTTAAAAAATACTTCGACCCTCTAGTTCGCCATCTAAAAGCTACCGAAGTCAATGTTAGCCTATGGGGAAGGTCCCCATAGGCTTGGCTAACTTTTTTTGATCGAAGGATATTCCTTCGATCGTTGGATTTAAATCCTTTGAATCATTCGATTTGAAGGATTTAATCGTTCGATCAAAGGAATTATCCTTCGATCATTCGATCAAACTATCTGCGCTAAATCCTTCGACTTCGATATTCGAAGTCGAAGGATTTCAATTCCTAGTCGAATATTGAGGGTTAATTAACCCTTAACAGTTCAGCATATTTTAAAAATCCTATATAAATATATAGACTATTGTGGGGTTCTCCACTGGGTAATTGTTTCTCAACCCTTTTATAATTATGTCCCTATATGTGTACGTGTAGAATTAGTAGTAAGTGTACTGGGGATATTAAAGGACAATGAAAGTCTCTGTCTTTGGGGTGCCACTTTGTTAGGTCCATTCAGTCACTCTAATTGTTGACTTCTAACCTTAGGTCAGTACTCTCCCCTTCTTTAAAAAATAAATGCATTGGGCCAATGTCCTTTTGTGTAGGGCATTCTGCCATCTTGTTCTAGGCCCTCAAGTATTTCCGGCACATGCTCTAAAGAAGGAGCAATATTAGTAAGCATCTAGAGGTGATCAGAACTGGCTCCAGTTGTAGTTCTAAAGCGTGTAGTAGGTGAGTACTGGCAATCAAAGGTTTTGCATTTAGAAATATTTGAAGTTAATTACCACCCCCTCCTATGGATATTATTTTACATATACACAAAGCAGTTTTGGTTGTAGTTTCTGTTCCCTTGGTTTGTGTATGCTCAGAATTCGCCTGTGCGGATGTTTCAGGATTTAACAAACATATATAATGCAGAAGTTTATAACAATCAATAAGTGATATCAATGATGCTGAATATAATAAATACAGGAGTCCCCTGTATGCAGCTGGGTGCTCTGTGTGTATTTTATTTAGTGCTTGTAGCAGATTTGTTTGAATGGATCCTAGTTGGAAGTTGTCAAAGCAAAATATTTGGTTTCAAAACAATTATCTCAGAGCTTAAAGACATTTCCTTATTTTCTTTTGTTCAGGCTAGATAGCAATGGATATTATTTTTGTATCTATAATTTAACGCCAGACCTTAGCTGTTTGTCAACAGATCATTAGCATCAACCAGGCAACCAATTAGCTGCTTCTACAAGTAATAACAAAATGTAGCTTGAAATAAACTGGCTAAGCAAACAGACAGCTCCTACGTCTGATGATAAAAGTTGGAGGACACTTTTTTGAGAATGCTTTATGTCAGATGAAGAATTCTCACTGCAGTAAATACGGTATCATTTTCCAGTTGCTCCAATGCATACCTTTACGGGTGAGAACAACTGAGTAAATGCTTGATTTTATTCAAGATGTTGGATCTTTTATGCAGAAAGCTCCAAAATAAGGCACTCATTCATCATTTTTCCTAGAATATTAGTAAGGCAAACAATTCTTATTTTCTTTGCTTTTGTCTGTAACAAGAGTCCAAGGGGCAAATTTACTTACCTTCGAAGTTTCGCCAGGGCGCTGCTAATTCACTAAAGTTGCGCTCAGGGAGGCGAAAGGTAGCGAAGTTGCACTAGCGTTAATTCGTCAAGCATAGCGAAGTTATGCTAGCGAAGCCTAAATGAAGCCATGTTAAAGTACAAATGACGTATATGCAGGACCGCCATCAGAAATCACAGGGCCCCATACGACAGAATTTCCTGGGCCCCCTGGGCTGCGCCCACTGCAAGCCCCACCTACAGGTCTGCCCCCCACCACACAGTAAAAAAACAAAAAAAATATTGGTGGCGAGGACCCCACATGTTAATAAAAAATAAAAAGACATTGGTGGTCAGGGCCTCCCATAAAAAAACATTTGTTTCCAGGGCCCCCCATGAGAAAAAAAAATTGGTGGCCAGGCCCCCCCCATTTTAAGAAAAGTCAGCAGGTCTCAGAAATATGGGGGGCCCGTCTAATCAAGTAAGTGTGGCATGGCAGGGCCCCCCTTACCCTCGGGGCCCCCTACAACTCTCCCCCCTGTCCCCCCCTGATGGCTGCCCTGCGTATATGTAGCAGAGAATACATTACACTGCACAAGCCTGGGAAAGCTTCATCAAATAAAATAGAGTTGTTATTTTGCTGTATAGTTTATGTGCCATATGTTAAGAAATGTAGGGGGGAAGGAGGGTACCCCCAAAAAAATTTACGATATTTTTCAGCCTATCACCCTTAAAAAAGTAAAAGATGCCAGCATTTTTTCGAGTCTTAAACTTTTTTTGAAGCAAGTCCTATCTACTCTGTTGCACTTCACCTGGTCTGAGGTGGCGAAGGCAAGTCTGGTGCAAGAGGTAACCTTCAGTAAAAGGCGCAAGTTAGTGAATTTGCGTAGTAACGTCCCTTCGCCATAGCGCAACTTCGCGTACCGTAAGGGTGCGAAGTAGTGCTAGAGTAGGTCCACTTTGCTAGCAAATTTACACGAGCGCCCGTTAGTAAATCTGCGAAGTAGTGAAATGATGTCACACTGGCAAATTTTCGCTAGCGTTAGCCACTTCGCCCTTTAGTAAATTTGCCCCCATGTGCATTGTACCAAGCTAATTCACTAAACTAGCATAAATGCATGTTGATGGCCATAAATGAATGCTCTAATGTTTCTCTATCAGTAACGTTAAAGCATAAAGGAACATGCAAATTACCTTTAACTTACTCACAACACAGAGTTTTCCCACTTTACAGGATGTACTGGAGGTTATAAATGATCCTATAGCTGGATTTACAAAGTTTTAGACCTGTGAGCCTCATTCAATTGTAAAAAGAGTTGGCAGCAACACAAGCATGAAAGAAGCACCTGGGGTTGTCAAATATGGGCTGTGATTGGCTGTTTGGTAACCCTATTTGGACTGACAGCCTACAGGAGGCCCAGTTGTACAATACACCTGGTTTTTATGAAACCAAAACTTGCCTCCAAGCCTGGAGATTAATTTAAAAATGAATCACCTGCTTTGAGGCCACTGGGAGCAACATCCAAGCGGTTGGAGAGCAACATGTTGCTGTGAGCTACTGGTTTGGGAACACTGCCCTATAGTATGGAAATACAATTCTGAGATAAACTGATACTGAACTGTAGGAGATATATTAGTGTGCAGCCAACTTCTACACAAAGACATACTTTATTTACTAAACTGTGAATTTGCTTCTCTTTTAAATTCACCAAAGTTCACCTTAATTCGCCAGGTGTACTTTGAAAATTCATCTCATATTTACAAAACATTTTAGTGCGCTTGTTCAGACATGTGGCGTAAATTCTCTGGGAGAATTCAAAAGTGTATTTTCCCCATATAATTATAGTATAGGAAATAGATTTTTCGCCATGAAGAAATGATGTGTGTGGGTAATTAGCATGGAAGATATGTCAGAGATAATGAGATGCAAAAGTGGCTGCTCTGTCTTTATAATTGCAGTTTGCCAGCTTGAGCATGGAGAAATTACTCTTGTGCTCTTGATACATTGGCAATAATTCACTGGGGAAAAGATGTGAATTTTTGCCAATGCACCAATGTGAAGTTAATTTGACAAAATGTTTCTGCTAATCTTTTAATAAATTGCCATTGTCATGGCAAATTTACATTTTTGGTGATACACCAAATTACAACTATCACCCTTTTGTAAATGCCCCCAAGTTGTAAATATTTTCACAAGCATGCCGATATGAAGCTCCCATACTTTGTATGGGGTAGCCAAACCAGTGGCAGCTCTAGATATTGCATCACTTTCCTGCAAATTACCCTTTAATGATTCATCCAAAAATTACTTTTAACCTAAATTTTAAACACATTTTTAAGAAAAGGCCAAAATAGTTCGATAATTGCTTCTCTAGAGGCATCTCTGCATTCAGTCATGTGAAATGTACCTTTTATTGGAACTTTTGATGTAATCTAAGTACAACTTCTTTTTGACATCTTTGATCTTAAGGTTAGCGGTCAAATCTACCACACAACTGCACTTTTATTGATCTGTTCTCATGCTGAGCAAATCAAGCCTTTTTTTATAGGGGAGATTGAACAAAGATAGTAAAACTGCCTTTGAGACAGGAGTTTATGTCTGTGCAACAACAGTGAAAGGCAAAGATAAGACTTTTATGAGACTTCCAAACTTAACGTGAACTCGAAGTGTCATTAAATAGGTATGTGTCATTTACCACATTTGTTTATTTTAGCAGATAACGTTGTTGCCACCCAGATGTATAGCATTCTTCTTTCTTTTAAACATTTTCATTTTCTTGATTTTTATTATGTCTCTTGTTTAGTTAACATGATGGTTCGTTCTCATATAAATTTTTATATAAATTATTAGTGCACAATATAAATACAAACATTGTCAACAATATTATAACGAAATCCCTTTCAAGTGGCTGTCAAAATTCTCCAAAAGTATATAGAACAGGGATTTACCTTGTAGGAGAGAACCGGTCTGGGAAAACTGATTTACTTCCCAATGTCATAAAACAAAATAATTGGCCATGTCTAGAACTATCATACAGAGAAGTATTTGGTTGGAAGAGATTATTACTGGCATAGCGAGACTATTTATGAAGTGGAGAACAAAGTTCAAGACCCAGGGAAGGTCACTTCATCTTGACCTTGGGCAAATCATTACATATGTGAATGCATAAGCAGCGTGCATTGCAGAGAAAATTGTGTACAAGCCCAGTCCATTGACAGTACTTGCAAATAGATTATGAATGTAGATAGAGTAATTTTCAAAGCAGATGATATTCAGAGGAGATATTTGAAATTCTGTGTGCTGGCTGAAAGAGGCAACTTAGACATTTTAAATTTTAAAAGCAAATAGCTTTACATGATCAAAAAAGGTTTTGCTAGGGGCCTTACTACAAGTTGGATAAACTATGTTAAAGCTGGAGTTAAGGAATTCATTGCATAGTATTAGATTTTGATGTACCGGTTTTCTTTTCTTTTCCATTTGCCATTATACACTAGGGAGCAACTAAACCAATAGAATTTACAGGGATAGAATGAGGCAGGGGGCAAGGTAAGGATAGAAGCAATAAACAGGGACAAGGGGAAGTGCCATAAGAATTACTTTGGTTTCCATTCCTATAAAAAAGCAGAGATTGGTAGCAACATGTCCCTTGAACACACTCTCATGATGAACGTTCTAGGCCTTTATTATTTTGGTTGGGATAGAAAGCATCTGTACATCTTGTAACATAAGAGGGGTCTGCTATGGAGTTTAATTTAAGATACTGTATTTGAGTAATATAATCCTAACAGCATTATCACAAATTGTTTGGTCATAATTCTGGGACCCCTGGCAAGGAAGGTCCTGATCACTAGTAAGACGAACCCCATTATTTCTCAGTGCTTTCCTTCTCTGCTTATTTATTTTGTTAAAGGATAGCAATGTAATTACATGTTAAAGTGTTTCAATGAAGTAAGGATGGTACAAATTACAATAGCACAATGTTATGAATGTCTTGGGAGTGTCTAGATTGCTGTAAATGGGACAGCTTTAAAGGGATTATGTCATGATTTTTATGGTGTCAATTTTATTTCTAAATTATGCTGTTTACACTAAAAATAATTTACTCTAGCATGTAAAATTTCATTCCTGAACCAGCAAGTGTATTTTTTTTTTAGTTTATAATATTTGTCTGTAGGCAGCCATCTCAGGTGATTTTGTCTAGTCATGTGATTTTAGAAAGAGCCAGTACTTTAGAATGGAACTGCTTTCTGGCAGGCTGTTGTTTCTCCAGCTCAATGTAACTGAATGTGTCTCAGTGGGACCTGGATTTTACTATTCTACCAGGCAGCTTTTATCTTGTGTTAGGGAGCTGTTATCTGGTTACCTTTCCATTGTTCTTTTGTTAGGCTGCTGGGGGGAAAAGGAGGGGTGATATTACTCTAACTTGCAGTACAGCAGTAAAGGTTGATTGAAGTTTATCAGAGCACAAGTTACATGACTGGGGCAGCTGGGAAAATGACAACATGACTAGCCCCATGTCAGAAAAAAAAAATCTGTTTGCTCTTTTGATTAATGGATTTCAGTGTATAATTATACTGGAGCAGCACTATTAACTGATGCTTTTAAAAAAACAAAACATGTTTTCCCATGACATTATCCCTTTAATTCCATCTGCTGAGCTTTCTCTTAGGAGAGGTAATAATATGGCTTACAGGCCTGCCAAAGTACCAGGAGATCTCTCTGTGTGGGCCTAGGACCTTATGGGTCATGGATCAGGACATTTCCAATAAGAACCAACTTATTTTAAACTTAGGTCTTTATAACACCAATAATATTTAGTACTGTGTAGATTAAATTGCTGTGAGTGTGAGCCCTGGATGTCAGGCTCAATCTAAAACTGGTTGAGGACCTTGTATTGAGGATGAGTAAGTGCAGGGCTAGATCCTTCTCTATATACAGTAGCAATGCAAGGTGGTATTTAACCAAGGAACAAGTTTCCCTTTATATAAAATAAAAATAGCATCCTTAACTTCTAGAAAATAGGATAGTGATATGTATTGCCTCAGAAAAGTACATAAGCGCCCTTTTAGATGAGAAACCGTGTGTAAACTGATGTCAAAAATGTTTATTTTATTACATATGCTTTCTGATGATCAGCAACGTGAAGGATTCTGACTATGGATGAGAAACAGAAAACTATACGAAGCCAGGTTGAATGAAATGGAAAATAAACACTTAAAAATATTATGTTACTGACCATTTACTTCTGCAATTTAGAAGCAAGAGATGACAATATATATAAATGGCAGATATGTGTGCTGTAGAGACTATTATTTTACATGCAAGACTGCAACTAGCTATAACATTACATATCTAAAAAGTGGTTTTCCTCAAACTTACTGAACATTGATTTGTGCGTCCAGGCAAATGATCAATAAAGGTTAATGAAGAGTAAATTGATGGTTTCAGGACTTGATTGTTTAGGCCTTCATATATCAGTTGCTTGCCATCGGCAAAACATTGACATTGGTGCATGATTGGGACAATTAATAGATGCAGCAAGGATTGATCACTAATCATTCACTTTAGCCATACTTAGCAGGATAAACCTGTCAATTTTGCAAGACTCAGTAGAAAATAGAAATACACTATTCAGTGAACACCAAAAGGTCTCTCTTATACTCTCACTTAGCTCTACCCATTTCATGGAAGCAGAGAATTAAGTCACAGTAACCCTTCCAACACCTTCTCCTGACTCTTCCCTTATATACGTATATTAGGGGTCTATCTAGTGAACCCCATGTCATGGAAGCAAAAAAAGACAGTAATTCTTTCACCACTTTCTCCCTTTGACATTTATATTAATCACTAATCAAGTACAGGTATGGGACCTGTTATACAGAATGCTCGGGACCTGGTGCTTTTCAGATAATGGTTCTTTCCGTAATTTGGATCATCATTCCTTAATTTTACTATAAAATATTGTAAACATTAAATAAACCAATAGGCTGGTTCTGCTTCCAATAAAGATTCATTATAACTTAGTATGGATCTTGTACAGAGAAAAAGATAATAATTTTTAAAAATTTTGATTATTTGAATAAAATGGAGTCTATGGGAGACAGCCTTTCAGTAATTTGAACAATGGGTTTCCATATAACAGATCCCATACCTGTATTAACAATACCTATTTTGTATGTATTTTAGATTTTGAGGTTATTTTCAAAATTCAATTGAGGCAAAAATTATTACAATTAAATTTTTTGTGACCATGATTTTTTTTCCTCGACCACATATATATATTTATCAAAACACTCAAATATGTTAATTTGTTAGATAAAACTTGATAATAATAAAAATGTAATGGGTTCATTCAGTTTTACAATGTTAACTATTCAAAAAAAAGACTTGAATAATAAAATAACTTGGATGATAAAAATACACCCCCTTGACTTATATAGAAGCGTGACAGGCTAGCAGATTTTTTTTATATATTTTTGATTGATACAATTAAAAAATTGGAGTTTGGAAAATTTGCATTAGAAACAAATGAGTCATCAAATTTTTTCTCACTACCATTATATCTAACTGAAAAAAAAATCAATCTCAAATTGTAAGAAATTCTCCCCTATATAAGAAGTGTTTTTATTACTTTGCAGAAAAGGGATAGAAAAGTGTATTCAAATGTGTCGGTATCTCACTACTAAATTAGAATTTGTCTATTTATTGCATTTTTTTTTTAAATCACATTGACATGTTTGATTTCCACAAGATAAAAACTGATAAAAGAAAATCCCAGTTAGAAGAGCAGTTGCTAGTTTGGGGATTCTGTTTTACTCACAGTTCTGGTCATCTTTGGATTCTTGGATAATGACCATGAACCTATCAGTGCATTTCACAGCCATGTAATGATCATGACAGGCAATTTCAGTGATCAAATAATGAAGCCAATGTTTTGAAAATACTTATTTTGTCAACAGCTCTGCTTCTATTTTTCTCACATGGATTCTTGATAATAGAGAGCCAGGAACAGCTGTTAAAAAGCTGCTTTTATGTGTTGTGGTGCCAAATAATTGAAATGGTCTACCCGTTAGTTCTGGTTTTATCTAATACACTGGAATATTTTAATTCTAGCAGATAGAATATTATGTTTGTTTGGGTGGGGCAATACTTGATGGTAAAACAATAATAAAGTGATTTTAAGTCACAGGCCACAGTTAATATTTCTTGCAGCTTGTTTTGCCAATAAAAAAAATATCCTGCAGTTTTATTATTAGAGAATAACGATACAAACAAAAACATGTATTATTATTATCATTATTTTTAATATAGCATGCACTGACCCACTTCAAGTGTGATACTTAAACGGGAACTCCGGCTTCCAAACTATAATTGGATAAAGAGGCCCACATAACACAGAAACCCCTAATATACCTATCACGTTATCAGTTTCTTCAAAAAGTATGAATAAATGCCATTTCTATGCTGAAATCAAGCTAACAGTTCTTCTCTTTCTACCTCATTTGAAATCCTGGCAGGGAAGGAGGGACTAAAACACTGATGTTACAACTTCTCCACAGCTTACAGACAGCATGCAGGAACTACATAACCCACAATGCATTGCACTATGATGTTCCTTTCCTTATTGAAATCACGTGTGCAGAGAATTGTGGGGTTTGGAGGATGCAGGCGGAGGACAAATGGTTATTGATACAAAGTAACAGTAGTCAGCCAGCTCAGCAAAGTAGTCAGAGAGATAAGCAGGAGAGCAGGGGGCTAGGCTTAGGGAACTGGTTCAATCCATTACAAATCATGAAAAGTCTGCATATTTTTTAATTGATGTATATTGCAAAGTTGCTTGAAATTGTGTTTACTTTTCAACAAATTGAACCTTGTTCTTACAGCCAACAGCTAAACAAATATCAAATAATATGAAATGATTAATGCAGGGGTCTTTCCATTTGTTTGAAATTGAACTATCATTATCAATATTTCTCATTGTTTAAACCTTTAGGAATTCTGTATTTCAGACCCCACCCCCAAGAAAACTAGTAGACTAGGATGTCAAATCCCATTAAAGCCTGCACCTGTGAATATGATCAAATGCAAACTACAAGTGTGATTTAAATCACCTATACTAGCCCAGTACTCAAGTATAAGCCTATAACATAGTGCCATTCTGCCTCCCATCACAGCAGACCTGGATCATGCCAAGACCTCAAACACGATAGAGTAGGGATGTATTCATTTGGCTGAATCCAATGCTTTTTCAGCAGGATTTAGATTCATCCGAATGACTTTAGGTCATGCGATTAATGGAATCAACTTTCTTTTCCCCTATCAGTACCCTAATATAAATATGCAAATTAGGAATAGGATTTGGTTAAGGATTTTCCTGAATCCTTCCTGGAAGATTCAGAGTTCAGCCAAATCCCGAAAATAGGGATTCACTGAATCCCTTCTATAGGGTCAGATGTTTGGGGTTGAAATTTAACAGATTTCCTATTATTGTTAAAAAATGAATACAGTAAAAAGTTGCTTAACTGGTCACATAAGGGTTGACCAAATGAAAAAATAAGAGCACTAAGGACTGTAAGAATGGTCATCTTTTTCATGAATCTGCAATAGAACTTTGCTACGCATTTGGCTTTACCATAACAAATTTAAGGGTTTTTTTGTGCAGGAAAAAAAGTTAAAACATTTGCCATAAAAAAACATTAATTCCAGTGCAATTGACATAAAAATATGTGAAAAGAAGCCCATTCACTCTGATGCCTTTGACTAAATTTTGCCTTTTGAGATTTTTTTGGTGAAGGCAATTTTGCCTAAAACTAATGAAAACACAAAAGCAGCTAATGTTACAAAATCATCACTCTCTTGTTGTTTGGGTGAACACTGTTGTGTATATGTGTGAACTTTTAAGATTAGCTACATATTCTTAACTCTAAACATTCTAAACACTCTAAACATTTCACTGGAAATAGGCTATTTTCGACAAATTATTGGTTTGTTTGGCTCCAAATTTTAGCCAGACATTGTTCTATTTATGTAAGAAAACAAAGAAGCAAATCAATAACTATTTGGATACAAAAACAATGTGATCTACGCCTATAATTTATTTATGCTTTCTGTATTAATAGTTTATTTTGTATAATACTACTTTGTTTGCTATGTCAGCAGAATTACAAGGAGCCAATGGAAGTCTAAAGAAATATATTAAAGGATTGCAGACACAGTTTAAGTTCATCCTTAAGCTTTGAAAAATGTGGTCTGAGCAGAGTTGCTAGTAAATGTCTACATCATAAAACAACTTCACTTAATTTCCCATGATTAATAGTTTTACTGAGCTTAAACTCTTGCTTCAGCTTGCAGGGAGACTTTATTACCTCTCACACTGGTGGTGAGGGTGGTCCAGGTAGGTCAGAGCCGAGGTCAATAGCAGGACACGTCTATTGACTTCAGACAACTTCTGCTTCAGTGAGGATTTTTTCCTTTTTTTTTAGAATAATAAAAATGAAAAATGTGTAAATCAATAATTCATATTATGAAAAGCATAGATAAAAAACGGTAAAATGTGTAAATCTGACAGTAGATCTGTTTAGCTGTATACGTTGAAAATGTTTTTGTACAAACAAGCCAAAAGTATATAATGTTTTGTTTATGGATGAAGCTTAACTTCCACAGTGAAAAAACATTAATTATCTTATTATCGGTGTGGAAAAAAACTAGTGAATTCCTGACTGATAAACCTCCCTACAAATAGTTCATTACTATGTCTACAATTCACATCACAACTCTTATTTGCCTATCGGCCTGTTTTATTTGGCAAATATCGTACATTTTATCAGTTTTCCATTTCTTTTACTGGATCATTAATTTACTCAAGTAAATGTGTATTAAGATTTTGAATTTTGGGTGTGAGGCATTTTACATTATTCAGTAATTTAAACATTTTAGAACTTTAAAGCTGTCATCAATGTATAACTAGTCCAGGCATCAGCAGCCATTAACTAACGTTGTTTGAATAGGATTGAAAACACATGCAGGAAAGATGTCGAAAGACTGAATATTCGCTAAAGCTTACCATGTAGATCAAAAGCAGCCATAAAAGAGCAGAAGTACAGATAGCAGGAAAATGTGACCAGCGCTGCACTTTTAATTGGAACTATATTTTTTTTACAGATTTTGGTTAAGTTTCTAAATGAATTATTGAGTATATTTCCTATACTGAGTACTTTATATAATGGAATGTGGGAGTGTTGTACTTTAAAAAAGAAAAAGAATAAAACATGAATTTTGTTACTAGTTATGTTTAGCAGGAACCCAAGACTTATTTTTATGGTACATCTAAATATGTCATTTATTGACATAACCCATTGTCATATCTACTTTCACATGTTAGATGTGACTAGAGATGAGTGAATTAAATTGGCAAATTATGACTTTCTGGGAATTTTGACAGTTTTTTGATTATAGGGTTACCATAAAAAATTTTCTTGGATGCTTTACAAAAACGCCTCTTTAGATACCACATACAGATTTACACTACAGTTTGGTATCAACTCTTCACCTTCTGTTCTAATTGTGTGGGGAAACTCACAAGGACTTAGGAAGGGTGTACAATCTCCATGTAGATAGCACCTTGTTTGGAATCAAACCTACAACCTCATTTATGCTAACCCCTGTGCTAAAATGCCACTGTCATTACCTGTATATAAAGGGCTTATAAGAAGAGATTAAAAAAGGAACAGTAAAGATTTACACTGAACTGCATGATCATCAGTCTTTGTGTAGCCCCTCATCAAGTAGGAAAACACAACTTATATACTTTACTGGTGCATGTATGGCCAATCAAAAACTACATGGACCAACAAGGAAGCACACTGGATAATGTTGGCTAAATGTGGAATGATCTGCTTATTTGGTGAGGGCTCCAAATAAGAAGACCATTCACCAATATGCTTGCCTTGAGGTGGGCAATGCTGGCTGATCTGATAATTGGTGCAAATGCAGACTGCCAGGGAGAGGACAGTAGCAACGTGCCAGTATGGACCTTCTCCTGACAGTAAAATCTGAATTTCCCAATGAATATGCTAAGCTCCCTGGTCTGCTTCAGCCTTTAACAGCCACCTTTCACCTCGGGAGGAGCCTTCGGCTAATCGGATGCCGCCAGGTTTTAATAAGAGAGGAGCCAAGTGAGGGTTCTGGACAAACAGAGGGGCACGATCGTTAGCAAAGTATTTTGGGCAAAAGGTCACAATACAAGGAATGGACGAAGACGTAGTCAAACAGGTCGGGTCGGTGCAGGCAGAATTCAAGCGTCATTCAAGAGTCAGACAGGCAAAAGGACAAAACCAGGAGATCAATCAGAAGAGTCAGGAAGGCAAAGTTCGAATTAAAGAAGTCAGAATAGTCGGTTACCAGGCAGGGGTCAGGATAGAATAGTCAGGCAGGCAGGGTCAAAACAGGAATCAGAAGACAGGATTATTCAGAATGGCACACAGGAACTCACAAAAGATGAACCTAACAACGGTCAATTGAGAAATACAAAAAGTCCCTTTAAACAGTGTCATTACGCCAGCGCTAATGCGCCTATAAATAAAGGAGATGCGCGCCGTGCGCACACTAAGAAGCAGGCACTGAAGATGATGGGAGGCAGCATGGCAGGTGTCCCCGATGGCCCACTAGACCACCAGGGTGAGTGTTCGTTACAGTAGAGAGGCAAGGCGCAAAATAAAAAACATGGTACATTCTACTTATGATGTTACTGGATGATTTGTCAAAGGGTATGAGTCACATATAAAAACTATGCAACTTGTATCTAACTAGTAAAATTAAAACTATGTAACCCTGACACCAGCCATAGATACAGACACAAATTTGAAACATTAGTGCTGTTATTCCAATACCTTGATGATGAGATTAAGGAGGTAATTTATGCATGTTCATATTTTAATTTAACTTGCATTTAAATTTATTAGTGATAAAAATCACTAATTTGTTTTATGGTCTAAAAAACATGAAATACTCAAAGATAAAGCTTTGGTATCTTAAAACTTGAAATGTAGAAGTCAAATGGACCTGTTCTAAACAAAATTTAAGCTATTTATTCCATTCAAATTTTTTCATTTAGATTTTTTCATAAATAAGCTAAATGTTGTATGTTTTAAAAATGATAGTTTATTCAATGTAGAAACAAAAGTACAAAAAATTCACAAACACAAGTTTTGGAAAATATGCCTGTATAGGGTCTAGTCAGTCTATTTGTCCAACACTGGGGACGCTTTTGGCGAATACAGTAAGATTTATCCACAGAACAGCCATAAGAAATGATTTTAAGATGACTCGAACAAATAAATAGTATCACCTATCATGTGTATACACCACTAAATATGTTTGCCTAACAATTGTTGGTTAAATATACGTAACCCTTTGTTAATTCCATGATGAATAGTGATTATAGATTATAGTGATTATAGAACTACTTGTTTCACCAAAAAATTGCAAAAACAAAGAAAAATCCACAAAATGACAACATTTTGCAAATGAGTCAATGGTCAATTTTTTGCTGTGTTTTCCTTCCCCCAATTAGAATCAATGGGCATTTTTTCTCACTTTTTTTTTTGCAGGAAATATATTGGAGTCAATGGTGGGGGTTCTAGCATGAAAAAATGATTGTTTTCTGTTGATTCAAAAATGTTTGACAAAATTGTGTCGATTTGAAAAATTGTCAGGCAAAAAAAAAATGTGCCCATCCTTACTGAAGAAGTATCCCTATTTTTTATTTTATCAGCCCCCCAGTAATGGATGACATCAGGATTTATAATCTAGCATGAAGAATAGAGTGCAGCATTCTCCTTGGTATAAAGTAAGTCTTTATTAAATTAGTTCTAATGGATGCCTTCTAGCCCTTGCACCCTGGGGAAAAGTAAACATTTCTTTACTACTCAGTAGAAAACCCTTTTTCTCCCATTGGGTCTGTAAGGCAGTGTAACATAAGTGCTGCTAAAATATCTAATAAGTTATTTTAATTGAACTGTAAATATTAATTGCATTGCTTAGTGCAATAAAGTAGATGAAAATGGGGGCTGTATTTACTATTAATTTTTATACTTTTATAAAATAAATCATTTTCTACCTTTTTTTACACACAAGGCAAACACTTCCTTTGAGTACAACCTAAATAGCTTGAAATCCCTACAGAGATCTGTACAAATAATTCACAACCCAGATACACAGAAGAAATCTATTGCTTGGAAGCCATCTAGGAGAACTTTGCTTCTAGCAGCCTTTTGGGCAATTTCTGGGGGCTGGAAATCTTCATTCCTCGCCTTAAGGGTGATTCTGGGGGAAAAACAAGACATAAATCCACACTGTAGAAGTCATGAAAATCATGTAATGGCAAACAATAGACAAAGCTAACACTGCCCAAGAGGAGAAATTTTTAGCCCACAATCTGTTAGATTTAGACATAGTGATAAGGGATGGGAGGGCTTCTCTGCCTCTGTCTGAAAAGACAGAAAATACCATTTGAGACAAAACAGGCCATTTTAAGTTAAATGCCTAGGGCCTGATAAAATACCTAACCGCTGCTAGTTATATTTCATATACAAAAAAGCCAAAATAGCTGATGATAATTTTTTTTTCAGTTTTCCCATACCTTGAAATTAAAGAACAGTGTATCACAGTTGCATATTCTTGTAAATTATGCTTTATGTATTTTTGTATATCCACTCATCCAGACAACACTATCCACTGTATATAACAAAAGCAATTGGTTAGGACTGTTGTTAGCCCAGTGTTGCATGTCTATAGATAAAATAGTGACATTTTGGTCGATCACATATGTTCCCTGGTTTTACATGTAGCAACTTAATGTTTAAACTTAAAGTTTATTATTACATTGCCTATGTTACACAAAGTAAAATGAGTACAGTATTTTACAAGTATTACTATACATTAGTAAATGTATGCAGAGCAAGAAAATCATCATAGACGATAGATAATTCATGACACAAAGGGGCATATTTATTAAAATTTGTGGTCACTATTTTTGCAAATTGAAAAAAAAAACTGTGGCAAAAAAAGTGTTCTTGAATTTTTTCTGTAGATTTATCAGTCAAAGAAATCTTTTTAAACAACTTGTGAACTAAAAGCTGGCAAGCTTCATTAGAAGCCAACGAAGTCGGTGCATTTATATGGTATTTTTAAAACAGATTTAAAGTATTCAAGTTTTTTCATACATATGCTAGCAATTGAGAGGAAAAAAAATTATTAAAAAAAAATCCTCAAACAGGTTTAAAAAAAAAAAACATATTTATTTAAAAATTAATACTTTGTCCTCCCCATATTAACCATTTAAGAGGTGCCTATGACCAAAAATTTTATTTCGAAATTATTCATACAATTATGCATTTTACAATATCCTAAATACGCCTCCCTTATGTTTGTCTCTCTTTCTGTGCAGAGGCATTTTTCCTACATGGGCAGAAGAATGGCCTCTTTGCTTCCCATATAGGGCCAGATAATTTGATAAGACTAGTTTATTTAAATTGAAGTCTATAGGGAAATTTGGAATTGAATTAGGAGATATGCTTTTCTAATTGAATTAAAGCTGGCCATAGTCATTGGAAACTGCAGAACATATGGCATTAGGTTGAAATTATCACCACAAAAATGTATCAAGTGACATTTGCCTCTGTGTGCCATTTCTATGTCAGAAATAACTACAATGCATATTAACCACTGTTAAGGCTACACAAAAATTAATATGCAAGTTTTAATATTCTTTGATGGAGGGTTGAGACTAAACAAGGGAATTCCTAGAAGAAGTGATTTTTTATCGGTTTTGCGATAAATAGCAAGGAGACACTTGTATAACCAAACAGCCCCTCCCCGAATCATATATTTTAGAGCTAACAATCAGGAATTATACCAATTAGTATTACTATAAATCTCTAAAAATTTGTAGTTATTTATCAAAGGTAGAGTTTGTGAGGTTTTTTTCTAACTCGAACAAACTCACAACTAGTAATGGGCGAATAAATTTGGCAGACATGAATTTGCGGCGAATTTCCACGTTTGCCGCAAGCAAATTAATTCACTGGTAGAGGATCTGATGCGTCAAAAAAAATTGTTGCATGCATAAAAAATTGTCGGGTGCGTCAAAATTGATGCGCGTCAAAATTATTTTGACACCCATTGACTTCAATGCGTGTATTTTTCGCCATTTCGCTAATTTCCCTGTACATTTTTCGGCAAAGTGAAACAGCACAGATTCTCCCATCACTCTACATCACAACTTAAATGTTTGCTTATTTATGAAAAACTTGAATGTTAAAAACTCGAATAAATGCAGTGGGGGAAAAACTGAAATACTCAAATTGATCGAGGTATTGGTGAAATAGCTTGAATTGATCACATTTTGGAGCACAAAGCATAGAAAATTGTGAAGGCTAAAAAACATCTTCTAAACATCTAAAACTACACAAATCCAAATTCGGATAAATCACCCCTTAAGTAACTTACTTGGTAACTGTTTAACCAAAAAGTATCAGTTTATGTACTATACTATAGTTTATATGATACTTACAAACACAGGCACAAATAATAAATCCAACCATCAACAGATAATATCTGGGTATTCAAATCCCAATTGCCTTAATTTGGAAGGAGAGGGGAAGATAATATGACGCACAGTTTTTCTTGTATACCGCATGTCTTTCTTGCGTGGTGAATTGTTGGCCTCATTAATTATATTTAATGAGGCAAAAAATATTTGTGGTCAGAAGAACCCTTTAACTTTTCTGTTTCACACCTGAAAGCCAAGCAAATTAGTATTTCACCTCCACCAGGTGGGAAATCTCATGGCCAAATTTTTAGTTGCTTGAAACATGGCTAAATTACTTAGATGTTGCATTTAACTGATAATAATATTACCATTACACCAAATGATTACATATGGTGGGTGCTATATAAATGCACATAAGTCTGATATATGGTTTGTTTCCCCCTGATTACTAGTAACATGTTTTAAACCATGACTCTTGAATATATAAAACTTGTTGTTCCACTCAGACCTTCTGTTTGTCTTAGGGAAATCAATAATTCTGTATTTTGTTCTAGTACAAGAATATCGTCTTTTTTTCAGAGAGCAGATTTAACAGATTTTCCAGTCCTTTTGATCCTCCAGCCCCCCTGGCTATTTGTCAATTATACTCCCTGGAATTCTTAAACAGGAGATTTCAGTCTTGTTGAAAGCGAAACAGTTTATGTTTTGTGAGGATCTATTTATGTCTGACATATTCTTTTTTTGCTGATAAAATCATTTTTGTGTCCAGTTTGGTGACTCACCTATGGCCTTGAAATTCAGAGGGAAGAAGTAAAGATCTGACTGCTCCACAAAGCCATTGCTCACTTCCATTAAGATGGAATGAATGTTCAGGATTCAGATAAAGATGGGTCAGGAATGCCCTCTTGACATCACTTGTGATGCCCAGGAGAAATAGCTGAAGTTCATATTTCACAACTGGTACATCTGTGTTGCTAATCACCATATACTGTATAGTGCTGGCTGTAACTTCAAACCTCATGTAACCCCTGAAAATTCAGGCAGAGGCTATTGGTATAAGGTCTGTCTTTCTACATTTTGGACACTTTGATTTTGCTGCTTTGCAGTAACAGAGCATTGTTTATAGTAGGTATTTTCCTTAATGCCTTGCTAAATAGGAATCTATATCCATCCTCTGGGTTCATCAACAATGAACAAATGGAGTATTTAACATTTTTAAAAGTTTAAGAAAAGCAGCTACTCACTGTTTGCACATTCATTGGTCTCGGTGGGTGTCTACACACTTATGCCAGTATTATCTCAAGAGCGCAATGACATCATTAGTGATAGCGGAATTTTTCCCGTTTAGTTTCGCCTAAAAATAGTGAAAAATTTGCGAAACACTTTGAAGTCAATGGGCATAAGAATTATTTTGATGCCTGAGACAATTTTTATATGCGTGCCTAGTTTGTCCAAATGCATTAACGTCAATGGGCGTCCGAATAATTTTGAGGCGCAAAAATTTTTATGTGTGCAACTATTCTGATGTGGGCCAAATTTTTTTTGACGTGGCAGATTTTTTGCCTCAGTTTTGCAAATTTATTTGCTGGCCTTGATATATTCGCCCTTCACGAATCATTTGTGTGCATTGAGACAGTGCACCTATTGCCACAAGTTTCCTGATTTTCACAGACTTACTTTTATCTAGCATGGTATCTATGGATTAGAGGCAAGCTGATGTATTTGCAATATTTATAAAGGGTTTATGATCTTAGCCTGGCAATTATAGGCCTGTAAGTTTGACATCTGTGTGACGAATCCTTACCCTGGTGGTCTAGTGGTGGTGCGGCGGGGACACCCGCCGCACTGTCCTGCTCCTTCACTGCCGGCTTCCTAATGCGTGCCGCGCGCACTTCTGCTTTTTATAGGCGCATACGCGCTGACGTGATTACCTTACACTTATACCCTTAATGGGGCTGCATTAGGAAAATGTATTATAGCTAGTGATGGGCGAATTTATTCGCCAGGTGCGAATTTGCAGCGAATTTGCGCGATTCATAGCCGGCGAATAAATTCGCAAAAAGGGCATGAAAATTCAAAAAGTTAATAATAAACAAAATTTGCCAGCGTCCAAAAAAAACAGACGCTGGCGTCAAAAACGGGCGCCAGCGTCAAAAACGAGATTTTTCGAAACGGTGCAAATTCACATATCACTTATTATAGAGAAGACCCTAGGGGTACTTGTGGATAATACATTTGGCTGTAGCAAACAATACCAATCAGAAGCTACATGGACAAATAAGGTTTTGGGAGTTTTACTTTGAAAGCAGCAAGTAAGTTGCAGGTAAAACTTAGCCCCTTTGTAAAATGTATAATGAAGCAATAGAATTATTAATGAATCAGATGAAAATTGAGCATAGGACTGGCCAGATATGGGATGACTTTGACGTAGTTGGCCAGCTTAAATATATTGCAATATATGGACAAACAATCCCTGTTTTGTTTAAAGGGTAAGGCATTTTTCAGTAGCAGTATGCACAAAATGTATATATATAATACACAAAAGCCATGAATATCTTGTAAATTATATCCTTATAAACGGTGAGTTCTGATGTCATCAGTTATAAACGGTGAGTTCTGATGTCATTTCTGTCACATGACTCCCTAAAACTTGTGTATTATAATAAATAAAGTACCCCCCCCCTTTGGCCTCGTGTTTTTATATGGTCATGAAACTCCTCGGTAACTTATAATATCCTTATATTTTACAAGAGGGGGTACTTTATTCACTATATATATGTATATATATATATATATCTATATATATATATATATCTATATATATATATATATATATATATATATATACTTAAATCTATTTATCTATCAATCATCTATCTAATCATTCTAACTGATATATACTGTAATTATGTAAAATAGAGAAGTGAGAATCAGTGTCAAGTATAAAACATACTTTAGTATCAACTTTGTTGAATGATCGCAGACGATTTTTATTCCATTAATAAGTGTTGAAAGATCTCAGTCAAGAAATATTCCATGTCCAATGTATTTATAGCACAGCCAACGTCATCCAACTACTGCTATCATCAGCAACCATGAAACAACATCAGATTTAAGGAGTCCATGCTTAGAAATGGATAAAGGCTGAGATTATTTTTAAGCATATAGACAATACGAAGAGCTGGTCATGTGGAGGCAAACTTGAGTCAAAGTGGCAGTGCCATGAAACTGATCTAAAATTACATCTTTTGCCTTTTTTAAGGATTATGTTACAATACAAGAATGCGGTTTTGCAATTTAATTTCATTTCCCTCTATCAAATTTGTCTTTTGAAATTAGTTATATCTGCTGAAATATTTTATCAAATCCTGATATCAGGAACAAATATTTGTGCAAGTAGCATACACAAGCATGGTGGAAGTTTTACATGTGCCTGGATCCTCAGAGAGACTTCGATAAAGAATTGTGTCTGTATTCAGTCTTGCATACTTTTACTTATCAATGGGGAACATTGTTGCAAGTTTACAATATGGAAGTGAAGGTTTTTTTAAGGATTTACAGCTATTTTTTTGTTAATATAGTTTTTTTTTATATGAGGCTGTTTTTCATATTGGTACGACTTTAATATGGGACAGCATTAAGTGATAATTCATTTATGCCAGTAATTCATTTATCTTCACTCATCTATGATTGGTTTCCCATGAAAGCAGCCATGCTTCTGTCTCCACAGATTGGCCTACAAACATACTTCTTGTTTGGGCAGATAGAGTTACTTGTATTCTGACCTTCTTCCTTTGCAGGACTCCTGTCATCACTGTGGGCTTTAGGAAGGGAATCCGTGCACATTCTCCCTGAACTCATCACAAATGCTTGGCTGATGCAAACTCTCCCAAGCTTCATTTCCTCCTTCCTGCAATTCCATTTAATACAATTTCAAGAAATAAACATAAAATCAACTGTTAGTATAGTATATATAGTGGCATCTTTTCTTTGCATCTCACCAGGGTTTCCCTGACATCACCAAGTTAGAAAACATATAACTATAAAGTCTACTAATGCATTTTACTTCTATTTTTATATTAATGACATCACTGAGCTATAATACTGAAATTGTCAGTAATGAAAGAACTTATCAGAGAGGATCTGAGAGCATAAACAAGACTAGAAATTCCTTATATGTAACCTTTTTGTTGACCAAATTAAAAAAAAAGTTCCAAAAAAACAAGGAAACAGGAAACAGGAAAAATATTTATTATTCTCAACTCGACTAATAAATCATCATCAAACTGTACAAGAGCACTGTGATTCAACAAACGTATCTTATCTTAAAACAAATCTAAATGTAAAATGCATAAGAACTGGTTACTGGATCTCAATAGATACAGGACACGGAATCTCAAGATTGAGACAGGGATAGAACATTTTGTGCCTTGACAAAAGTAGTTCATATGCGAGCATTGTGGGGCTTATTTATCGACAGTCTTTACAGTTTTAGTGATTATGAAAACCAAGACTAAACTCATAAACTCTAAAGCTGCGAATGTCATGAGATTAATTAAAAAATCGGAATGAAAAAAGTACAAACTGAAAATTACACTGAACTTTGCACTAAAAAAATCAGAAAACCTCAAAAATCTCTAAAAATTTCAAGCTTTCAGAAAATTCCTAGGGGGGAAAAAGGTACGAAAACCTCTAAAAGCCCAAAATTGATTTAGAGCAGACCAATAGGATCAGCGCAGCTCCCATTGACTTCTATAGGATCTCAACAACTTTTACCTGGAAAAGTTTTGTAATTTGTTAGGTTTCTACACTTAGGGGGTTATTTATTAAAGTCTGAATGCCAAAAACATTTTTTAGGAAAATGTATTGAAGTAACAGGAAATAACCGGTGCGGATTTGGTCGGAGTGTATTTCACAAAATAATATATAAATCATAATATAATAGATAAATAATTCCCATTTTAAATTTCACATTTTTTAAAGCTTTTTTAAAATAATGTGAAAACCTCACATTTAAGTAAGTGTACATGTAAGTGTAATTGTCTTTGAATACTTCAATAAACTTACCTGAACAAAGTAAAAGGCTGAATTCAACCCAAGCTGTATTTATTGTTGTAATCATGAAATTAATTTAAAAAAATATACTTTATATATATAATTTAATAAGATAGATACATGACAAATAAATGTAAATATTAGTATTAGTAAGGCACTGTCAATGTGAAATCTGTGTCTAGTTATTGCAAATAGGCTGAGAAACAGGAAGAGAGCCCTTTCTCTGTCTTTTATAAGCTCAAACTGTAAAGCAGAGCAAAAGAGAGAAGCTTAAACAAGGTCTATTAGCTGTAAATAGTTCTGCCAATATCCTTCACAGTAGGAAAACTCCTCGAGCAATTTTCACTATTAATTACTAGAGGCAAGTGCATTCATAATCTGGTGTTAATTTTGCTGTACGTGAATGAAGCTGGCTCTGGCACACTCGGTTATTGTTTTTCTGCTGCCAGTCAGATGAACTTGCTTGTTCGGGTCATGCTGTGTCAAAAGAGTGCTAATGTGTTTATAGAAACACTACAAGCAGCACCTGTTTAAACCACTTGGAAAGTAAGTACAGATGAAATTCAGTGTCGTGGGGAAGGGCATTTGTATCTTTCACTAAGTTCAAAACAACTTGTATTCTGTGGGTTTTGAGCCTTTGCAAACGGAACCAAAAAGATTTAGAAGACAAATAGTGATGGGCAAATTTGGCGTCCGTTTTTGATGCCGGTGTCCGTTTTTGACGCCGCATCCATTTTTTTTTTGACACCGACGAATTTTCGCCAACAAATTTTCGCGAATTTATTTGCCGGCGGCGAATCGCGCAAATTCGCCCATCACTAAAGACAAACTTACATGAAGTTTTTACTTTTCTACAGCTGTTCCCCGTGTTCAGCTGAAGTGTAAAAACAAAAACTGGGTAAATAGATAGGCTGTGCAAAATAAAAAAAATGTTTCTAATATAGTTAGTTAGCCAAAAATGTAATGTATAAAGGCTGGAGTGACTGGGTGTGTAACATAATAGCCAGAACACTACTTCCTGCTTTTCAGCTCTCTAACTCTGAGTTAGTCAGTGACTTTAAGGAGGCCATATGGGACACAACTGTGCAGTGAGTTTGCAATTGATCCTTAGCATGTAGGCAGGGCCGGATCTACATATTAACGTTCAATGTTCCAAGTTACTGATTACTGCAAAAACTCAAATCTTTTAACAACATATAGTAACATAGTAAGGCTGAAAAAAGGTACATGTCCATCAAGTTCAACCTTAAGTCTATATATAACCTGCCTAACTGCTAGTTGATCCAGAGGAAGGCAAAAAAAAACATTTAAAGCCGCTCCAATTTGCCTCAGAGGGGGAAAAAATTCCTTCCTGACTCCTGACAGTCAGACTAGTCCCTGGAGCAACTTGTACTATCTTCCATAACCCTGTATTCCCTCACTTGCTAAACACCATCCAACCCCTTCTTAAAGCTATCTAATGTATCAGCCTGTACCACTGATTCAGGGAGTGAATTCTACATCTTCACAGCTCTCACTGTAAAAAAAACCCTTCCGAATATTTAGGTGGAACCTCCTTTCTTCTAATCGGAATGGGTGACCTCGTGTCAGCTTAAAGGACCTACTGGAACATAAAGCATTAGAGAGATTATTGTACGATCCCCTTATATATTTATACATATAAATATATATAATATATTTTTTCAGAGTTTCGTGAATTGTTCTGCAAAGCGTATTCGCTCATCACTACCAATGAGGGATAAGCTGATTTTTTCTTACAATTCTGTGGTGGAATCTGCAGTTTAGGCAGTACTAAACATTTTCTGTGATAGAATTTCAGCATGCATTCGGTTTTGCAGGACAAAACTCAAAAAAAAACCCCCAGATTTCATTATATTCTTACCCTTGCCTTCCACAGCAACCAATGTGATGGGAGCTTTCTGCATCAAAGAAGTTGTCGGGTGCCATGTTTGGAAGAAATTAGCAACATGTGAAAATGTTTTTCTATGAAGAACAGTTGTAGCATAGTGGAAAGAAGCTTCTCTAACAAGACAGGGCAATGGATATGCTACTGCTATGGGCCATGTTATCCAGAATACTTGGGACTGGGGTTTTTTTCCAGATAATGGATCTTTGGATTTGGATCTTCATACCTTAAGTCTACTAGAAATTCATTTAAACATGAAATAAATGGAATAGGCTGGTTCTGCTTCCAATAAGGATTAATTATATCTCAGATAGGATCAAGTACAAGCAACTGTTTTATTATTACACAAAAAAGGAAATATTTTTACAAATTTGGAATATTTGAATAAAATGGAGTCTTTTGGAGACAACCTTTCCATAATTCAGCACTGTATAATGGGTTTACAGATAACAGATCCAATGCTTGTATTTCAGTGATAAAAAAGCTACCTTAACTGCATTATAAAATCACCTTCCCATTGACTCATTGACCAAATCCATTTTGGTAAAATGTTGACGGATCAAAGGACACCCCAAAACTAAAGCTTTGTGGCTAGTAAGTCTTATTTGTTTGAACTGATGGAATGACACATCTTTTATAACAGATGGAAAACATGTTTATTGCTTGCTACATTTTAACATTTTCAGCAGGGCCGGAACTAGGGGTAGGCAGAAGAGGCAAGTGCCTAGGGCGCAAAGGCTGACGGGCGCCAGGCACGGTACCTCTTCTGACGCCTTCCCCTAGTTCCTACCGCTGTGCTCAAAAGCTGCGGAGCAATTCTTGCTTGTGTGCTCTTGCACGTCCGCGGTGCTCTCTGATGCATGTGCACTCGCGCGTCCTTGCAGTTCTTTTGCGCATGCGACGAGAAGCGATGGGCGACGTAGTCGGCCGGGTTGCCTAGGGTGCCCGACGGACTTGGCCCGGCACTGATTTTCAGTAATTATTTTCACAAACGGCTAGATTTTAAAAATTCATTCTAACCAGTTACTGACAGCAAAGCATCAGGTTAGTATGCCAAGACCATGTCTCCCAGGGTGCTCAAAACAGCACTTAAATAGTATAGTTTTAACTTTACGCAATCCTCTATTTACACCTGCCATTTTTACTTCAACAATATTACACATAAATATACAGTTATTTATAAACTTTGCGCAGGGAATAAGTGAATATATTTGCACTGCGCATAGTTACATTTATAAAGCTGAATAAGAGGGTACAAACAGAATTGCATTTTTTTCCCAATGTGAATGTCTATAAGAGCTTTTTAAATATGTCAAAAATCACAAATTGAGAATAATTATGTGCTCACTCTGTGTTTGAATTATGCCACAACTTTGGTGGCGGAAGAAAATATTCGCAAAACAGTTTCGCAAATTGCAAATTTAAGTTACTGTCAACACTATTTTCGGGCACAACAACCTTACGCAGTAGTTTTTTTTTCAGATTTTTACTGTTAGAATTAGTGATGAGCGAATTTGGGCCATTTCACTTTGCCGAAAAATTAGCGAATTTCTCGTGAAACTGCGAAAAATTTGCGAAACGTCATCCAACGGCATCCAATTTTTTTTGATGCAGGCAAATTTTTTGCGGGTGTTTCGCGAATTTATTTGCTGGCGGCGAATCGCGGCAATTCGCCGCAAATTCACGCCTGGCGAATAAATTCAACAATCAGTAGTTGGAATTATAAATATATTTATAAGTAGTATTTACATTGCTACCAAATATATCTACAAAATAGCTGCATTCATTGGGCTGATCTCCTTCTGTCCTTTCACCTGTGCAACACTATAACAGCACACACTCACAGCAGCCTAAGATCTAATTATTGTTGCCTATAGCAGATGGAGATAAAGGGATCTGCTAAGGATCACAAGGAAGGTTTGAATTTCAAAACCAGGGTCGCATTCATCAAAGGCAATGATGTTCCAAGTGATATTGCTTCTGTACTTCACTGTAGTCATAACAGAAAAAGAGTAATTTGTTTCTGCAGCCACCTGGCAAGAATAATTTTGCTTAGTGTTGATCTAAAGCTTCACCTTACTGCTGGAAAAGAGAAAGCGTTTTAATGGGCTTAGAGCTTAAACACTGATCGGAAAGGTAATTTTTTTTCCAGTTTTCAAAGAAAAAAATCTGGAAAATTGTAATGAACATATTTGCAAACAAAACCTAGCAATCTTCTAAAGAATAGGATGGGGCGTGTCCTCAACATTTTAGTTTTTATTGACACATTTTAGAAATTAATGTAATAATTCCATTTTTATTGCAATCAAGTTCTTTTTCCACAACTTAATGCAACTTTTCAATTTACTTAATAGATTGTATGTTTCCATTTACCTTTTTATTCCATGAAAATCATCGAGTTGCCTAACATCTTGTAATCCTGCTAGGAGGGTAAATACTCAAAGGTTAATCCTGCTTTGTTTTTTATAACTATTACTTAAAGGGAAACTATCGCGAAAATGAAAATCTAATATAAGCTTCTGCACACTGAAACAAGAAATTTTCTAAATATTAAATAGTCTGTACTGTTTCTGAAATAATCATCTTCACTATCACTCTCTCAGCAACTGTTTCTCTTTATCCTGTCTTTGTCAGGGGGCCTATCGGCTCCCAGCGGGAGAAGTCAGGACCAAGGAGGAAGCTCAGGTAAAAGTCCAAGTTCAGCAGTATCACACAGGCAAAATCGTAGTCAAATCCAGGCAAAGGTTCAAAAGGCAGGCAGCAAGAATCAGGGTCAAAGTCAGGAATCAACAATTTATGGAACCCAGGAACACAAATCAAAAAACCGTATATTCGGGCATTGAACCTGTGACCTTGGCATCTTTTTATTTAACATTTTCAAGCCAGATGGGTGACGTTATCGTGCTGGTGACGAGACACCAGTGCCTCTACCCATGTGGTGGCCATGGGCACAGCCATCTTGGGAGCAGCGCCAACGGAGACGGGAGCACAATTGGGCGCTCCTGACAGTCTTCTTGCAGGAGTTGGTTGTCAGATAATCATTGACAGATCCAATATATCTTATAGGGGGGCTCCTTTTGCCAAGAAGATGTATTAGAGCTCACTCTATTAAAATCACCAACCATCATGTCTCTCTACATGCAGGATTTGTGCAAAAGGCAGTTTTTTTGTTAGATTTTGTTTGTACTGGAATCATTTACAGTTTTCGATTGAACTCTAATTCATCTGCTAGGAAAGGAAGCCCCCCCATAAGATATAGTCGATCTAACTGTCAATGAATATCTAACACCCATTTCCTGCATGAAGACAGAATGAAGAGAAACAGATGCTGAGAGAGGAATAGTAAACATCAACTTTCAGAAACGATGCAAAATATTTAATTGATTGTATTTGCAAAGTCTCTTATTTCAGTATCTATGAAGCTTATAATGAATTTTCATTTTCGTGATAGTTTCCCATTAAAATATCATAAATATTGCAAATATTGTGAATGTTATTTATGCAAATGTGTTTTCAATAAAGTCAGTGTCATGTAGGTACATGTCAATGTTTCTTATGGGTAAACAATGCAAGTAAATGTGTGTTTCTATCAACAGGAAAAATATAAATATTTTTAGATACCTTCAAGTAGCACCCAGGGGTAATCAGCAGAGCTTGGCAACCTTATGTCTACAATTTATTTGCCAAGACCTATTGAGCTAGAAGGTCAAAAAGCTGGAACTGTAGAGTTTTCAAATATTGCAATATGTACTATACCACAGTAGAAGGTGTAGCACTGTGACAGGAAAACCCTAGAGGCTAAGTATAGCTATACTAGACATGGTCTATGAGATGCAGCAAATGGGGAAATAAAAAGGGCCTGTGTTCACTCAGGCTGAAGAAGCCAGTAAAAGGAATAGGAAGTGGGGAGTGTGTTTGTGCAGCTGAGAGAGCTAAGGGAAAAACCTTGTAAGTAAATTGTTCATAATGTTCACAATGTTCTTTCAAAAATCAGCTCGGTAAGTTATACAGTCAGCCAGAGAAGTCTCTTGTGATGTCAGAAGAAAGTACTTTCATTGGTTTATTTGGTTACATTGTGTGCCTTATGTTAAGAAGAAAGCCCTGCTGTACATAAAACACTGGCACACGCGGGCATGATAACTACATTGGGTGTCTTTGTCTCATCTATTAAAAAATTTTTCCTTTTCTGCCATTTGACTGAACCCCCAAGGGGAAGAATGGGAACTCCAGTTATTGAATTCTTGCCATATCACAGCAACACATTTCAAAGCATGGCATCAGCCAAAAAAACTGGAAATAAAATAGTCCATTGGAT
The DNA here is from genome assembly GCF_017654675.1 of Xenopus laevis. Classification (NCBI taxonomy): domain Eukaryota; kingdom Metazoa; phylum Chordata; class Amphibia; order Anura; family Pipidae; genus Xenopus; species Xenopus laevis. The sequence goes on along the minus strand of NC_054371.1, from coordinate 210,395,200 downwards.
GAGAAAATGGAATTTGTGAGCATAGCAGAACTTCTTTGATTGCTGTCTAGAAATCTGCCCTAGCGTTTTGAAACGTAAGACCCCAGATTAACTTATCACTAATGTTGAGTTAAGAGGAGACTGTTTTACCGCATAGTTCTGTCTTTCTGTGAAAGCGCACCATATTCCAGATCATAAAGGAAGCTGATGCATGCAGGCATACGGTTAGGGGCCAATTCATTAACTTCGAGTGAAGGAATAGAAGAAAAAAAACTTCGAATTTCGAAGTGTTTTTTTGGCTACTTCAACAATCGAATGGGCTACTTTGACCTTCGACTACGACTTCAAACCGAAGGATTCGAACTAAAAATCGTTCGACTATTTGACCATTTGATAGTCGAAGTACTGTCTCTTTAAGAAAAAACTTCGACCCCCTAGTTCGCCACCTAAAAGCTACCGAACCCAATGTTATCCTATTGGGAAGGTCCCCATAGGCTTGCCTAACTTTTTTTGGTTGAAGGATAATCCTTCGATCGTTGGATTAAAATCCTTCGAATCATTCGTTTCGAAGGATTTAATCGTTCGAACGATTATTCCTTCGATCGAACAGTTTGCTCAAAATCCTTCGACTTCGATATTCGAAGGATTTTCATTCCCCAGTCGAATATCGAAGGGTTAATTAACCCTTGATATTCAACCCTTGATGAATTTGCCCCTTAATGTGTGCGCATGGCTCATCCACAACCAATAGCAAAAAAGGCTGATTAATAGATACTCATCTGCCAATAACAGACATGTGTTTTTTGAATGTTTTTATCCACTACATGCATGGGTAAAAGGGTCTGATCCCATTGTTCTCAGAATGGGCAAAAATAAACATTAGTCAAAGGTTAGAGTAGCTATTAGACAATATAAATGCTTGTAAGTGTAAATGATTGTTCCCGCTGTTCCTAGAAATGCAAATTTTCCATGTATAAATAATGTTATTCAATTGCATACAGGTGCAAGGGAAAGCTGTCCACAAATGTAGGGCAAATATCATTTTAGCCTGCTTAAGATTCACATGGTAATCCAAATATTACGCCTGTTCAAAACCCCTAATTACTTGTCTACAGTTCGAAGACAAGTGATGCTGGTTCTCAAAATCCTGCAGCTAATTGCAATTATCATTGTTTCTATAATTAATCCATGGTCTTAATTTGAAACGCAGCTAAATTAAGAGTACTTAACATTTATTTTTGTAAACCCAAACATGTTTTGTTGGATAGATAGAAATAAAGAAAAAAGAGTGGTTTCCATAGTAAACCAAAAAGAAAGCATTCAAACCGTAGACGTCGACAATGGTTATTTAGATGCATTTTTGTCCCAATGACTGCTGAAAGTGGCAAGATCAGGGGCTAGCATGAGCTGTGAAAAGTTCAGGAACACAGAAAACTAATCAGGGTGCAGGGCTTGGGTTTTAAAGGATTGTTCCACGAGCTGGATTTACACAGAGAATGAGAGAAAAGGAGAAAGCAGAAAACCGTAGAAATAAATAAATCTCTATTGTAAAAATGTTTTGGAGAAGCAATTGACCTGTAACTGGTAAACCAGAGCTGTTGATCAGTAGAGCAAGGTTACACTGCAACCAACACTCTCAGCTGGATCTTCACAATGATGTTGGAGGTAGAGCAATGGAAACTCTCATAGGGCCAGCTTTATCATGTGAAACATGTGAACGAGAATCAATTTGAGATGCAATTATATTCAGAAAAACGTATCTCACTGTTTTTCATGTGAAAATTAGCTGGCGTCCAAATATTTTTGATTCCGACGCTGGCGACAATTCTGACGCCCATTAAAGTCAATGGGCGCCTAGAATTGTCGCCGGCATCGGAATTGTCACAGGCTTTAGAATTGTCGCAGGCGTCAAAAATATTTGGACGCCAGTGAATTTTCACAGGCAAATTTTTGCAGCAATTTTGCGAATTTATTTGCCGGCGGCGAAACGTAGTAATTCGCAATGAATTTGGCCTGGCAAATAAATTCGTCCATCACTAATTGTATGGTATAGCACAGATATAGGTAACTTTTACATTAAATAATGTAGCTAGTAAAAGCCCTGTGGATATGCGTATGCCTAAAAATGGCTATGAGTCCACTGTGTGATCTAAAGTTTAGGCTTAAAAAAATAATAATTATTGAATAAAAATATTTAGTTTCTTAACAACAGTGAACCCCATATTCCACTGAAGCTCTTTATTTGGGTAATATTGTCTTGGTAGAAAATATCATCTTTCTGTAAAGACAAGGGGGCCGATTCACTAACTTCGAGTGAAGGATTCGAAGTAAAAAAACTTCGAATTTCGAATGTTTTTTTTTTTGGCTACTTCGACCATCGAATGGGCTACTTCAACCTTCGACTACAACTTTGAATCGAACGATTAATCGTTTGACTATTCGACCATTCGACCATTCGATAGTCGAAGTACTGTCTCTTTAAAAAAAACTTCGACCCCCTAGTTCGCCATCTAAAAGTTACCGAAGTCAATGTTAGCCTATGGGGAAGGTCCCATAGGCTTGCCTAACTTTTTTTGATTGAAGGATATTCCTTCGATCGTTGGATTAAAATCCTTCGAATCGTTCAATTCGAAGGATTTTATCGTTCGATCGAAGGAACTATCTGCGCTTCGATATTCGAAGTCGAAGGATTTTAATTCCTAGTCGAATATCGAGGGTGAATTAACCCTCGATATTCGACCCTTAGTGAATCGGCTCCAACATGTTTGCTGTTACAATAACCTATCCCACTGTGCATATGAACGCAAAACCTAAATAAATCCCTAGAGAAGAGAAAACATGGATGATGTGATTGTGGCATCATATGAATTAGACACGGGGCATATTTATTAAGAATCGAGTTGTGTGAGGGTTTTTTTTTACCTCAGATAAGCTTGAGCTTTGCCTAGAACTTCTCCCATTGACTTCTAAATTTTACATTCAAATTTTCAAGTATTTTTTTGCTTGATAAATACCAGACAATGGAGTTTTCAGAAAATATAACTCCAATGTGTGAATTTGAGTGCAAAAACAATTAGAATCTTGGAAAAAATCTAATTCTATTTTGAATAAATCTGACCCAGCATGTGAGGTAAACAAAAACGTGTAACATAATATTAAAAATACACAGAAAACACCATAAATGCACTGGATGAAACAGCCAGTACACACAATCTCCAACTTTGTATTTCCCATAAGAAAAAATTAAAGGGGAACTATTGTGAAAATGAAAATTTTATATTAGTTCAGCATACTGAAATAAGAAACTAAGTACAATCAATTTAATATTCTGTACCATTTCTGAAATAATCAAGTTTATCTTCACTATCCCTCTCTTACGTCTGTTTCTCTTTATTCTCTCTTCATGCAGCAGTAGGGTGAGAGAGGAATAGTGAAGATAAACTTGATTATTTTAGAAACAATGCAGACTATTTAATTAATTGTAGAAAAAGTTTCTTATTTGAGGAAGCTTATATTAAATTTTCATTTTCACGACATGTTCCCTTTACATAAGCTCACTGAAAAATATATATATGTTGTGTTGGATTGGCTGATGATATAATGGTCAATAAACTTGATCCAGACCCTTAATTGCAAAAATCAATCGTGAAATACTCCAGAGTCTAATTTCACCTGTCCATACCAAGTGGATGAAATATTTACAAGCAAGTTAAGTCAATTGTTTAGTGTTGCTATTCTGCTTAAGAGATGGGATAACCGGTAGCTCAATCTCACATGAGCCTGCAGCTTTCTTTTAGACAGAGGAGAAACTGTACACAGACACCATGCTTCTCTTGCTTCAAGAAGAAATAACTTTATTCACACTTCTGCAATAGCAGACAAAAATCACATGACACTGTATCAGTATCAGATCAGTATGGGATCATTATGAGAATACACCTATTAATAAATATCTTAACATTTAGATCTCCACTCATAACTTGTGATGGGTGAATCTATTCGCCAGTGGCAAATTCGCGGCGAATTTGCGCGATTCGCCACCAGCGAATAAATTCATGAAAAATTTCGCTGGAAATTTGCGAATTTTTCAGCGAAGCAAACGGCGCAAATTCGCCCATCACTACTCATAACCAGGCCGTCACTGCAATTAGGCTTGCAAGGGGAGGAAAATACATTTTCAGAAATCCATATTCATTTTTCAAGACAAAATATTATTGCAATTTGATGCAAATGTTTGTTGTAGCCTAAAAGACATGACAACAGAGGGGAAAGGGTTTGACTGATAACTATGAAAAATGGCCACTGGTTGTAGTCCTAAAATTACTGGCTAAATATTGGCTGGTTCTAGCAAATGATATTTCTTTACAAAACTGATTCTGCAAGGTACTGTTTGTCGTGAATGAATTTGTGATCTGTTTGTACACCATAATTGCCAGAGGCAGACATCTCATTACTGAATTGGCTTGGGCTAAAGTACCCTCAACTGTTATTTTGCCTTGTGTGTAAAATCTTTCATGTAACAGTTTATTGTGTGCACCTAAAATTTGTGAGCATGTACAGCATCTGAATTTATAGATCAGACTTGAAGTGGAAACATTGGGCTGTGGCCCATGGGGTCACAACAAAAGATATGTCATACTCAAGTCCTGTGAATAGGAACATTAACTATATATATATATATTGACAGTATGGGGGTTATTTATTTATTTAAGTCCGAATGCCAAAAACTCAAAAATAAAATTAAATTTTTTTACTATTAAATCCGAAATTTTTGTGAAAAAAACTATGATTTTTCGAGATTTATTATACCCCGAGCATGGAAAAAGTCTGAATCCAAAAATCCGGCATCTCAGACATACAGTGGTTGTATATAAGTCAATGGGAGAGGTCCCTATACTATTTGGAAGTTTCTGTGATCTGTACTGGAATTAGCCCAAAAATCTGACTATATTTCAGACGTTTGGGGCTAACAGCTGAAAATTTCTGGCGTTTTGGGAAAAAGTCAGAAAATATTGAGCGATTCGGGAAAAAACTTGTGCGATTCAGATTTTCGCTCGATTTTTCTGTGTTTGTCCCCGATCAGATCAAATCATGCTTTTTCAATAATAAATAATAAATAAATGAAAGGTCCAGTCATGGATTCTAGTTTGCACAAACAGATACTCACGATGAGCTCTACTTGCCTGTGTGAGCTCCACCATTACCGCCTCATCGAAAATTCAGATTTTAATAAATATGCCCCTATATGTTAATGACAGGTATGGTACCTGTCATCCAGAACGCTCGAGACCTGGGGTTATCCAGATAAGTGGTCTTTTAGTGATTAGTAGTGATGGGCGAATTTGTCCACCCACAGCAAAAAACTCACAAAAATCATTGAAGTCAATAGCATCAATATAATTTTGACGTGCGTCAATTTCGACGTCCGCGACAATTTTTATACATCCGCCTATTTTGTCCAAATGTATTAAAGTCAATAATTATGATGTACGACAATTTTTATCCAGATTTTACGCAGGTGAATTTCTGTACCTTGTGAATTTATTCGACCATCAATAGTAATTAGCATTTCAAAACCTTAAGTACTTAAGACTGTTTTGCCTCTAATAAGGATTAATTATCTTATTTGGTATCAAGTACACGGAACTGATTTATTATTAAAGAGAAAAAGGAAATATGTTTTAAGATTTAGAATTATTTGAGAGAAATTGGGTCTATGGGAGACATATTCCTGTAATTTTGAACTTTCTGGATAAGGGATCCAATACCTGTGGTATTCCGGTATACCCTGTCTGCAACACCAGTATTAGGCCCCACTAAATGTTTTATGCCCCTTGACCCCATAGCTCTAGCCAGCTGTAATGCAGAACTGTGTCAGGCACATCCTCTCTCCCAAGGATGCACTGGGGTGCCCAGCCAATCGGACAGCTGTAACCTGGCTGGATGATGTCACGGACAGAAAAACGGGAATGATTTCTCTGGTCCGCTACAATTTTATTGATAAATTAGATAAAATCATGGATGGGAGTTTGTTCGAGCTTCGTTTAATGAAAAGATGAGATAAATTTGAGTTTGAGTAAATAGCCCCCTCTACTAAAAAATAATTTAGGCATTAAATAAATCCAATATGATTGTTTTGCCTTCAATAAGGATTAATTATTTTTTGGAATCAAGTTATTTAGTTGGAATCAAGTACCACCTACTGAGAAAATGGAAATCATTTTTAGAAATTTGAATTGTTTGATTAAAACAGAGTCTACGGGAGATGGCCATTCCGTAATTCGGAGCTTACTGGATACCAGGCTTTCAGATAACAGATATATATATGTGTGTGTGTGTATACTATGAATAATATATTTTATTTATAATATATTTATTTAATTTATATTTTTATAGACACAGTATTAAGTAGTGTTACCATTTTTATCTTTCATATATATATATATATATATATATATATATATATATATATATATATATATATATATATACATATATATATTTATACATATATATATATACACAAATACAGATATATACCTCATATTTGTTATATATACAGTATGCACACATGAAATATAGAATAAATATTAATAACAGGCATTGCTATTTCACGACTAATAAAGGAGCAGAAAAATACAGATCCTTTAGAAACTTTAGGATTCTTTAAAAGTATGTACAGAATTAGGTTGAGGGTGAAATTATGAATTTCCCACCTGGAAGAAAGTGGCTTAAATTCTATCCAATTACTTGCCATGACAACCAGCTAAACACAAAGGCCGGGAATGGATGTAGAGTAGTGCCTCTATAATCATCACTGTATGTCCTTCAAATCATGGATATGCAGCACACTATCCCCTTCTACTTCAGGGCCATAAGCCTACACAGTAATTACAGGCTTTGGAACACTCCACTTAAGTGCATCAATAATATAGTGAGTGCACGTGTTCTTTAATTCTGCACCTGTAAATGGAGGAAAAAAATAAAAGAAAGAAACGAGAGCAAGAAAGCCAAAGGAGAAAAAAAAAACCAGGCAACTGCAACAGAAACATATTTGAACCTACTTTAAAAGCCACCACTCTAAAGGGTGTGTGATTACTAATTCAAAGTTTCCCATTAATATATTAACCAATTAAAGACACATAGGCAGCAAATATCAAGCTTTACGCCTGCTCTTCTCTTGCTTATAAATTCAAGCCTCAGTCTCTGCTCTTTAGGACAGTAATTGGTAATATTAAAGCAAGGTAACCATTGATTGTTTCTGGCTCACTTAATTTGCTTACCTCCGTTATCTTAATTACAGTCTCAGCAAGAGTGTCACCTTTGGAGGAGACAGTTAAATAGGGAATATAAATGCCGAAATGAAGAATAAAGGGATTATCTGTGGGTGTCATCTAGTGGTTATCTCTCCGTATTGCATAGAAGGTATTACAGTGCCGTTGTCTTTTTTTTTTTCTTCCCCAGCAGAAATAATCACTTTAATTTGTGCTCTGGACAGAACTCATGGAGGAGATGAATATTTCCAAGAATCTAAGAGAGCTGTTCTTTTCAGCTTGGTCCTGTGAGGTGTCTCCTTATTAGGTCAGGGCACATCAATATCAAGCTCAGTCAACATATACTGGTGTGAAGGTATTGTCTTCTTTGTTATTTAGACTGCCTGACTGAGTCACTGCACTGTTTAGGGACATCCCACCACCAATACACAGGCTATTTTGTTAACGCTTGGATAAGCAACACTCAGGGGATCCTGACAGATTGAACTGATGTGTTAACAATCTGATTGCAGATGGCACTGGAGAAAAAAAAATCCCAAAGTAAAATAATAAAACAAAAATAAAAGCTCCCGTGACCCTTCTGTCATCTCTCGCTAAGCCCCAGCGAGGAAGTGTGCCAATGGACTTCGGAAATGGTGGCGCACTGATCTTTCTCTTTAAAGCAGATGTTACACCACAGAGCCAACATTACAACACAAGGTCTTTTTAGTTAGATGTGATGCAGTTAATTAAAAGGAGCTCATATTATTAATCCTTTGGGCAGAACTTTTGTTTTCAATGGCATATGTAAAATCAGGCAATCCTAACATGGGCCCATGGCAGAACATTTAACGGGATGTCCACTCAAACACCCAATTAGGACCCAATATAAACTCATTGCCTATCTTTAATATCCCTGAGGTTCTGGAAGAGTATTATTACATTTTTTTCCATGAATTTGTGACATATACATTATTGGGCCCCAAATGGTGGAAAGTAGAGGTAGGGGACTTTATACAAAAAGTCTGAGCCTTTCTCTCTTAGATGGTCATAATCATATATAATAGCTTAGTCTACTCTATTTATATTTTGTGTGGGAAATGTCTGCAGGTAAGTGACATAATGCAAATACATGAAACATTTGTACCACTAAAAACTGCAGTTTTGATGATTAAACAAATTCTTTCCAAAAATGTTCTAATAACCATATAAGAATACCTGATACATTAAACCTATATTAAGAGGGTAGATTTGAAGGTTAACAATCGCAAGATTGCATCTATAAGGCGGTTTAAGATTCATAATCATATATAATAGCTTAGTCTACTCTATTTATATTTTGTGGGGGAAAAGTCTGCAGGTAAGTGACATAATGCAAATACTTGAAACACATTTTTACCACTAAAAACTTCAATTTTGATGCTGAAACAAATTCTTTCCAAAAATTTTCCAATAACCATATAAGAATACCGGATACATTAACAATCGCAAGACTGCATCTATAGGGCGGTGTAAGATGAAAAAAAGAATTTCATAGAACCAAACAAAAATTTTCACTGCTCAGCTACAAATCTCAAAAAACTATATGACATTTTTGGAAAGGTAACTGTAGTAAAACAATTATGCAGTTTTGCATCTTTTACTACATTACACCCAAAAATGTCTCAAACAAAGAGTAAATTGCCTGACCAAAAGTCAGGATGATGATGAAGATGAGGCTGATCTGTTTATTTTCTGGAAAGCTAATAATAAGCTGCTTTTTTCAAGAGTTTTTAATCATGAACTAAATCATTACCCTTTGCCATTTTCACTACTGGGTATGATAGGGTAGTGACGTTTAGTTCAGTTAATAGTGTATAGGACTCATTTACAATGCCCCAAATGCTGCAGTTGGATATTTTCTTTTTCACTGTGTACACTGCACTTAGCATCTAGCATGACCTGTGTTAGGTTGCACATGATTCAAAATGGGCAGGAACATGTGGGTGTCCTCCCCTTCAGCCCCTACCCACCCTTACCTTGCACATCATTCTGACATATAAGGTAGAAGCAGCAGGGTCTTTTCCTTACTGCCTGCCCAACTATTTTTAATTTGGCGTCTAGTGCAGGGTGCATCACAAATGGATAAATGTGGAATTTTGGCATAGCTTAAACCTGGAGAAATATCTCATAGTAAAACTTTATTCCTGAGCTCATAGTAAATTGGAAAAGATTCAAATGAGAAATTCTTCCTGGCAGTAAGGTCTTAATTTTCCCCAATGCAAAGAATATGTTCACCAAAGTGTAGATAATTTGCCAAAATGTGTTCATGCTTCGTAGACATCAGCGACATGAGCAATTTATTAAAAGTAGTGATGGGCGAATTTGCGGCCGAAAAATTAGCGAAATGGCGAAAAATTAGCGAAACGGCGCTGGCGTCTCGTTTTTGACGCCGGTGCCCGTTTTTAATGCCGGCGCCCGTTTCTGACGCCGGGGTCAGTTTTTTCTAAAAAAAAAAATTTGACGCGGGCGAATTTTTGCCGCAAATTTTCGCGGATGTTTCGCAAATTTATTCGCTGGCAGCAAATCGCGCAAATTCGCCGCAAATTCGCCCATCACTAATTAAAAGGTGAATCCAACAAGTTTTGCAAATTAGCTATACTGTACATTGGCGAACATGTTCTTTGCATTGGGGAAAATTCCATTTTTTCTCATTTGAATCTTTTCCAATTTACTATGAGCTCAGAAATAAAGTTTTACACGGATATATTTCTCCAGGTTCAATCTATCAAACTGCCATTAGATAAAGCAGCCACTTTTGCATTCTATTATCTATGTCACCCCCTGCCTTCTAATTTCCCTTATATGTCATTTTCGGAAAAATCATTGATGATTATTCACACAACATTTACACCAGGAAAAAATTCAGTATACCTGGCCAACTGGGGCGAGCATTGGTAAAGGTAGACTAGGAGAAAATTTACACTTTAATAAATATTCCCCAATGTATCTGCACATTTCTCCATTGTACAAAAAAAAAACCTCTGCCCCTAAAAAGTGCCTAAAGGGTTTTCATTAGATTCACAGCAGAGTCTACAGTGACTTTTGGAATTTGCGACCTCAAGTGCATAAGGTCTACAGACCCCACAGACAGTCTACCCTGAGGGTGGACAGCATATTGCACAGACCCCACAGATAGTCTACCCTGAGGGTGGACAGCATATTGCACAGACCCCACAGACAGTCTACCCTGAGGGTGGACAGCATATTGCACATTTGCTGCTCAGCACCACAAGGGGCAGGTGGTCAACTTAAACCATTCACTCTTCCACTATGGTTTCATTCTACATTATTTCCCCCTTGTAACCTACTGTAGAATGCAGGAAAAGACACAATAAAGAAGCAGTCAACAATTAATCCAGTGTGTTGATTTGAAGGCCAGATGGGGAAGTCACTCTCATATTGGACAATGTTCAAATGATTCACTCAAAGCTTGCTGCTTCACTTTTCATTTTGACACTACATTTAGGGGCCGATTCACTAACTTCGAGTGAAGGATTCGAAGTAAAAAAACTTCGAATTTCGAAGGTTTTTTTGGGCTACTTCGACCATCGAATGGGCTACTTCGACCTTCGACTACGACTACGACTACGACTACGAATCAAAGAATTCGTAGTAAAAATCGTTTGACTATTCGACCATTCGATAGTCAAAGTACTGTCTCTTTAAAAAAAACTTCGACCCCCTAGTTCGGCATCTAAAAGCTACCGAAGTCAATGTTAGCCTATGGGGAAGGTCCCCATAGGCTTGGCTAACTTTTTTTGATCGCAGGATATTCCTTCGATCGTTGGATTAAAATCCTTCGAATCGTTCGATTCAAAGGATTTTATCGTTCGATCGAAGGAATAATCGAACTATCTGCACTAAATCCTTCAACTTCGATATTCGAAGTCGAAGGATTTCAATTCCTAGTCGAATATCGAGGGTTAATTAACCCTCAATATTCGACCCTTAGTGAATCAGCCCCTTAAAAAAATAGAAAATCATCAGATGAAATCAAACAATTTCACGGAAATAAGATTCTACATAGAAGTCACTCTATTACTTTTTGATATACTGATGCCTGCTTTGCCATATTACAGGATTAGGGATTAATATGTTGAATAGAATGAATGTAATGAATGTGTGCCCATTCACTCTGCCAATCACTGCACCCTTTTTTGTTGCATAATTTACACCAATTACAGAGGCTGCATATGTACCTCTACTTACCAACAATAGAAAACTAGCTGTTTTTGTTAAAGTATAAAGTGTTTAAAAGTTATTTGTTATATTTTTTTTTTTAAATCTCTATTATTTTACTGTAATAATACAATGCTCAAAGGGGGAATATAACAAAAAAATAATTATATTTAAAATTGTACTGAGAATATTTTAAGTGGCAATTCAATGGAAAATGAACAAAGAAAGAAAACAAAAGAAAATGTGAAAACTGAAAATGGCTATTCAGAGTGTGAGCTAGCCATAACGTCTTTGTTATGATTCAAAGAATCTACAGGTGTACAAGCTAAAATATCAAGTCAGCCCAGACTTTTATAAATGGAAGTTTCAATATATTTTGCTTTGTTTTCAAAAGAGCTGCACAGTTGGAGGCAGGTTTACTCATACATATTATGCAAGCAAACAAAGCTGTATATTATATTGTAGAATGGGAGACAAATTGTAATTTTTATTTTTAGAATAACCATATTGTCTTAGTGTGTAAAGGAGAAGTCAACCCCTTTGGTGCTAAAATCCCTCCCCCTCCCCTGTGTTGCCCCTCCCTCCTCCCCCCTGGCCTACCTCCCCACCCCTCGGGCAAATGCCACTAAGTAGCTACTTACCCCTCTGCGCAGGTCCTGTCCACGGAGTTCACAGGCGCCATCTTCTCCCGTGCGGTCTTCTTCCTGAATTTCCCGGCATTTGGCGGAGCATGCGCAGTAGGAGCATTTGCGGTTCAGCTCTACTGCGCATGTGGCGAAAGTCACAAAGTTTCCGAAAAAGAAATTGGAAAACTTTGTGACTTTCAGCTCATGCGCAGTAGAGTTGAACCGGCAAATACTCCTACTGCACATGCCCTGCTTCCCCCCTACATTTACTTACATATGGCACATAAACTATACACTGGGCACATGTGTAGGGCAATATAACCTCTATTTTATTTTATTAAGGTTCCCTGGCCTTGTGTAGTGTAATGTATTTGCTGCAGCATATATATATATGTCCATTGTGCTTTAACTGCACGCCGTATGCAAATTAGCCAACGCTAGCGTAACTTCGAACTGCTGATCATATTATCACTAGCGCAACTTTGCAAGTGTTCGTACCCTGTGTGCAACTTCGGATCTTCGTGAATTAGCTTTGTCCAGGCGAATTTACGCCTGGTGACGTGTTGCGATGTGCGCAAAGCCAGCGCTGGCGGATTTTCAGAGCTAAGTAAATTTACCCCTGTAGCGTTCTATTGCTTCATTATACATTTTACTCAGGGACTAAGTTTTACCTGCAACTTACTTGCTGCTTTTACTGTTAAAACTACCAAACATGGTTGCCCTTTTATTGGCCACCACTGGGATCACCTGAGCTACAACATGAATCTTGCCATTGCTCCTGTATAAACTATAACAAAAAATGAAAATTGTGCTCACCATTAATTTTTAAACCATTAAGCACTCAAATTCAGCCTATGTGAATTCCTTTAAATACATTTTACTAAAATGAAAGTGCATGTTAATATTTAGTATATGGTTTTGTAGGACTCAAGCTTACATAGTTAGCCAAACTGTTGTACTAATATGTCCTCAATTTTTGTAAAATGTATTTAAAGGGATTCACACAGGCTAAATTTTGGTGCTGGGGATTTTTTTCTCTTTTGTATGTGCAAATAATGTATATTGTTTACAGCAGCTGATCAAGTCCAGAGCGTGGGTTAGCCCCAGCACTGAAACAATAACAGCTGGTCAATGCTACAATGTGGGTTAAACCGAGTGTTCACAATTTTTCTCTTTGTTTTATGGAAACTTTTAGTCTGTTCTTTCAAAAACATAATAATTCAGCTCAGTGAAGTGTTTTTATTGCACATTACCCTATACTTCTGAAATTCAGAGATAGATCTCAATCTACAAATGGTGCAAAGTCCAGAGTAGAGAGATTCTTTGTGTGCCTATGTAATGTATAACTGGAACAAAGCAGTAGTCAAGATAAGCACTTCAGTAGTAAACTAGTGATGTTCAGACACACAGTGGCTTGAAACTAATTGCACGAAAGATGGGGTTTTGTTTGTTTTTTAACCATATTGATTTATGTCTTAGTGCCAGCTCTCTCAGAGCCCAACTTTCACCCTACATTTTTAATAACATTACCTCAGCTTGGACCTATAAGGAAAATATACATTATAAAATCAGTTTACATGATATACGTGAAGACAACCAAACTAACTGTGCCATGCAAATATATGTGACCTATTCTAGCCTCTTAGTGGGGAAATAACTATTTTCCCAAGCACCTCCAGTCATCTAGTGCCTGCTGATGTTTACCCATCAAAGTAGCACAAAGGCATGATGCTGCTATTTCTAAATTGCTCAAAAATGTATCCAAAAAGTTGAATGATCAAAGAAATCTTACTTTCTTAGGCCAAATATTGTTCATTGCAGGCAAAGCTAGCTATACACAGAAAGACTGAAACATATCTCTCTTTATGCTTATTTTATCATTTGTCATATATACCTGTGTATGGTTTCTTATTACCACTTCAAAAAATATATGTCATGATTAGTGATTCATATTTTAGTGACTGTAATAAATGAATTGATAAAATACAGATCCACACATTGTTTACAACATTGACTTAATATTTAATGATTGTGTAGAACATTTCAATACATAGAGGGTTATTTACTGAGCTCCGAATACCCGAAATTCCCCGATAAAATCGTACTTTTAAAAAAATCACTAATTTTTCGGCATTTATTAAGCCCCGAGGGCTAAAAAGCCAGTTTATAAAAACACGGCATCTCAAACCTGTCGAGGTTGCATAAAAGTCAATGGGAACAGTCCCATTGATTTTTGGTTGTGTCGGGGGTTTCGGGCAATTTCACAATGTTTTCGGAGCTTTCAGGATGAAAACTCCAAAAAATTCAGAGTTTTCGGGGAAAATTCATGAACAAATTGTGAAAAACAAAGTTTTTCCCGCAAAGCAAATTTTCGGGAAAATGTAATAATAAAAAAGCGTTAAAAACCCGAGCGGGTTAGATAGGAGTTTGTAGCAGCTGATATTGAGATAAATTTGGACCTTGATAAATAACCCCCCAAATATTCGGTGACAACGGAATATTAATTAACGGATATAATTAAAAGAATAATTAACGGATATCAGTTATTCTAGTAGGTAAGAATTTTGGAAACATAGATGTTTAAAATACATATTTTGATTCTGTAACAATCATATGTTCTATACACAGATGGAAACAAGGAATAAACATCATTCGAATATTGTTGTATTAATTCCCTGAATAAAATTTTTACTTATCTAGCTGAAAAGATTTTTTCCCACAACCTTCTGTATGTAATTATCAATTATATTGTATAATACTTCTATTCAAGTAGTCTTTATGATGAGGTTTACTCTTTTGCTGTTTGGCTATAAGTGCAAATGTTAAAGCTGGGAATGAAACATGGGGCTCGTCTTGAAACATAATATTAGCACATAAATGTTTCCTATGCCAATGTTATAATATAACTGAATGCCAAAAATACATCTCATGAGCTAGGGATACACCAAGTCCAATATTTTGGGATTCGGACGAATCCTGAATCATTCATGAAGGATTAGGCCCAATTCTGAACCAAATCTGTATAAACACAAAATATTGTGTGGCAAAAATAGCAACTTCCTTTTTTGGGCCAGATTCAATTACGTGAGAAAAAAAGTTATCTCATGGTTTAAAATGTGAAAAGTCATGGATGAGATTCAATTTGATAAAAAAACTTTTCTAAAAATTCATTTCCAGTTTTTTTTGCCATAGACTTCAATAGAGTTTTCATGCGATAAACCTTGAGATAAGTTTTTCTGAATTGAATTGCATCTCAAATTGAATCTCCTTCATGACTTTTCACGTGATAAAACCTTTTCTTACTGAATTGAATCTGGCCCTTTTTGTGATGAGAAGTCATATAATTTTAAGGATTCAATTCAGTTTGTCCATGCATTGGGATGACAATTCACATACATTGAAAGATTCAATTCAGTTTTTTCCTCCAAAACCTGAAAATATGATTGTCTGTGGATAAAATATTATCCCCAACCAAAAGTGAGGGCTTGGGGGCAACAGTAGCTGTTTTTAAAAAAAATTGCCCCCCACCAGCACTTAGCCACCCACACTGGTAGAGAGCTCCCGGTACAAATGGCCATGCTGGGGCACATGCATAGAGTTGGGGCTCTAATAGCCTGCCCCTTCGGTTGGGGATAATATTTTTGCCCAACAGGTGCATTTAACTTTTACACTTGTAAGTTTCAGGGCCAAATTTAATCAAAGTATGCAATTGGTGAAGAGGGAAACTATTAAATGTGGGTACATTTCCTCCGATCCAAAACTTTAGAGCAAGTCCCATAAGGTATTTTGAACATTTATTGAATCTTGCCTTGGGCTGCCTTATATGTACTTGTGTAAATTTGTGTTTGTGTTTGTGTTTGTGCTCTACAGCTCAACATTCTTGCTAAAAATCTTATGCAATGTAGACAAACTAAAGAATTTGTTTTTATAATAAACAAGATGATGCAATATGTAAATTGTCTAAAATCATGAATATTTCAGAAAATCAAAATAAGGAAAACGCATCTTAAGAAGAAAACAAGGAATCAACATGCAATATAAAAATATTAGAAGCACATGAAGGAAGTAATGGACATTTGAACAATTTACTCTTGAAAATTAATTGGATTGAAACTTTTCTTTTAATGCAGCGTTCTTCTAGTTAAAATGTGCATAATAAAACATCTTCCATTAAAATCACAAACAATCAAAATGCTTCTGCACGTAAGAAATATACGCAAAAACCTAATTCTAATTTATAATCCATTATACAGTATTAACTTCCCTCCAGCAATAATGGCATAATAAGCAATATATATATAATGTCTTTGTTTCGAATGTAGTTTAATATTTAAAAGGAGCAACTTGGGAAGTTGAAAAGAAAAAAGCAGAATTTAATTGAAAGTATTACTAAAAAATAAAATATATACCACAAGGGCTATGCTCATGAATCTGTTTTGCATTGACCAAGTTTAAATGTCATTTATTTACTTGTTAGTGTCTAGCAAGTTCTGTTAAGAGGGAATTTTATTCCAAGTATCCAGGGGCACATTTTCAAAGGGTCGAATTTTGAAGTACTAAAACTTCTAAATTCGACCATCGAATTGAAAAATTAGATAGTCAAAGTTTTTTTTTTTGTTTAAATTTAGCTGTTTTCATCAAATTAAAATTGTTCGATGGATCATAGAAATCGTTTAAATCGAACGCTTCAAACGATATAATTGATCAATTGAACGATTTTTGAACTGAGCCAAATGTTGGCTATAGGTTCTAGGACGTCCCCATAGGCTAACACAGCAATTCGGCAGGTTTAAGGTGGTGAAGTGCTTTTTAAATAGACAGTACTTCGATTTTCGAATGGTCGAATATTCAAAGTATTTTCAATTTGAGTCGAAGTTGAATTTGGCCTATTCGATGGTCGAGGTAACCAAAAATTACTTTGAAGTTCAACGTTTTTAAATTCGAAAATTCACTTTGAATTCACTTCGACCCTTAGTAAATGTGCCCCCCAATGTTCAGTTAAGAATGCACACTCTCACTCACTTAATCAGAGCCATATTTATATATAGGTACCTGAGGGCCTATGCCTTGGGGAAGCAGTTTTAAGAGGGCTACCCTTGGGTGACTATAAAATCACTAAAAAAAATTCCCCAGCTACCACCAGAGATTACCTGCATAAATCTTGAGGTGGACCTGTGGGTGAGAGGGTCAGCCGCCAATTCCTAAAGGGCATGAGGTCACTGATAGTGGCAGCGACACGTAGCATGAGCTTGACATCACTCAATCTGGGGGTACAGTTAGGTCCTGTGCCTAGGGTGGCACCAGATATAAATACAGCACTGCATGTAATAGGTTTAGGTGGTTGCCATAATCACCAATACTGTAAGCAATAAACCTAATTACGAATAAATAAGCACTGCAAAAAACGTTATAAATGACCCTAATTGATATACTTGGAGACATGTGTCAAATTGTACATTGTTTCTAAAATTGCTGAAATTCAAACTAGCACGAATCCTTTAGGATCTCCTTCTACTAAATTCTCTCACTATTTTGTCAATACTCCACCATCAAGAATGTACACATGGCAAAACAACATAAAGGTGTAGTAGAGTGTACTCTGTTTATCTATACTATTCGTCTTTTTCTTTGTCTGTATTTGTAATGTGTGAAAGGATATATTTGTGTTTTCAAATTGGTGTTTATTAATGACTTCATATGTGTTTAATGAAGAACGGCCTCCAAAATGGGTAAATAAAAACACATAAATGTGATTAGTGGTATTTTAATTAGAAAATGTTACAGCGTATAAAGATGGGGTTTCATTTATTTATGGAGGCCAATTCAGATTAGTTTAGTATATTTCCTGGTTTTATACTCGAAACACAAAGGTTTATTTGACCTGCTGGTTTGTTTTCCTATAAAAGTAAACCTAAATGAAGGGTTTTCAGTTTAGTAGAGTTTAAACAGTTGTGTGTCCAGTTTAACATTTCATCTTGTTGAATTACATAACAAGGCAACAAGCGATTTATATTATTGTAGAGAAACAGATGCCGGCTCAACTACACTTCGACTGAAAAGTTCTAAGGAGATTGTCAGCGTTATCTTTCCCGATCTGGCCCTCAAACCACTGCATTTCACATTGTGTTGATCAATCTTTAGGTTAATACTCAATACACCGTTTTAGAAAATGTACCATAAAATGTAACAGTGGAGCAGTTACCCTTGCACTTTTATACAGGAAACTTATTTTCAATTTAAAAAAGTAATTTTTTTTTGAGCAGGGTATTCTGAACCCAATACCCGATCAATTATTTTGCAACCCTTGTTTGTTGAGTTATTGTATGACCCCTGTTTGGAGGTTGCAGATTTTTAAGGTTGTTTGCATACTACATGCCAAATTGACTGAATTCATCTTTTGGCCTCTGGATCAACAGTGGGATCAAATTAGACACACCAGGGACGATTTGCAAAACAGAAAGTTTTTCGGTCAGGGTTTTTGTCACCAAAAATGCAAAAAAAAAAATGGGGGGAAAAGAGAAACTTTTAAGATTTATTATGTGACAAAACTGCGACAATTCTGAATCCGAAAATACTCCAGTTAAAACCTGTTGAAATTATGTAGAAGTCAATGGCAAATGTCTCTTTTACAACTGGAAGATCTTTCTTTGCTTTGTGGTTTTGAGGTTTTTGGGTGTTTTTGACACTGGCTCTTCAAATTCAAAAAAATCACAGTTTTCATACTTTTATGTGATTTTTCCAGTTTGTGCTTTTTCAGTTTGGATATTTTGATAAATGACCTTCATGGAACTTAGTTTATTTGTTGTTTCAAAAAGCTCTAAAATTCTACCTTTAATAAATGGGCCTCTTCAGGAGAGTTTTAAATACATTTATTGATGGCGTCCTTGTCTAAAGGGATTTTCAAACATGCCTGGAACATTTCTGGCCACTCCTCAACCAGATAATCATTTTAGCCCCCTACATGGACTGATATGCTGTTTAATTGGTGTGAAGTATCCGAGTCAACAGCCAAAGTTGGGCCATGTATGGCTAGTTTTAGACCCATATAATCTTTGTCAAGCATCCATGTCAGTTGCCTAGAGGATGCATTGTGCATGTTTGGGATGTTTTACAGTTGTCAGTTGAGCTTTGCGTTGGATGATATTAGCGAAAAATGAAAGTAGCGAAAGATAATAGTTTCAAGAGCAGAATAACAATGTATTATATTTAATTGTAATGTGTCCATGGTCAATGACTCCTGATCAAAAACAAAATTCTATTTTTATTCGCTCATTAAAATGTCTTATATCTAGTATAAATTTGCTCTCAGTGACACACATATTTTAGGTATTTGTTTTTAATATAGGCACATCTGGATTCCCAACATAGCATACATAAATTCCATCATTCAAGGCTGGCAAAGGCTAGTTGTGTAAGGATTTGTTGTGCATTACTGGTATTTGACCACAAATTGAACAAACAATTGATCTTGTTTAAAATGTTTTGATTGTCTTTACACAGTAGTACCATGCCATTATTCTAACAAGAATATTGCTAGAGGTAAGCCTTCTGTCATTGTGACCTCGACTAACCTCTTAATTTCTTAGGTTCAAGTCCAATTAACCTTTAGGAAAAAAAACACAACTCTTAAAAAAACTGAAGTCAATAGGATGCTGTAGTAATCTCTTGCTCTCTTGTCTTTTTCTAAAGTTTGTCAAAGGGCAGAAGCCCAGCCTCACCCATTTCCCACAACAGTGGTCATATATCAGTAGGCTTAAAACACTGTATTGGATGATGTACTAATCAATTAAAAAGAGCCTGCCTTGTGCTATAGTAGAGCATGAGAAAAACCTCAGGTTAAAAAAACCCTGTCACTTGGCGTTTCTCTTAGTGAATGAGAGGCACAGAAGCAAATCCTTGTTACAGACCTCACACACATTTATGGGGCATTGTATTAAAGTCTCTCCTTTCCAAGTCATAAAGAATCAGCTTCAAAAAGTATATACAGTAGCATAAAATTAATTTGTTACTAACTTAATGTTGTCTTCTACTAAAAGAACAATAATAGAATTTATAGTAGCAAAACTCTTTCAGGCAGCACACTTTTTATATTTTTTTTTATTAGGCCCATGCACACAGAATCTACTTAATGTCAATTTCGTACAATGGTTACGCTACACAGAGTATTTTATTTCAGACATGCAGGACATGATGATAAATTGATAATTGACCCTGAGGCCAGAGCAAATAAAGAGCCACTGTTTTTCATCAGAACTGCACAGGCACAAAAGAAAGGGAATAATGCTAATTGAGCATGAAGGGCTAAACAAGTATTGAATAATCTATTATTTCTGTCATGGCACATTTAGGTCCTAGAATTAAAAAATGCACCGAAGTTAAAAAGAGCGACAAGAAAAAGAAGAAAAATAAAACAGTGCATGAATATACAGTATATCCCTGATATGGATATTTCCCACATAAGTTTAGCCTTTTTCATTTAATAACCATATGTATAGGGGCACATTTAGTATGGGTCGAATATTGAGGCTTAATTAACCCTTGATATTCGACCATCGAAGTTAAATCCTTCGACTTCGAATATCGAAGTCGAAGGATTTACCGCAATTCCTTCTATTGAACGATCGAAGGAAAAATCGTTTGATTGAACGATTAAATCCTTCGAAACGAACAATTCGAAGGATTTTAATCCATCGATCTAACGATTTTTCTTCGATGACAAATTGCTAGGACCTTCCCCATAGGCTAACATTGGTGCTCGGTAGGTTTTAGGTGGCGAAGTTGGTGGTCGAAGTTTTTTTTAAAGAGACAGTACTTCGACTATCGAATGGTCAATAGTCAAACGATTTTTATTTCAAATCGTTCAAATCGAAGTTGTGGTCGAAGGTCGAAGTAGCCAATTCGATGGTCGAAGTAGCCAAAAAAAAATTTGAAATTCAAAGTATTTTTCATTCTAATCCTTCACTTGAGCTAAGTAAATGTGTAGGACTAATTGTATAGGACAATCATATTTAGCCTAGTATAAATTATTGCTTATTTTTTTTGAAAGACGTTATACTACAAATTTATAACAACTGCAGCCAATCAGCACCCGGTTTATTAGCAAACTATTAAACTGGGCCAGTAGACACATCTACACATGTGGAGGCCCATTTACCAACATTCCCATTTTAGTGGTTTTAGAGGTGTTTACAACCACGAATAAATGTATTCTCTAAAACCATGAATGCTGTGTAATTTATTAAAAGATCTGAATTTAAAAAGTATGAACAAAAAAAATGTTGAACGATGAGCTAAAAATAGGAAGACCTCCAAAAATTTAAGTTTTTCAGACATTTACTAGCAAAAAAAATCTAAAAACCTGTAAAAGACTGAAGGAGTCAAAAAAGGACCAATGGAATAAGTGCAGCTCTCATTGACTACTATAGGCTCTCGACTGCTTTTATTTGCCAATGTTTTTTTCAGAGTTTTTTGTGCTGTTTACTTTCTTAAATCTCACATTTTTAAAGTTTTAGAGAAATAAAAAACACATTTTTAGAGAAAAAAAATAAGTTTCTATCTGAATTTAAGTAATTTGATCCCAACAGACTTATTTATATATTTGTAGTTTTTGCAGTACTCAGATCTGGGCAATGTAGCCATAGAAACATGTTGCCAACCTGACTGTCCCTTACCAACCTGTCAGTTGCAGCACAAATATGGCAGCCTTGTCACAGAGCAACATGGAGGATTAGATAGATATTATAAAAACATTGGGCAAATACTTTTATGGCAGTTTTATAAAGCCCATGTTAAGATAAAGTCATGATAAATGTAATGTTTTATCAGTATCCTATTCTTGCTTCAGTGGTGTACTTTCCCATATATGCAGTTGGGTTATTGGAGTTTTTCCCATTGTTTTTCACCTACTGTACAAACCATCCTACACAATTCAATGTTGTATCATAGCAGAAGCCATCAACATTCCTTCATTGTATTACATATCTAGAACCAACTTAATTGATCTCCCCCTTAGGAACTTTCTCCCCTCCATTTTATCCTAATGCTGCTGACAGCCTCAGTCACCTCACAAACAGCTGTTCTTCTACAGCCTTTTCTCCCTGAACTGCACTGGATTCTCATAGAATTAAACTTAAAAATATTCTTAGAAGGGCTCCACTTACTTTTACAAGTGAGATTTATCACATCTCGAACATGGAAACAGTCCTAATTCGAATATTAGCCATCTTAAACCTGCCAAGTTCATGTACAAGTCAATGGCAGAGGTCTGTTGAGCCATTTGGAGATGTTAATAGCCTTCCTGACATTCGAGTTTTTTTTTTCGGGAGAAAAATTCTATTCATTTGAATCGAATACGAATCAAATATGATTCAAATTTTTGGGTCGAAGCCATTCGATCCAATATTAGCCATTCAAATTTTTTCTTAAATAACCTCCCAGTCAAAGTTTAAGCATATTCGAATTTAAAAAAATTCACATGAATTTGAAATTTGACCTTTGATAAATGGGCCTCCAAGTATTGTGGTTCAGCATTGGGCCTTCTACTTATTGCCTTCCTTTATGCAGGTGTATAGTTTCGGAAGGAGGCTATTAACTTGGTTTGAATTCCTTTTCTATTGTCTGTAATGAGCATGTCTGATGCATCCATCAAATGCCCCTACTAATACCAGTTTCATAGTGGAAGATGTGGTGTATAAATATTTGGCATGGGCACTTTAAAAGCATCTAAAAAAACTGTAGACATTTCAGATGGACATGTTGGATTGTGCACTGTAGCTCCTTTATTAAATAAACAGAAAGAGACAAAAATAGCTTCTGGGTAATAAATGATGGTGAAAGTAATGATCCTAATGAATTCAGACCCATAGAATACTATTGTTACTGCCACCTACTACCTCTATTACAACATAAGATCTGTAGAGGCAGACATGATGTGTACAGTAACGATGGGCGAATTTCTCCCATTCCGAAATACGCAAAAATTTGTGAAAAATTTGTGAAAAATTCTTGAAACTCGAAAATTGATCACCACATAAATTTTTGACGTTGTCTTTAAAGTCAACGGGCATCCGAATACTGTTGACGTGTGAAGATTTTGATGCTTTCAACTTTTTAGCAAATTTATTCGCCGGCGGCAAAACGCGGAAATTTGACGCAAATTCATGCGAATTTATTCGCCTATCACTAGTGTACAGACATGTATGTTATAAAGCTATGCCATATGTGTGAGCTCTATTACTTCTTAGCTTTCTAGAGGCTGACCCCCACTGCCATGTATACAGATGTACACAGTATGTCATGAAGCTGTGCCTCGATTTTGGCTTTGTAGGTGAAACTATCACAATTACTCTGCACAGGGATAAGCAATGTGCAGTTTTTTGCCTATTGGTCCATGTGCCCAGCATTTATAAATGACCCCTAATGTCCTGTATAAAGGCAGGTTCTAATTTAAAAGACTGACAATTTTATAAGTAAAAATATACTAGACCAGCATGTCCAGAACAGGCAAAAATAAAGCCTAATTCACTAGGGGTGAATGTTTTAGGCAAACCCCAGTAAATCTAATTGCTAGGTTTTTTCACCCAGTTTTTTAGGAAAAAAGTGCTCCAGCCTGGGTAAAAGTAGAAAAGTATGGCAGTGCCATCTATTTAACTTTTTCCCAGGCATCCTTAGCATAGATTTCGATTTGGACATGCTTAACAGAGAGGAATCTGAAAATTTGACTCTACTGCCTAAATCTAGGAGGCAGATTTATTAAAGTTTGAAGCTCAAAAACTGGAAACTCATAGCAAATGAAGGGTATAACATGATTTTACCATGTTTAAGGGTTTTTTATTTTATTTTTTAAGTTTAATTTAAAAAAAAATTAAATTTAAAACATTTTTTGAATTAAAAAAAAGTAAAAAAAAAAAATTTTGTTAAATCCATATCAGTTGTCAGCTTAGTGCAGGATTGGACTGGGCTGATGGGACACCAAGAAAAAAACTGGTGGGCCCTGGCCCTTGTGGGCTCTGCTGTTACTGCCAATCCAGGCCGGCTCTACCAGCCATAAACTGTGGGCACTGGTGCTCCCGACACCCCCAACATGGTGGCAAGGAGGAAGTGTGGTGGGAGCTGATGTTCAGAGGAACTAGAGCTAAAAACAGGGATGGGGGGCACTGACTTAAGGTCCAGGAATGAAACTTGAATTCATTCACTGTGTGTTGCCTTACA
Organism: Xenopus laevis; assembly: GCF_017654675.1. Lineage (NCBI taxonomy): Eukaryota > Metazoa > Chordata > Amphibia > Anura > Pipidae > Xenopus > Xenopus laevis. The sequence goes on along the minus strand of NC_054371.1, from coordinate 210,370,911 downwards.
AATTGTCACTCTGATCTTAAATCCTGATCCTTTAACCTGTTGATTCATTGTAACTTGATTACATAAAGCATTATATGGTTTTTGTGCAATTCTGAAGCACATGTAACTCTTTCATTATTATTTACTTTTTCTTACATATATTTTCTTTTTTTTCTATTTTTCTTTTTGTTTTATTTTAAGAGAAAGGGGAAAGAAATTCATCAAATCCCAGCAATGCTGCTGTTTGTAAGAAACTTTAATTCTTAAAAATATATTATCATGATTAATGTGAGCACATCAGTTACCTATTTAATATTTTGTGCTGCACTTGTTCCACAGCACTTATCCCCACGAGGGAAGCCTTCTAGGCCTGACAGCTAATAAAAGGGCATCTGCCACAGGGGCATAAAGACAAAATCAACAATTTGCACGGTGAACTAGGTTTATATTGTTGCAGCCCATGTTGCATTCTAGAGAACAATAGCATTAGAACTCCCTTATGGCCTATTCAAAGCAGTAGACATGTGGCTTTCCAATAGAGAAACACCTCTCAGACGACTTTCTACTAGTGGGGCTTTGTCAGATCACAGTCAGGGTCTAACTTCATTCCTTGATCTCTCTTCAGGAGGAAGTTCAGCTAAATTCAATTTGCCCCTCTGCCTTTTTGTAATGAAGCAGTGTGCATTTACGCAAGCCCCTAGATAATGCAGAACAGATGGGAAGATTTTGTCTAATTAGATTTGGGACAGTTTGCTTTATGCTTGTGGTTGTATGTGGTACTTATTGGCTAATTTCACACTTGTTACAACTGCAGTTTAGATTGTCTCAGAAATAACATTGGACTGATTAAAACAAATTGAATCAAAAAATGGCATTTTCTGTTAAAAAGTTAATGGAGCCTTTTAGAGTAACAGGTTGGTGCTTCTAATATAATCTGCATGATTTAAATGATATTGTTCAGCGTATTGCTCATATCATTAAGAATTGCCATGTTATGATGTTTGTTGTTTTACAATCAGGCTTAAAAAGAGCACATTATTCAGCCGATTTTGATTTTTCTTTTATGTTTTCAATTGTGGCTGAATTTCCTCATATTAGTGATGAAGAAGCCATGAATTAGCAGTGAAATTCCGCATTCCATCTCCTTATTTTTTACAAAACAGTGGCAAAAATTCACTGCAGAAAAATTAGCTGCGACAAAAACAAAAAAAGCTCATAAGAAAAAACACATTGATTTTAATGCATTTGGACAAAAAAGTGACCATAAAAAAAATGCATTGACAAATGCATTTGGAGTGAGAAAAATTGTCACTCGCATATAAAAATTGTCGCTCAACGTTTTGCAAATTTTTTTGCAATTTTGTGAATAATTCTGTGAAGCAAATACAGATTTGCTAATCACTACCTGATACCATAAGGGAGAATTATTATATATGAAATTGAGGAATCTGGAAGCAGCAGTTTATATTTTCCCCATTTATCAAAACATTCCTGGTTGTCTGGAACATTTTTTGACATTTAGGAAAGCTTCTCTACATTTGGTGGGAAGGCACATAGACATATCTGGTCATACAGGAACACAAGTTAGGGAGCATCTAACTACGAATCCCTGTCCTTACCACCTGCTCTAAATACAGGGCTGTATTATGCCTTGTATCTCACATTACGAAAATATTGTAAAACTACAGAAAAAATACATAATAAATACAAGGAACTCTACCCCTGCAATAAATTGTATTTTTTTTCCAAGGAATTAAAATACAGGGAGAATTCTTATAATGCTATTGGCATTTTTTTTAGATTGTAAAAAAACTGTTTTTTTTTTGGCAAAACAAAATACATGGCAAAATCATAGAGCAGATTTTGAGAAAACATTTCGATAAATCGGCCTCCATGTCTGATTAAGGCCAGATGGGGACAGTAAATAAGGTGACAGTTCAGTGTAGGTTTGAACTGGGCCAGTGAGACACTGGGAAATATGATGGAGTCTATTCCAGGCCTCCCAGCTGACACCCTAAAGACTGTTTGGGAGAGCGTTTCTTCAGACTAACTTACAAACAAGCACAAGGACATTGTATGGATGGTTATTCAAGTGGGCCTCCCCTTCAGAACCTTCATGCATGCCCATAACCTGTATAGGTACCACAGTGAATCATTCATGAGGAAACATTGATGCACACCTTTTGTGAGGGAAGGATTCGAAAGAAAAAAACTTTGAATTTTGAAGTATTTTTTTGGGTACTTCGACCATCGAATAGGCTACTTCGATCTTCGACTACGACTTCAATTCGAATGATTCAAAGTAAAAATCGTTTGACTATTTGACCATTCGATAGTCGAAGAACTGTCTCTTTAAAAAAAACTTTGACTACATACTTCGCCACTTTAAACCTACCGAACTACAATGTTAGCCTATGGGGACCTTCCCCATAAGTTTTCTAAGCTATTTCTGATCGAAGAAAAATCGTTTGATCGATGGATTAAAATCGAACTTTTTTTTTACTTCGATCGATCAAAGTATTTGCGGTAAATCCTTCGACTTCGATATTCGAAGGATTTTACTTCGACCCTTAGTAAATGTGCCCCCTAGTCATAACAAACTTTATGATCATGATATGGTTTCCATACAATATAACATACCTCCCAACATTTTGGAAATATAAAGACGGACCAAAAAATTGTTGTGCACAGCACAGCAAACATTTTTGACCATGCCCATTTTATGGCCACACCCCCTAATTACCATGTTCACTTTACAAAATTCTCAGGTTATCGAAGTTTGAACATATTTCTGTTTTTTTAAATTATTGCTGTTTTGCTAATGAAGGTAAAAGTTATTGCTGTTTTGCTAATGAAGGTAAATTGCCCTTAAAGCTGTGAGTCTAACTTCTCCCAAGGGATCCAGTACAAATGAGGGACTGCGGGTTGATCTGTCAAAAAAGGGGCTGTCCCTCTGAAAACGGGACAGTTGGGAGGTATGATATAATACTAAGTGAATGCAGATCCAGTGCTTTTGCTCCATTTGTTAGAAATTTACAGCTTTAAGGTATTAGGTGTATTTTTCCTTCTAGTTTTTGAGCTATTAAAGGAAAACTATACCCCCCAAACAATGTAGGTCTCTATAAAAAGATAGTGCATAAAACAGCTCATATGTAAAATCCTGCTTCATGTAAATAAACCATTTTCATAATAATATACTTTTCTAGTAGTATGTGCCATTGGGTAATCATAAATAGAAAATTGCCATTTTAAAAAATAAGGGCCGCCCCCTGGGATCGTACGATTCACTGTGCACACATACAAACCACATGTAAGGTCACATGAGCCAATTAACAGACAGAGTTGTGTCTTTTGCTTCCACACTTCTTCCTGTTACAGTTAGAGTTGAAGTATTTCTGGTCAGGTGATCTCTGAGGCAGCACACAGACCATCACAAAATGGTGGCTCAAGGCAAGAGATGTAAAAGGGCAATATTTACTTAAATATATATTCCAGTTTGGTAAGATTCTTTAATATGCCACTTAATATGATATGAACTATCTGTTGCTTAAGTGTTCATTTTGGGGGTATAGTTTTCCTTTAATTGGGACTCTGCCAGCCTAACCTTGTTTTCCTGTGCAAACAACTCTCTATTTGGCACATGGGCATTCCAGGCCAGTGATCTGAGTTCACAATGAAAATCAAATTTACTTTTTTTTGCCACAAATCGTATTATTCTCTAAAAACTTGTGTTTATTTTTATTTTTCTAAAACTCTAAAAATTGTTCCATAGAAGTCAATCCTATTGGACCTTTTTTGAAACATTCAGACTTTTAGAAATACAAATATGTAATGACAGAAGAAATCAGTTAAGGATAGATACATGAAAAATCAGTTAAGGATAGATACTTAGAAAAATAGAGCTACAGAGTGGGCCTTTGTCATAAGGGTTGCATTATCTGTGTTAATATTTGCTAGATCCAGGTTAATGGCTATGTTTAGTAAGCAGCACATTCCCCTAGTCACTTCCATTACTGAAACACAAAGGCTACCTTCAATTCAATAGACAAATGTTTTCCATTGTCCGTTGGTGTCTTTAATGTTGGAAAAATCTTAATATTGCTCTTTGGTCTCCCAATACAATGTCAGTGACTAAAGAAAGCGGATATTCAAATGAAATAAATAGCTGTGCAAAAAATTAAAGTGGTTTAAAGAGGTTTAATAAAGAATAGCATTGCTGTATTCACTATTTAAAGAGAAGAATATAGACTTTCATTTGTTCTTTTTTGGTAAATATGTTGTGGATTATTTACAATAAGTAAGAGGGACTTATTATAGAGGTGCATAGCTTTTATGTATGCAGAAATGTTCCCCTCATTGTTTAATATGGTATCATCGATTGCATTAGTGTTACTAGTGAGGTCATTCATGGAAGATCTTTTACAGTAATGCTGCATTCAATTTGCAATCATAAATATAAATGGAGCAATTTGGGCATGCACTCAGCTACATTATCATCACATTTTACTTTATTTGAACCTGAAGTTGTTAGAACCAATTCATATCTGATTACCTCTGATAATTCTGCTTGGCATATGAAATATTTTTGTAGATTATAGGAATTTAAATTAAAGCAGTAGTAAGTAAATTTGCTGTAAAAGACAATAATTTGCCACTACGTGGTATTGGTGTTATGGAAAAAATACACGTTGTGAATGAGAAGAATTGCTTGCCTATTAATGTTACAGAAACAAGCAACAAAGGCAGAGGTTTAGATGGGCCATACTTGACTACGTTGCACTCAAACAGTAATTATGGGATGGGCTTAACCTCTGCTGATAGGAGCTGAAGAACGGAAGTCCATGCTGATGCAGTATTTATTGGCAGGTTTGGAAAAAAATACCCTGTACAAGTATTGGGCCTGTTATTGAAAATTCTTGGGACTTGGGGTTTTCTGCATTATGGATATTTCTGTAATTTAGATCTCCATACCTTCAGTCTACCAGAAAGACATTTAAACATAAAATAAAGCCAATAGGCTGGTTTTGCCTGGAAGAAAGTGGATCACGTGCAAGGTCCTGTTTTATTACTACAGAGAAAAAGGAAATTTTAAAAAGAAAAAAAATTTGATTATTTGGACGGAGTCTATGAAAGACAGTCTTCCCATAATTTGGGGCTTTCTGGATAACAGGTTTCTGGATAATGGATCCCATACCTGTACTTCACTTTTGGAAAGCGTACGTGAACGCGTAACGTAAAGAAGTTAGAAAATGTTTGAAGTATAAAGATATGAACAACAACAATGTTTCTTATTTATAAAGCTTTGGACATATTTGACCATGATGTTATAGGTATAGGAAATCCATTATACAGAAAGCTAAGAATTACAGAAAGACCATCTCCCATAGACTCCATTTTTAATCAAATAATTCAAATGTTCCCTATTATGTGTAATAATATATTGTTGTCATTGATCCCAAGTAAGATATAAGTAATGCTTACTGGAGGCAAAATAATACTTTTGGCTTTAATTAATGTTGAAATGATTTTTTCTTGTAGACTTAAAATATGGTTTCCAAATAAGGAAAGAACCCTTATCTGGAAAACCCCAAGCATTCTGGATAGCAGGTCCCATACCTGTACTTGTATTCAACTTAATCTTGGACTGTTTCTTCTTCCTTCAACCTAGATAGACCATCAATATGCTCTTTGCCTGAAATACTCCAAAGACATATTGACCTGTTAGTTGGCTAAGGCAGAAAGTATGTTTGTCTGGCTGGGAAGACTGTGGAAGATGAATGGCTTATGTGAATGATTGAGCAGGGCTGGGCTGCAACCTTCAAGGGTGGTCCATTCCATCTGAAGAGTTTTTAAAGTTATTGAAACTTCCTACATTCTTATTTGTTTTATAGTCTGCAGTTGGTTCAGACTGACTTTTTGCAAGCTTATATTCCTTCTCAAAGGATACATACTTTAGTGGCACATACAGCTCAACACAGTGAAACTGTTAGGCCCAATACTTGAAAATCTGCTCATTGCATCTTAATTAATGTCTTTTAATGTGCAAGAGGTTTGTGCCAGAAGTCATAGACCAATACAGACCTCCAGGACTTTCTTAACATTTAAGGGTTTAGTAAGGACCAAGGAAACAGGCGGTACAAGTGCTTGGCAAACAGAAACTATTTTATTTTTATTGTTAGGCTTAACAATACAAGGCACCAGGCAGGCAAACAGCAGGGAAATGTTCAAGGAAAGGCACACCAGGGGTTAACAATCTCAGAATCCAGATACAGGCAGATGGTCTAGCAGGAAAAGTATACTCAGGGTCAGACAGGCCAATACCAGGAACAATATGTGTACTCACCGTAGGAATGCTACAACAGGCAGCATGGTTTACCATAGACAATCAAAGAAATTGTAAAGTACATTTGGACTTCTGACTTAGAATTGCATTGCATTGTAACACTGCTCTACTACACACCCAGACCCAGGTCTGGCTAATTTCTGCTGTAAAATGCCATAGACCCCCCCTGGTGGGGGTCTGTTTGACCCTCTGTGTGCACTTGAAATGCTGGGGCCTATTTTAAATGCCAGTCAGACCCTGCCCAAAACAATACTGGTTACCTGGTTTTGGGTGTGAGAGTACCAATGTCACTGTTTCAGCATGGGTAAATGATATCATTAAGAGTAACATACCAGCACCAACCAGTGCAGCTTCATAGTTTGCTGACTTTGATACATTTAAAAGCATAGTGATGATATATTCGATCACAAAAAGAAGTAAGCTAGGTCCTGAAGGCTACAAATTGTCAATTAAACAATTATACATCACTTTCACACATAGTTCCATTATTATGTGCTTATATAATAAATCAGATAGGTGGTGTCCAGATGTGCCAAGATCCTTTAACTACTCCATTTTAATCCATTACACTCCATTTAATGCTTCATCCAAGTAGGTCAAATGGTTCAAATGCACCCCGTCCCCCCATAGTTTGCTAATCTATGAATAAAGCCAACACATACTTCTGTGAGAATACTTATGCCTCTTGTTCAGTGTTTTTAATCTCTTGGGACAGTAATGATGTTGTAATATTGTAATTATTTGCGTTTGTTGTTGGTGTACAGGTATGGGATCCATTATGTAGAAACCCGTTGTCCAAATAAACCAACATTTTTAAAAATGATTTTCTTTTTCTCTGTAATAATAAAACAATACCTTGTAATTTATCCCACCTACGATATAATTAATCCTGATTGGAGGCAAAACTAGCCTACTGGGTTTATTTAACATTTGCATGATTTTCTAGCAAAGATATGAAGATCCAAATTATGGAAAGATATATTATCTTGAAAACCCCAGATCCCGAGCATTCTGGATAACAGGTCACATAAATATTTAATGTTTACATGATTTTCTTTTGGACTTTTTATATTTTTCTATATATTGGGCCAGATTCAATTTAGTGCAAAAAAGTTACCCCTTGGTTTATCACGTGAAAACGCTTGGACGAGATTCAATTCGAGGAGAAAAAATTATCATAGTGATAAACTATGAGAAAAGATTTTCTTAATTGAATTGCATCTCAAATTGAATCTTGTCCATGACTTTTCACATGATAAACCTTTTTCTCACTGAATTGAATCTGACCAATAGTTTGTGATGAAATAATCATGAATAATAGGGAGAACCACCAACCAATTATGGGCAATTGTCTGTATAAAGGGACAAATAATATAATATAAAATGATAATTGCACCCCAAAGTCCTTCCCTGATATGCAGAGACAAAACCTAAGCCAGGTGGATGGAGGATTTAATAGTGGCCTTATAAAGTCATATAAAACTGTGCTCACATAATTCCAAGGTAGAGGCTAAAGGTTTAACATCAGTTAGGGACATGAGAATTATAGCTACAGAACTGCACATAAACACCTTGGCTATATTTTAGTAGCTATAGACCTCAAGGTTTGCAACAGTTAAGCTCAGGAAACCATTATCTTGAGCAACATGCTTTCCAGAAATACTTGCACCTGCCCAGATGTAAGGAGTGTCTTGACCATGTATGGGAATTCCGTCTATCCCTTTTTATTGTAAATGCTCTTTGAAATGTATAAAACTTGGTCAAATAGGCGTGACATACTTGCTAAGTGTGACATTGTGACAAGCTTCCCAAGATTCTAATGTTTTGTATAATAAAATCTTCTTCTGTAGAACCTTGTCTTGGAGTCTTGAAAAATAAAAAGGTTCTGGTAAGCAAATTACCAATGTTTGTTGTACAAGGTGTTATTGGGAATCATCTATAAATCAATATTGTTATGGTCTCTAGGAAATTAAGTCACTGATCCATCCCAAAATGCACCCAAATATATATATAATTGACGTCATTTTATTATTTTCTATATTGTTGACCCCCTAGAAGCTGCAGGGTCTATTGCCCATATTTTTATATCCCAGACCTTTGAACCAGTATTAGAGGTGCAGGGAAATGTAAACTTTAAAGTGCAGGAGTGCAGAGGATACGGTAGGGGTCCTGACAAATGAGCAAGTGAGGAGTCCCACCAGGACTTTTAAAGGCCACTGTGTACATATTCATTTATTTTCATATATAAGAAATATTCTTTTACATAAAAGCAGTTTATACTTTGCCAAGAATTTCCCTTTAAGAAATATTTAATAAGACGGCAACTCATAAAGCACCATATAAATTCTACGGTGAGCAACAATTACATTCGAGGCGAATAACAGTTTGATAAATTGACATGTGAGTTTTTCCTTCTATCAAGAAATATAAAAGCTCCCACATCAAGGTATCGTTTCACCAACCTCCTTTTGTAGCATTTTTTAAATGAAGAAACAAAAACAAGTCTCAGCTGCTGTATTCTGACAATTTTACATTGAGGTAATAAATAATTCAATGTGCTAATTTGACAGATGACTCTCCAGGAGCCCAGCGCCATTACCAGCATCATTAGGCCATGATATGCATGACAGGCATTGGCCATTCAGCAAATGTCCTTCACTTGTTTACCCCTAAAGAGCTGTACCATGCACAATTAGCTAATGAAGCATTACAAGCCTTTTTTTCCCCTGCAATTTCAGCGTATCAATGCAGACAATGTAGAGGAAAATGACATCTAATAAATTATAAGCAATTTTGAATTTCTATGATTGCATCATGCTAACAATCTGTATTCATCAGAAATTCAGCAAGTGTTATTAAAACGAAGGGAGGAAAAGAAATTAGCTTTAGTCATAATATACCTGCCAACGTATTGTACTGGTTGTCTTTATTCTTTTGCAGTGGAAACTACAAAAATAGGTATGTGCATGTAACTAGATAGGCTTAAAAAAAACACTGATCTGAGCTATGGTTTGTATCAGTTCAAGCCATACAGTCTTTGCTGATTCAATAAGAATGGACACATAATAAAACCTCAGAAAGCAGATTTATTCCTTTGCAAATTTGAATATTTTTCAGAATTGATATTTTTTTCTAAATCACTAGCATATTTATTAAAAAAAACTTAAATTGGAAACATTTGATTGTATTAAATCACAAGAAGAAAAAATTGCAAAGTTCCATGTTTTTATAAATTCAACTGTCTTTAGCAGATTTTAGATTTTTTATTATTATACTTTGAGTTTTTTTAAATCTCAAAAATTCAAGTTTGGAAAATGGGAATAAAAAAAAATTAGATTGCATGATTTTGTCTGTGAACGTTCTCACATTTTCTCAAATTGCAGAAAAAAAGTACTCTCAGATTTTAATACATTTAATAAATCACCAATCATTATCTAAGTGATAATTTATATAGGCTCCATTCAACAAAAATTATGTTTAAATAATATCTAAAGCCTTTAGAGGCCCCCAAAAGTTCATTGTAATTTTTTTATGTGCAATACTCTAAGCATAAATTAGAACCTAAAACAGAAATACTGTATATGCCATAGTTATTCAATGGGTGCCTGGGGATACTGGGAGCTGGAAGCAACAAAGCCTTTTACAACAAGTTCTTGAAATTCTTGAAATGTTAGGTGGTTTGACAAATGGGGAAAACCTGAGGAAGAGGATGGTAGCCAAAAGCTTGTCCTTCAAATTTCTGCAATAAAATTAGATAAAGGCATTGCCAGAAAAAGTCAGTGTGCTTCATCCCTACACAGTCTGGTTGACAAATGGGGAGCCAGTACCTCTGCAATATCTTTTTAACTTGAAGGGGGTTATTTATTACAGTCTGAATGCTAAAAAGTTTTTTTACTATAAAATCTGAAGTTTTAGTGGATAAGAAACTTGAATTTTTTGAGATTTATTATACCTCGAGGATGCAAAAAGTCAGAATATGAAAATCTGCCCTCTCGGACCTGCCGAGGTGTTATATAAGTCAATGGGAGTCCCTATCCGATTTGGAAGGTTCTGTGGTCTGCACTGAAATTAGTTTGAAAATCCTACTATTTCTGGCTTTTCTGGCAAAAATCTGAAAAAATTCTGAAAAAAAATTGTACGATTTGGGGAAAAAAATGTACTATTCGGGTTTTTGCTCTATTTTATCGAGTTTTCCCCAATCTAATTAATTCGAGCCTTTTTAATAACTAAATATGGTCAAGTCGTGAATTCTATTTTGGTCTGACTTTTTTTTAAATAAAATATCTGAAAAATTCAGATTTTGATAAATAACCCCTTAATTGTTAGAAATTGAGCATCCTACAGTATGTTCTATACTAGCTTCACTCCAGAATTTTCCATTGTCATGGATGAACATACAGCCTAAAGCTCACGTATTGGGATTAAAAGCACAACATTTGCTGATAGATCCCAACTATTTATTTGCTGATAGATCCCAATTACACATTTGCTTGTAAACTAAAGTCTTTTTGATACATGCCAAAAATATATTGCCTTGTTATGCTTTTTATGATAATGAATATTCATGAAACAAAAAATTGGGGCAGATTTATTATTGTTTGATATGTTTAACTGAATGGTAACACTTGTAACCATTTGGTAAAAATATATAGTCATTTATTAGTTAAGGACAAGGACAATCTAAATCTCAGGAGCCAAAAAATCAATTGCTCTGTTAGACTTCAATTTTATTGTTATTGTTACTTTTTATTTCTTATCTTTCTATTCGGTTCCTCTTCTCTTCACATTCCAGTCTCTCATTCAAACCACCGCCTGGTTACTAAGTTAAACAAGACCCTAGCAATCAGATAGCTAATAAAATTCCAAACTGGAATGCTTCTGGAAAAAAGCTAAATAACTAACAGCAACACCAAAAAATTTAAAATGAAAACCAGTTGTAAATTATTTCAGAATATCAATGTCAATGTCATACTAAAAGTTAATTTAAAGGTTGAACAACCCCTTTAATATACAGGAAAAATGTCAAATGTCTAGGTTCCTTATGGGTCCCCCCATTTGATGTTTGATAAAGCAGTACCCCGGGTTCCTTATTAGGTTTCCTTCTAATTTACATATATTCAAGTAAGGAGAGAGTGAGCCAGTTTTAAAAATAGTCACTTAGGAAGCAGCATAATTTAGTGGGCCAGTTTATGCAGAATGAATGCCTCTTATTGTGTCTGTCTGCGGGGGTCATCGACTGAACCAGAAATGATTTGGAATTCCCTCCTCCCTCAAATTTAAATTGCTTGTGGCCATCAGCTGAATGAGCTGATCAGCTCTATATACCTGTATTAATATTTGCTTTAAAGCAAGAACCAGTTTGTGGTATGGGAAGAAGAGAACTAAGGTGGGAGGAGAAGAAAAGATTGAATAGAGGTGGAGATTCTGGAAGTACTGTACCTATTAAACATCACTTATGAAAGAAGACTTTCCAATAGAAAAATACAGAATCTGAACCAGTGATCTATTCCCGGTATGGAATGGGCCCCAAAATTTCAAAGGGTCTCCTTTGCTCTGGTGGTACAGTAGCTGTGAAATTAAAACGGTTATTCACCTTTGAATTACCTTTTAGTATAATGCAGTGATATTCTGAGACAATTTGCAACTGGTTTTCATTTTTTATTATTTGTGATTTTTGAGTTATTTTTTTATATAGAGGCTATACAGTTTTGCAAATTACCCTAGTAACCATGCACTGATATAAATAAATGACTGTAATATGAATAGAATAGGACCTGAATAGAAAGATGAGTAATAAATAGTGATGGGCGAATTTGTACCATTTTGCTGAAAAAATTTGCAAAAGCGAAATGCAAAATAATTAGCAAAACTTATTTTGACGTGCAAGAATTTTTGACGTGCGACAATTTTTATATGCGCGACTATTTTGTCCAAATGCAATGGGTGTCCGAATAATTTTCATGCGTGACAATTTTTATGTGCGCACCAATTTTGAAGCTTGACAATTTTTTTCACCTCAGTTTTGCAAAAACATTCGGCATTGGCAAATAGGGATGTAGCGAACCGCCGAGTATGTGTTCGCGAACGCCGTTCACGAACACCGGCAAAAAATGCGAACAGTTCGCGAACAGTTCGCGAACTTCGAACATCCGAAAATCGTTCGATTCGAACGATCGAAGGATTTTTAATCGTTCGATCGAACGATTTTCGTTCGAATCGAACGAAAATCGTTCGATTTTAGCGATCGAATGGTCGAACGATTTTGACACGAACGCCTAATGGCGAACGTCGCGCGACGTTCGCGAACTTGCGGCGGACGCGAACAGCCGATGTTCGCGCGAACAAGTTCGCCGCAGAACAGTTCGCTACATCCCTATTGGCAAATGCGGAAATACCCAGTGAATCCATGATAGCCGAATTTATCACCCATCGTTAGTAAGAAAAAGTAGCAATAACAATAAAGCTATAGCTTTACAGAGCATTTGTTTTTAGATGAGGTTGGTGATATTTGATAGCTGGACAGAGTCAGAAGAAGGCAAATAATTAAAAAACTATAAAAAATAGATAATGAAGTCCAAATGAAAAGTTGATTAGAATTGGCCATTCTAGAATGTAATAAAAGTTAACTTAAAGGTGAACCACATCTTTAATTTGTATTTCCTGCCATATAGATGATAAAGATAGACAATACTAGTAAGACCCCTTTGGAATTAGTGTCTTGGTATCACTGTACCAAACTTTAGATTAGTGAATAACATGTCTAGCAATGCAAAGTGGTGCACAGGGCCAACTGAAACTAATGTCTAGTGATGGGCGGATTTATTCTGCAGGCGCAAATTTGCGTGGAATTTCCACGTTTCGCAGCCGAATAAATTTGCGAATTTGCCGAAACTTTTACGCTGGCGTCAATTCAGAAGCCGGTGATGATTACCGGATGCCTACTGACTTTAATTGTCGCCAGCGTCAACATCAGCATTTCATCGTTTTTTTGCCCGTTTCCTGAATTTTGCAAAATTCGCGGCGAAGCTAAATGGGACAAATTCGCCCATCACCACTAATGTCATCCCTTTGTCATCTTGGTATATATCTAATCTTGGTATATATCTATATATAAAAATTTGCAAAATGCATTGCAATGGAATTAAAAAATAATTTTGATGCGCAAAATATTTTTGTTGCTGCAAATTTTTCGCCACCTAGTTTTTGCTGCAGTTTTTGTGGGTGACGAAACGTGGAAATTCACTGCGATTCCATGCCTGCCAAATAAATTCGCCCATCCCTACCTTGTATGTCGAAAATACCCAGGCCAGAACATCAAAATGAGCAGTCCCTGTAAATTTTCCGTCTCTTTACAAGTGAATAGATGGGTGCACTTGAATGTGAATCCGTGTTTGGAAAATCTCTTGTTTACTTCTACTTTATTATTATGGATTTCTCTCTGAATTGCACTTTCGCTGTGTGTTTATGGCATGGAAAGAAGAAAGAAGATGAGGTAATTAGGCACCTAATTGCACGCTGGTCTATATGACATCCAGGCCACCAAGCTTGATAACACCAACATAATGTTTATCTATTTTGGTCCTCCCAAATCTGAATAAAACAAGCATTTCCTCTGTAGAAACAAAGCTGAGCAGCAAGTGATTATTACTGCTAATTGCCCAGTAAACAACACGAGGCAGCGACTCACTAATACAACAACAACCTCTGTGCAGCAGCTGAAGCAGTAAAGGACATTTGGTCGACCATTAGCTCAGATTTGCAATTCATACACTGGCCCTAGAGCTGTTAGCTGATCAACACCAATAAAAAAACTAAAGTAATTGTACTCTGAAGAAGTGTGCCTACATGCTGCAGTTATCCACATCACAATAAACAACCTGTCCATTGTAAATAACAGGCATCTGCTTTCAATCACACACACACAAACAGTTGTGCCTTTACAGTATGTTAAGGAAATTACATTTAGCATTAGCACATCCAGCCTGGTGTCCTCTAGCTACTACAACTCCAGGCAACTTTTGCAAGCCAACAGCTGTTAAAGTATCCTGAGATTTGTTATTCAGGCTGCTGCAGGTTCAGCCTCTATAATGGAATATTATAGGGGGTCATTTATGCCCCCCAGTTACAGTTGTGGTCAAACAAGTTTGCTTCAATCTGTTGGTACTTGCAGGTGCTCCTTGCACTCATGTGTATTGCCTGCACCTATGGAGCTGATCAGGCCTGGACTGAGAATTAAAATAGGCCCTGGCATTTCAGGTACACAGAGGCCCACTCAGCAAACACAGAGGCCCCAACCAGCCCACTGAATACTGACTTTCTAAGGCAGCTTATAACAGCCCTCTGGCATTTGCCAGAACCCAAAAATAATCATCTGCTTTGAGGCCACTGGGAGCGACATCCAAGCGGTTGGAGAGCAACATGTTACTCATGAGCTACTGGTTGGGGACCACTGATATACAGTCTACTTGCAAGGAGGCTTATTTTATCAAAGGTCAGATTTTAGTGGTTTTACAGGTTTGTGAAACCACTGCTAAACACACTGGGGCTTATTTAAGAACTCTGGGCAAATTTGCCCATGGACAGTAACCCATAGCAACCATAGTTTTATTTTAGTCAGTTGCTGGTCAAACAATGAGTGTTATGGTTTATGTCTTTTAGTTGTTGAAAAAATGTAGTTTTAATTGGTCATTTTATTGACCTTTTATTGTTGTTGAGATTTAGATGAGCGATACTTTGTTTGTGGTCAAGATTAATGGACCATTAAATCTCTGTTTTGTTGTCACCTACTGTATAATGTAATGTATACTTTCCTTTTGTTAGCCTTATTTTATTTTACTCTGATCTAAGTTGTCATTGTCTCATGTCTCATGCTGGCTGGCCAAACCTTTCCCATATCCATCCTTTTTATAATCCCCAAAAAAGCCAACTGTAATAGTCCAGGGAGCATACCAAGAGGCCACTCATTGCTGGCATAGGCAGCTTAAAATTGGCAAGGGTGGAACTCTCATATAGTGAACTCCGAGCCTGTAAAGACAGATAAGTTAACACAAGCATTTCCTATAGTTAGTGTCCTACTACTCCACTGCAGTACTGTACCAAATGTTCCATATTGAAAAGCCTTGAACTGATGTCCATGTAAGGACTGAAAAGCATTTTAGGCATGTAACCTTTGGAATACAGTAGATGGGAATATGGGCATACAATAAGCTCAGATGCAAACTATGTGGAAATGGTTTATTGACAACCCTGTGACAGAAATCTATAAGCAGTAAGCAAAAACCTAATTGCAGTCAAGTCCACTCTCGATTTATTTCTCAGCCTATTTCTTTCTTTATTGCTTCTCTAGAATGTTTACATTCTGATGAATTTCAGCCTCCTAGGATAATGCTATAACCCACAAAATTCACCATAGGCATGGGTGAACCATATTGTCTGCTGATGAAATACAGTCCCATAGCTTGATGCAACAGCCCATGTAATTCACTGTAGGTATGGGTCAATCATATCAAGAACTGAATGAGCACTGGCTTGTGCTATTTCTCAAAAACATTTGTGTGGAATGCCAAAATCATGAGGTTAGGAAAATCCATTGTTTAACTATATCTGCAATGAAGAATGATGTTGGTAGGATTATGCTGAGGGGATACTTTTCAGCTGTAGGGACTGGGAATAAAAAGGTTTGCTAGTAAAATCTGCACCAAATGAACTCTATGTGCTACTCAAAAAAATAATATGACAGATGGGGGCCTGAGTTACTCAGTGCCATTTCAACAAATGACATTTCCCCAAATAAACGTAATATTAATATTTAAAGATGTTTTTAAACCAGAGAGTCTACTGTTAATATCACCTTTTAAATAGTATATAACATAGGGGGCGGCCTTTAGATAGCATCTTATTTCCACATGCCCTGGTTCATTTAATTAAAAACTTAATAATGCTTCAGTACAACAGAGCTCTAAAATAATTCATTAAAGCACACATTTCATCTGATTAAAAATATTTTCAGAGTTGCTACGATCATCTTGTTTTTATGGCGTATTGAAGACCTCTCAGTTTTTAGTATAAAGCAATCAAGGGAATGTTTCTTGCCATATTGATCTGGTGGGATCTATTGTCTTTCTAGGAATATAAATCCCGGCATAATAAAAAATCTTTATTCCCTACCCCCCCCCCACCAATGACTGACAGTCCTGCTGCTTTCTAAAAGGTCAGATAACAGTAATCGTGTCATTGCTGTGATAAATCAACTCTCAGTGGACACTATAAAAATTAAGAGTACTTCTTTAAGAGACCAGCTTGACCCCCTTTTAACCAGAAAATGACTTCTGACCTGCTATTGAAATTTATCACAATGTTTCAATTAAAACTTGGCAGCCACACAAGACTGTGCCAGCGCTGACCTTTCAGAAGGAAGTTGGATGTTTTTGTATATATCATATATATTTCGCTTCATCTGTAAGGTATAGTACTGTATATTGTACAATCTCCATTTTGTACTTTTTTAATACATAAGTGTAGTTTATAAACTGTGAAGAATCCTGTCTGTTATCTCTGCTACCTACATGTTAGGTTTTTCCATAAACTCAAATCATGGGTACTAAGACGCCTGATTAGCACGATTCACATAGCAGCAACATTCCCACAAATGAAGCCTAAGTGCAAGCTTGATGCGTTAGGCCTTTCTTGCGCAAAATGCATTGGAGTTAATGGGCATTTTTCTTTTACAAAATGAACTGGAGCCAATGGTCATTTGTTTTCACATTTTTTTTCCATGTTAAAAATGTACACCACTCGTGAAAACACAAGAAGGTACCCTAAAAAAAAGTACTGTGATCAACAGTGAACTGGTTGTAATAAAGTTATTGTTTCACACTTGAACTTCTCATGTGCAGTATTGTATGCTTTTACTGTTTACTGTTTTAACCAGAAGAGGATGTGATGGTTCTGTTTATTTTGCAAAGTTTTATACAGTTGTAGGGATCTGGTAAATTAGACACCCTTGATAATATTGTCAGGAACATTCCCAGTGTTATAGATGCCTAAATGGGTCTTGATGGGGGACCTATTTCATTATTCTGCCTTAATGAGATACTGACACCAGAAAGTAAACTCCTTTTTTACATCTATCATTGCCTTTGAAAGCTACTTACAACTTTGCCATAAAGTATTTGCACAATGCTTTTACATTACCTGTTAGAAACTTACAGGCTGTGATGGGACAGTCAGGTTGGCAAAACAGTCAGGTTTATAAACTTCAACTAACAATTACTTACAAAAACAAACCTCTCAACGAAAAATTATCAACATAACTTTTTAATGAACATTCATATTTTAAAAAATAGTTTTTTAGTGTCAGTATCACTTTAAGCTATGCCCCTTGGTGTCCACACAGTGACCAGTAGATGGCATTGTGCTATAGTATAAAGGTCTGGGTAACCATGTGCTCGAGGTCCATTGCTTTAGCCCTTACCAAGCAGGCAGGAAGGGAATGGGTGCTGGAACCTAGGTTCTGTGGGCCTAGCAAAGGATAAGCTATACTCTGTAATAGGTCACTCTAGGAGTGACAGGCAGGTTATTTAGTTGAGCAGCCTAAAGCTCTGACAAGGAGAGTCAGAAGAATTAAGATACTGGGTACTAATTGCCCAGAAGTAGGGACTAAGTGTACAGACTGAGGGATGTAGAGATTCCTGCGGGTTCCACTTAGGGAAAAGACTGTAAGCTGGGTGTACCTTCAATTGCTGCTGTACATGTTCCCTTGCCTGCAGGGACTAAGCTGATCATTGGTGCTTGTGAGTATATGCTATCCTCTGTTGCTCTATGTTCTTGATGATTCGTGTGTACACCTATGTGGATAATTCTGTTGAATAAACTGAGTTCACTGGTTAAGCATAAAGAACCACTGGCGCCCAATTATTGTGCATAGCACATTGTTACAGTTACAGTACACCCTGCCTCCACACCATTGTGAGGGCTTCATCCCTGAGAGAAAAGGTCTCATCCGGAGCACAAATATATACAGTATAGAATAAGCTCTTAGTAGAGACGGTGCCACTCATTTTACTCAATTTATGCTACATAGTATTTTGATATTGGTTTGATATTGATATCCATTTATTCATTTACATACTTTAATCATTGGCCCATTGACCACTTTCTGACACACTTTAAAATCGTGTTTGTTTAGGGGCGGATCTTCCTATTTGGCCTTCAGTTGCTGACCCAGTTGGATGTGAGAGAGAGGGACAGCCGTACTGATGAGGGATTTAGGCAAAGTCTTCTCCCTGATCCATTTCTGCTGTATGGGATCTGTACCACATGGGTCACTCAAACCCTAGGGATGTCCCTTCAACTCCCCTAGCTGTCTCCACATGGTATTACCTTGTACTGACTCTGGGCCAAACTGTCCTGACATTTGCCATTTGTGATGCACAGCCTGAGTAGATTTGTGAGTATTAATCCTGTGGAACATTGTATTGTACAATAAAATCTGTTCTGTTTGTTTGCTGCAAGAATCTCCTGGTGTCCTTGTTTGTTTTTTAAACACGGTAGCCTCAGTGAGTTGCAGTTCTACTACACCTGCCCTTCATTCCTTCCATATAGAGAAGACCCATTCCTGTGTAAAAGGGCTGAACTCCACGGTGAAAGCTGGTCCCATGCGATGCACTGAGAGGAAACGCATGCGACGAGATGGGTGCACCGCATATAAGGTGAGTTTAAAATCATGAAATAATAACAAATGGAAACCAATCACAAATTGAATATCACTTTCATACTAAAAGTTAATTTAAATGTGAACTACCCCTTTTAACAATATATGGACGTCATACCTTGAAAATTGCTTTTCCATTTTTTCTGAAATAAAGACCTTTTTCAATTACAATTCTATTTTAGATTTGTTACCATTTTTTGTAATATTGAAGTTTAAAGTTTAATTTTTCACCTTCATTTGTCTTTCTAAAGCAGTTGGGGTGGGTCAATGACTCTGTATGTAAACTGTTCTAAACTGATACATTAGTTGATACATTCCTTAACTCAGAATCCCTGAGTTTCATTAAAGGCAGCTGTTAGAATTGATACAATAGTTGCTAATACTCCAGAGATGCTGCTGAGAAATGCATCTAATGGGGTAAATTGTAACAGTTCAGAATCTGCACCTGAATTACTGAGCTGCCAGACTCAAACATGAACATTAAGGGGCAGATTTATCAAGGATCGAATTTCAAAATAATGGGAACTCCCATTACTTCAAAATTTGAATAAAAAAAGACCAACTGAAATTTATCAAAAAAATCTAAAGTTTTTTTTTTTCCAGGTAAATAGACCGTTTTTGGTCAAATTAGAATTGTACAAATTGAAGTAACATCTCAATCGATCAAATTTGATTCAATGTTTTTCCAAAAAAAAATTAGATTTTTCAAAGTCCAACAATTGACTCCAAATAGGTTCTAGGAGGTCCCCCATAGGCTAAAAGAGCAATTTGGCAAATTGGCGAATTGTTGAAGTCGAATTTTTAAAGAGACATGATAAATAAATTTCGATATTCACATTTTCAAATTTTTTTCAAATTCAAATCGAATTTGAACTATTCCCTAATCAAAGTACACAAAAGTTAGCTCGAAATTCAAATTTTCACTTCAACCCTTAATAAATCAGCCCCTAAACCTTAAACTTCAATTTTGGAAAAAACTGCAAAATATAAAAAATGGAAAGCAATTTTGGTGAATAGTGATGAGCAAATCTGTTTTGCTTAACCAAAAAATCTGTGAAACTGCGAAAGAAATTTTTGAAAACTCTTTAAACTCAGACATTTTTTTACGAGTGCAACAATTTTTCACACTCCAAATGCATTAAAGTCAATGGAAGTATTTTCTTATGGCGACTTTTTGTCTCTGTGACTTTTGTCGCTGCAAATTTTTGCTGCAGTGTCATAAAAATAAGTGCAGATGGCAAAATGCCGAATTTTAATGCAAATCCATGGCTGGAAAAAAATTCTTATCCCTACCAGTGAACAATCAACTGAACTGCAAGGTGAACAACCCCTTTAAATGAAATTACCATTCTAATGGTTTGCCCATGTGTACTACAAACAAATAGAAGATTATTGAATCCAATATTCAAACTAACCTGGACCAATCTATTTCAACACTTGTTTAATTTCTATGAGCTACTAAGCAAAGTTAACTTTGCCCTTATTATTCTCACACAGTCATAGTAACACAAAGCCCGAAGCCTTTGTTTTGTTATGTTTACTGGCGAGAAGTAAAAGTTATATTCATACAAAAGCACAAATGTCCCTGGTCAGATACAATTTTCTCTTATTTCATGTAATATAATTACCACATTTGTTTAAAAAATGAACAGCTTTTACTAGGAAGACAGATAAAAAGATACACATTTCAAAGCATTGATTTAAAATTAGCCCTGGAGTATCTTTTTTTTTCTACTTTAATCACAGAGGAAGTCTGAAATGAGATTGCCGTTGCATTGTTCCCTCTACCTGTAACTTGATTACTTTATTTTCTAATAGAGAAGGATTGTTACTGATCACTGGGTCTTACAGTCTTTGATGATTTGCAATTAAGTTGAAACCTAGTTGAAAAAAAAAATGTTGGATTTAAGTTGTACTTGACTTTCATTAGCATCTAAATACAAAGTCAATAGGGAAGCAAGATAACAATGAACAGTTCCAGTGTCTCAAATGCATCTACATTAATTACGGAATGCACTGGGATAAAATAAAGCCTTTGAACCCGATGAATTCACTCTCTCACTGTCTGTCTCATTCTCTCTCTTCTTTCCTTTTTAGCATGACTATTTTTATCTTTCTAAACTTTATTTAATTACCAACAAGCCTATATTGATCACCTCTGCATTGTACCACAGTTGTTATTTTTATATAATTTACTAATAAAGAGTAATTTAAAAAAACAGGTGTGTTTTGTTTTAATTGACAGCTAAATGTGGCACATTAAAGTACAATAATCTGTACATAGAGGAGTTTTTTCATTTCAAATAGGCATTGGGAGTGAGTGGTAGGTAAGTGGTATTAATATAGCATCTGTGAGGAAGAGTCACCGTGGGGGTCGGCGGGGATGCCCACCACACTCCAAGCGGGGATGCCCGCCATGTCAGTCTTTGGCGGTGGTTTCCTAGGGCGCGCGCGGCACACCTCCTTGTAATTTAAAGGCGCAGGCGCGCTGGCGTGATTACGTCAGCGCGCAATGGCGTGAAATTCAAATGGTATTTAAAGGTACAGTTTCTTTTTCACACTGCCCGTGATAGGATTTGTTTCCTGGTGCTGTTAGCTGTTGCTATTCTGTTTGAACCTGATTCTGATTACCTGTTTTGACCCCTGGCTGGCTTTTGACGATTCTACATTCTGTATCCTGACCCCTTGCCTGATTATCGACTCCAATTCTGCTTTACCCTCTGATTGACTACCTGGTTTGACCCTTGCCTGCCTGATTATGATTGACATCTGACTGCCTCGACCCGGCCTGTTTTGACGAAGATTCTGGTTTCCTGTTTTGTACCGTGACCCTCGGCCTTAAGACTCTAGCTAAACAGTCGTGCCCCTCTTTTTATCCAGAATCTCTAGCCTTGCACCTCTCGTTTAAGTCCTGGTGGCATCCAAGTAGCTGAGGTCTCCTCCTGAGGCCAAAGGCAGTCACACCACAGGTGAAGCACGAGCTGAGACCAGGGTGCTTGGCATTTGTTCTAGTGTTTGGGTGCCGACCGTTACAGCATCATATTGTGTTCATACTTATTACTACAATGCACTTCATAATCATTCTTTAATGTTGGCAATATATATTTATAAACCAATATTTTCTATTGAAGTCACAAACAATGTTGAAGTAGTTATTGTCATAAAATAAATTTAGAGAAAGAAGGAAAATATTTCCTAAATCCCACTATTTCAATAGCACAGAGTTATTATTTTAAATACCAGTTATAGATCAAGAACGTCATATATAGTAATAAGTGTTGGTTGTGCTGCATTAATTTGTTTGTGATGAATAATAACAAAACTGCCCCATTTAGATTTGCAGAAAAAAAATCACAAAACTGCAAAAAATGTAAGAATTGCAAAAATTCTTAAAAATTCAAAGAGCGTTTTTCTAGAATTTTTTTTATAATTCTATATTTAGGATTTTAACAAGGGAGAAGGAAGGGGTACAGAAGTAAAAGGTAAAGAGTTTGGAAAGGATAAGGTATACATGTAATAAACAAAATCAGAATCGTAATATTCAAGGCAAGTCTGAGAACAGCCAAAAAATAAATCTCCCAGCCCTAGTTATGAATTAAGTTTCAAAATGGATAATACATAACATAGCTTTAAGAAGGGGTTGTTTTTTTCAGTGTCTAAACCCAGTATTGCTCCCAGGCTGAATATTATATTAGTGATCTTCATATTTCACACCACAGTGGTTAGGCTCTAAAGAGTAATGTAGTACACCTTACCTATGTTTTGACATTTCAAGAATTATTGTGATATATCGCGGCCCTAAGCTTTCGTTTACTAAAAGTAGCCATACAAGAATATATGTGCAGGAAGAAGAAGTGCAAAGATGACCCTTGGCAGATAGCATAGTCAAAGGATTATTTTTATTAAACTTGGGACATAGGAAGTGTAGAAGTCAATAACTGTGGAGATTCAGGTAGTAATTGAAATGATAAGAACGAAAATTAAATATATTAATATTAAGTAATTGAATTTGTGATGAAATAAATATTAACATGGAATTTGTGATGAAATAAACATTGACATGCAATTTTATAATATTTAATTCAAATTTAGAGTTTATGGGAGTTAAAGTCCCATAAAATCGAAATTAGTAAAAAAAAAACTATTTGAAAAAAAAAAAACCTAAACCATAAAAAATATATTTTTAAAAAAAAACTATTAAAAAATTAAATTTTTTAAATGCGGGTGAAAAGGATCAAGCTGCAAACCAAAAAAAAATGTATTTTTTTTAAAAAATAAAATGTTTATTTTTTTTTCAAAAATCCACCAAACGACTCCGTAGGAGGTCCCGCATAGGCTAAAACACAAATTCAGGTTTTCGATAGAAAATAGTCTAAATTGAATTCTTAATGGGACAGTACATGATACATTTTGCCATTCAAATTTTCAATTTTTTTTTTAAACTCAAATCGAATTTGGACTATTCCCTAGTCAAACTATACTAAAATAAACTAGAAACTCAAATTAAAAAAATCGAATTTTTAATTCGACCTTTGATAAACCTTAGTGACTAAATATGTAATAAACGATATGTAATATGTAAATGTTTTTGAACACAACTGTTGGCAGTTGTAGTGATGCAAATATGGTTCAATATGTAAAATGAAATTGGTGATCGCTAACTTATAACAATGCCTAACATTCTACTATAACTTTTCATAATGTAACTCTTAAATATTCAAAGAAACACAAAAGTCTTGAGTTGAATATCTGATACATTAATTATGTATGTGCTTCACAGATGTATAATAGTCATAATAGAGTTTACTATTACTAATGAATTCCACCTACAGTCACAAACCTGGGACCATTATTTATAAACTTGATAAATAAGAATTCATTGCTAAGAGATCAATTATGTGTAGAAAAAGCAAATGCTATTATCACTAGCTTGTGCATTATACTCATTCTTGTGAATAGTGCTATTATTATAATATCGTTTGAATAGCTTATTTATGAAGGACATACTATTACAGGGCTATGGAATAAAAAATGTGACAAATCAACAGCAAACAGGCAAACTGCATGTGTTGAGGGCAGAAGAAATACATACAAAATATGTTTCTTAAAAAAGAATCAATATATATCAGATAATGCATGCCAAACTGAGTTAGAGTAGGGCAAACATGGATACCGAAGTAATTAAAAGATATCTGCAGGATCATGGGATAGCTTGAAGTTATTATTATAATTACGTATTTAGAAAAGCACCAACATTTGACAATAAATGGGTTTATACACTGAACATACCAAGTACAAACCATAACAAATACAGATGTTGTAAGTGATGGGTCATCCAATGGGGATGGGAAGGGGATGGGAAGCTCTCTGAAGTAGGTAGATCTTAAAACTTCTAGTATGTTTAGAGCCAGGTCTGAGTCTAAGGTTGGTTAAAGCTTTGCCAAAAGACAAGCCCTGTGTATACAGACTGCCAGGGAACCAGGCTGTGAATGTGTATCTTTATGTTATGTACTGTTGCACTGTTAATAAAACAGATGGATTTCTGTTACCCTGGATCTTGTTGCCTATTGCTTTGAAAGTTATTGCTAAAGCTATAATTTGAATGAATTCCTACATATGGTACATTGAATGTGGCATGGTCTTAAGGAAACAGACATTTGTTTAGGCTTTACCAGTTCATGGAGGAATTAATAAATCAGCTGACTCAGGATATTATTATCCAACGGTAACTAATGGGCAATCACTGGATGGATCTGAAATCACAGCAAGAAACCAATAGATTACTTATTACTCAAGTCAATGCACAGGCAGAACTAGCAAAGCTGCATTGGTACAGCAACATCAGATTAACTGCTATTTACAAAAAAAAACAGGCCATGGCTGGAAAACAATTGGAGTGGTACTGGATTGGGCCAGGTATCAACAACTGCTCACAAAGACATAGAGAAGTCTCTACAAAGATGACCTCAGACATACTTAATGGTGTTTGAATGAGTGGAAGAGAGAGAAAGGTTACCGATAGAGCAGTGGGCTGAGGGATTGCACCCACAGTCATGCACACTTACAATCCAAGTAGGGCTGGGGGTTGATATTACTATGTGATCCCAACTTGATCTTTTACTATGGTCCTTCCAGTAAGATGCCAGATGAATGACCTGCTTTACCTGATAAAGAAACTAGCTACAACCCAAGGAATCAACACCTACCCAGATCATCAAAAGAGTTGCGTTGGACAAATACATCAGGTCTCTTCCTGCGAAGATCCAGCAATGATTAGACAAGGAGACCCCAAAGATAGAGAAGCTTGGCAGAAATGCACAAAGTTACAGAGGATTTACTTGAGTGAATTCCCATGGGGTCTTTACAAGGATCTTCTAAATAAGGATTTACATTTTTTTGCAATGTAGGTAAGGTCAAGAAAGTGTGTAAAATTATATATCAGTAGAAACACATATATAGAAAGAGAAATTATAGATAGCGATAGATAGATGATAGATAGATAGATAGATAGAACAGGAGCAGGAAATAGAATTTCCCATTTCTCTTAATATTTTGGTGGCAGCATTCAAGAAGAGAGTATATTTCTCGCTGTTTCGCGAATTTCTCGGGAAATTCGCAAATTTTTCAGCGAAGCGAAACCTCGCAAATTCGCCCATCACTACTCACAGTCTGATGTTTTGTTTTATACCTCTTAATGAAATGTTCCTAATTTAAAACCCAAATAATCTTATCTACAATAAACTAACTGTAGTCATAATTGTTTTTGTGCAGACTAATGTATACATATTTTATGTATTTCCTGAATGTTCAGCTAGAATTTTACAAGAGAGTCGCATTCTTATTAGAAGGAAGCTGTTTCATGTTGCATTTATCAGAACAACGTGGAGCATGCAAAGCATTTTCTAAATCTTGCTACTGTTGGACTTGGCCAGGGTATAATTATATGGTGTTCTTTCTAACGATATTAAGGGCAGATTTATTAAGGGTCAAAGATTTTTTTGGTCAAATCTCTCGATTTCGAATTGTGAATGATCCAAACTCGATTTGAGTTTTAATTCAAATTAAAATGTTCGAGATTTATCATACTCTGGCCCTTTAAGAACTTGAATTCAACTATTCACCACCTAAACTCTGCCAAATACTGTATAAGTCAATGGAAGAGGTCCAGGGATAAATGAGGTGAAGTTTTTAGCCTTTTTGAATTTGAATCAGGTTTTTTCAAATTAAAATTATGTTTTTATAATTCAAATCAAATTCGATTTGAGCTTTTGGATCGGTAAAATTCAACCAAGTTTTAACAACTCGATTTTATTTTATTCTATATACATTTCAATTAGTCGAATTTCAAATTCATGGGAGTTTAGGGGAGTTTTAAAAAACTCACATGAATTTGAAATTCAACCCTTGATTAATGCGCCTCCCTGTATTATTTTATGAAAATCATTTGTAGTTGGTGCTGTCCATGCTATTGGCACAGATAACATTGTTTCTGTTCATAACGCACCAAGTTGTCTACAACTCACAGAATTAGTTTCAATGTTAGAAATTGTAAAATGATAATGAAATTACAGAAGTAAGAGGGTTGTTATTTAAATATTCTATGACTGCAGGTAAGAATAACAAATGCCCCCTTTTCTAATTGCCCAATTAAAGACTCAGAGGCTAACTTGTGAATGAAGGTCGGTCACAGCTTTATTATCATGTTTTATTCAAATGATCCTTGCACATTTATAAACACATATTTCTATAACCCACTTAACCCTTTATTATATAACCATTTTTTAGTCCAAAACAAAAACACCAATGCTGGCCATTGCGAGAGCAATGGGCATGTGAGAACAATTCTTTATCCATATAATGCTAAGGCAACGATCAAAACTTTCCACTGTGACAATCTCTTTGCAGAACAGTAAACATAGTAATACATTAACTGAGTAACATAAAGTGCATCTGCAGTGCTTCAGAAACTACACACAGTGACGCTCTTAGAGTGGTGAAAGGCTTTTTTAGCGTAATTTATGGTGGGTGGGATGCTGCTGTCCCCACGCTTCCCTATCTGGCGCTCGTTGCATAGAGGAGGGGGGCAGGAAGTGATGCTGCGCTCCCCTTGTCCCATGCTTTTTCAGTGCAAGCAGTGCCTGGAGATGGCGTCACCAGGCGGAATCGCGTGGGGCGGAAGCAGGTAAGGTTGCTTTCTCTCTTTGCAGTCATGTCGCACCAGCTAGAATAAATATTATTTTTTTTCTGTTCAATGTCTTGCTTTTAAATGATCATGCATAAATGTAGGTTATACTGAAAAGTATGGTTTACTATTTGGGGGCCCATTTATTAATGTTTGAATTTTAGTGGTATTATAGCTTTTTGAAACCACAAATAAACTAGTTTCTATGAATGTCAGTTATTTTTCAAAAGAGCTTGTTGCACAATAACTATGACTTTTGCATATTGTTGCACAAAAACCAGCGTCAAAAACACCCAGAAACCTCAAGAACCACAAAGCAAAGAAAGATCTTCCAATTGTTAAAGGGACATCTGCCATTGACTTCCACAGGTTTTAGCTGGCGTATTTTTGGATTTGGAATTCCCTATGTTTTGTCACATAATAAATCCCAGAAAAGTCACTCTTTTGATGTCTGTGACTTTTTTGGGTTTTTTGGCTACAAAATGCCCAACCCGAAAAAGTCTCAGTTTAGTAAATCAGCCTCTTACTTTACATAAAGTAAAATAATAGGTTAAGCAAACGTTTGCACCTCTTTTTCCGATGAAATTTGCAGTTTTGACAGCGGCAAAAGTTTTACAACTCCTGTTTTTTTGTGTGTGTTCTGGAACATAAGTAGGAAAAAGAGCCAGTGTTGTTATTAGAATTTCTCCATTTGTTTTGCAAGAAAGAAAGTTTTTTTCAAAAAATTTTTAGGAAAGAATTTTAACTTGTTTACAAAAACATTTCTTTTGCAGTGGAAAAACAATAAAACACTGGGGCTTATTCATAAACTTCACACAGCACAGAATGGTACATACAGTGAACATATTTGCCCTGTGCATGTTCATATTTATAAAGCTTGATAACATTGGTGTATTTAATGTGCAAACAGAATTGCAACTTTTTATTCATTCTGTGAATGTTCTTAAGAGATTGCAAATATTTATGTACACACTGTGTTCAAGTTACTACATGACTAGGGTGACAGAGAAAATATTGACTAAACAGTTGAAAATCGCAAATTTAAATTACTGTCAACACTATGGGGGTTATTCCCTAAACTCCAAATGTATCTCATATTTTATTTTAAAAAAAACCATGACCAAACTCCTTTGCCCAATTTAGCTTATTTATTAATAAAAAAAATAAATTTAATCAGATCACAGAAAAACTCAATAAAATCATATGAAACCCCAAATTGCTCAAATTGTTTGGACTTTTTCCAGGATTGCAAAATGTTTTCAATTTTTAAAAACCCAGTACACACCATGAAAACTTTAAATTGAGATAGGTACCTCTCCCATTGACTGATAAAGGACCTTGACAGGTCTGAGTTGGTAAATTTTTGGATTCAGGCTTTTTGCAGCAGGGGTATAATAAATCTCAAAAAAGTTTTTTTTTTTCAAGTTTTTAGTTAATAAACAACCCCCTAAATTTGTGCACAATGACCTTGCACAGGAGCGACACTCATGTAAACACCCATCTCATTTGCCATTTGCAAATATTTGTGCATAAAGCGCATTTCACCAGAATTAACTAAAAAAAGCAAAGTGAATTTCACAGCAGTAAAATGTTTTAGCGGCCCATTTATTAAACCTTTAATTTATCTGGTTGAGGTTTTTAAATGGAAAACTTTAATTTTTTGATATTTATTATACTCCAAAGCTGCTAAAAATCTGAAAATACTCCATCTCAAACCAGTCGAGGTCATGTAGAAGTCAATAACAGTTTTCGCAGTGTCACTTCTATAAAGTTGAGTAGTGATGGGTGAATTTGCGCCGTTTCGCTTCGCCAGAAAATTTGTGAATTTTGCGCGAAATGGCGAAAAATTCGCAAAACGGCACCGGCGTCTCGTTTTTGATGTTTTTTCGAATAAATTCGCAAAAAATAATTTCCCCGGCAAATTTTTTCGGGCAACTTTTCGCGGACGTTTCGCCAATTTATTCGCTTGCGGCGAATTGCGGAAATTAGCCACAAATTCAGCCTGGCGAATAAATTCGCCCATCACTAAAGTTGAGTGTTCATAGTGTGAATCATACAATACGAATTGATGCTCCATTCTGTAGAGACGTTTTGTTGCTCCAACTTTTTCGAGAAAAATTATTGATAAATGAGTTCATTTCGTGGCAGGGAGTTTGGTCATCTTTGTTTTCATAAAAAACTGAGATAATTTGGAGTTTTAGTTTCTAATTAAAGATCGCAAGCAATGTTTAAAATGGTGTTTTTGTGAATGTTTAGCGCTGCTGAATATTACATCACTTAGCAAAGGTTAGCATTAACACCTGCTTTAGAGTTTCATTAGCTATTTTGTCTCTAAAAACGCTTGGCGATTGTGAAATTTTATTACATACACTGTGAATATTCGCAAAAGCCATTTGATTGCAAACTTTGTGAGAAAGTCATTTAGGTCTGTAATTGGTCAAAAACAAACATGGTTTCTAACATAAGCAATAGTCTTCGCAAACGTTTTTTTGTGCTAACCAAACCAATGACATTCCCCCATAGGTGTTTAAGAAAAAAACATGGGCAATACAACCATTTGCAAATTAATATGCTCAGTGCAAATGTTATAAATGACTCCCACTGATTCCAATGCATTAGGCAAAATTTTGCTGAAATTTTGCAATTTTTGTGAATTCTTTCATGGTTTCACATTTTTTTCAGCCAAAATAAACAGATTGGTTTAGCTCATCACTAAATAAGACATGCGGGCATATATTATACAGTACAAAAAGTCTTAACAATAGACATATTCTTCATATATTCTTCAATATGCTATCTATATAAGAGACTTATGCTATCTATGTACCTTCTATTCGAAATTTATGTAGAGTGATTCATATCAGGCAATATGGCAACTCCTACTTAAATACACATTCTTCAATATGCTATATATATGTGTAAAGAATTATTGTTCTCTTTTAAAATAAGCTTATAAGATTTTTATTTAAGGGAAATCTATTTTACCTTATGATAAAGAGGGTATGCTTTCAAAATCATTTTTTTGACTAAAGTGTTATTATGTCATGTATATACAGTATTTAGAGGCATATATATACCTGATGTATACTTAGTATGTTCATGTTCATTATGTACATACAGGTATGTGCTGAAATTAATGTGGTAGTTATTTGCATTCAAGTATTTATCAACATGAGCATTTGACCATTATTTCTTGGAACAGCTGGAGTTTGCCTTTCCAGAAAGCTACACATATAGAGCAGGATTCAATGAGAAAAATGGACAAAAAGGTAGACCCTGCAGTGGAGAATAGATAAGTGTTGGCCACAACAAAAGAAGTCTTTATATAGACCAAGGAACATTGTGCACCTGCCCTGTGTCTGATTAATAAATATAGAATGTTATATACCATCTAACCACACATGTTCTGAGGCTAATCTTGTTTTTGCCTAGGCAGGACTACATCCTTTTTTTGTATTATAAAAGGTCACATTATGAAAAGGCAGTCAATGGCACATCTTTATGTTCCATTAATGATGATATTAATAAACACACTTCATTACTTGCCACTTACAACAGACATAAGATCTTCACAAATTAGAAGGATTCAGCCACAGCCTGGAGTGGTGGTGTCACAGGCACAAGAAGGACCTTGAGACTCTCAAGGAAATGACCCATTAAAAACAATAACATCTTGTCTAGGTTTGTGCTATGTCCACTAATTCTCTTCCATTTCTTGGATGATTACAGGAAGACAATTAATTAAAGTAGCAAATTATATTGTTTTTGCTAAATAAATCTAATACATTTGACCAAACATTGCCTTTTCACATATCATATATATTTTGTTTTGATCATATATTTTATTTACACAAGAAGCACTAAACATTCTGTTTGCCTTTTTGTTATGTCATCTCCTGCGGCCAGAACTTGGCTGGTACCAATTTTAACATGTTGCATGACAATCCAAAGCATGGTTCTATTCTATGCAAAACCAATTTGGGGAAGAACCAAGAAGCAGGAAATCAAGCCTACTGAGCTAATTTGGAAAGAACGTTATGACATTTTCAGTTTTTAGTTATTTGAGTATGGTATCAGTTATTGGCTAAAAGTATCTAAAAGTAACTTTTAAACATTAGTGTAGATTAAAATGCCATAAGGACAACGATAATTTATTTTGATATTTTGCTATCAATGGGGTTAAGCCATAAAATATACTGACCCCTTTGTCTAGGCACAGTACAACAACCAATTGGCAGGTAGAATTTAAGGGTCACCATTCTATGAATCACAGAACTTTGGCAAATTTAGTGCCTTTCATTATAGATGTGTTTTTTTTTAAATATATGGCTACCTAAGTTGCAGGCAAGAGTCAATATCAATATAACCAAGCAGGATTCACCAGGAATAAACACCCAGGAGCTAATCAAGTTAGACTTACAACAGGCCATGTGATTACTACTGAAGTCCCTTTAAATACAGTACGTTTGAGTTTCTCGTCAAAGCGTTGTGACGTCATCACGCCAGCCCATAAACCTGGATCCTTGTGGACCTTACAGCTGGTTTGAGAAAAATTTTGAAGGTTTTTTTGAAATTAAACTCAGTGTGATAGTAAACTCATGTAGGTTTCCCTAAAGGGGCGGTTCACCTTTAAATTAACTTTTGGTATGTTGCAGAATGGCTAATTCAAAGCAACTTTTCAGTTATAGTTTTTGAATTATTTGCCTTCTTCTTCTGGCTCTTTCCAACTTTCAGATCAAAAAAACAAATGCTCTGTCAGGCTACAAATGTAATATTATTGCTACTTTTATTATTAAGCTTTCTCTTTTCTACGTCATACTAAGGGGGTTATTTATCAAAGTCTGAATTTATCTCAATATTTTCTGCTACAAATTCCGATCAAATCCGCTCTGGTTTTTTACTCTTATTTATTATTACATTTTCGTGAAAACTTGCTTTGAGGGGAAAAAAATCAGATTTTCACAAATGTTTCGGACTTTTTCATCCAATTTTCACGATTTTTTTATAAGTTTCACCCAAAAACTTTGTGGCATTGCCCGAAACCCAGCGCACATCAAAATACCATTGACTTATATGTAACCTCGACAGGTCTGAGATGCCGGATTTTCAAACTCTGACTTTTCCATCCTCGGGGTTTAATAAATTCTGAAAAATTAGTGAAATTTCGTGAAAATCTGAAAGTTTCAAGGAAAAATAGCAAAAATCGGAAATGTTCGCGAAAAATCGCGAAAATCGGAAATTGACGAAAAAGCCGCTTGCATCAATTTTGACGCTGGCGTTAAAGTCAAAGGGCTTCCGAATAGTGTTGACGCATGGCAATTTTAACTCAAGCAACTTTTCGGACGTGCGTCCACAATTTTCACGGGAGATTCAAGAATTTATTCGCCGGCGCAGAAACGCGGAAATTTGCTGCGAATTTGCGCAAGGCGAATTTATTCGGCCATCACTACTTGTAATACAATTAAATTGACAGCAGAGCCTGGATAACATATAAGAGGATGGGAGAACAAAACATGCTAATCATGTAAAGGAAGCTCATCAATGGGAATATAATTATAAATTCTTGTTTTATTTTTTCAATAAAACAATATAATTAGGGCTCTTACACACGGAAGGTTTTACCTGTGCTTCCCTGCATTGTGCTTTCTTCCATTCAGCCACAGGGGAGCACAGGAGTAGACGCACTCAATTATTGTGAAGGGGGCTGTACTCACACAGACGCATGTAAGCGGCAAACGCAGGTGGGACGCAGCATGTTGCATTTCACCTGCATTCGGCACATACATGCTGCTGTGTGAGTACAGCCCCCTTCACAATAATTGAGTGCGTCTACTCAACCGCCCGTGTGCAAGAGCCCAAAAAAAAGTGCCTACCTATCCTTTCATAAGACAATAATTTGTCTGATTATGTCTTTTAAATATATTAGATTTACCTGGTGATATGGTTAACCAACACAAAAACACATAAATGAAGAACACAGATGAATTAATGCTCATTTTTAAAAAAAATTTACTCAACAGTCTTTCTTTCTTTTTGTTCTTTAAGTTAAAGTTATAGATCAATTGAGAAAGCTATTTACTTGGTAAAATATTATAATTAGATTTAATATATTTATTAGATCTCAGCTTGTGGTTAAAGAGGGCTTCTGCTCTTTCCCTTTTCAAATTTAGAAAACCTGGTCTACATTCCTGTTTGCTATTGATTTTCCTATATTTCATTAGAAAATCAATACCTATAGCAAACGGTATGCTAGATTCAAGCACTGTAACATACTGAGGGTTTTCAAAATCAAACTGAGCACAGCTTAGCCACCTGTGCAGTCAATTAGAGGAAAATATCTTCTACTTAGGCACAGGACATTCCCATTGATTTCAATTGATTCTCTTAGTCCTGTGAAAAGACAATCAATGAGATAAAGAAGTTTAATGTTACCGCTGAAATTTAATAAACCACAAAGACAGGGAGGAAATCACTGATTCTTGACAAGGAATGTTGAATCTTAGGGTAGGACTCCCCGAGCGATTTTGTCACAATCCGACGAGACAAAAATAAGGTAAGAGATAGAATTGTTGTATGGTGTTGCAGCGTTGATCCGGCGTGATCCGGAGCGACACGACTGTCGTCTGCTCGCTGCATCTGCATCCGACAGTCAAGGTGCGTCGGCTCAACGCTGCAACACCATGCGACAATTCTATCTCTTACCTTATTTTTCTCTCATGCGTTTTGTCGCAGCGCGTCGGATCGCGACAAAATCGTTTGTGGAGTCCTACCCTTATTAATAAATATGAATATCTTACCTCACCTGTCAAGTAATCAGTCACCAAGGAGGGTCTCTCAAAATTAAGTGTGATCACAAAATTTACTAATAAACAAATGTTAGTGAGTCCTAAGAGATGCAAATACCCCCCCACCCCAAAAAAATTGGGGTGGGGGAGACATAGCACTGGTGGAATACTAAATCACAGAAACTATTGACAGGAGCTGTCTTAGTGAAGGTTTCTCTTTTTCAAATAGAACCCACCAGAGCACCACCTGTCATTTTCGAAAGCGAAGTCAGTTTTGCAACCAGCCGTGAATGACAAATACAGCTTTATATGGAACACAAGGGCATATTATGTGCTATTGTAAGGTCAGCTAAGTGCTAATTTATCTGGCTTGTTCTCTTTAGCAAACACATGCAAAATCATAAAATAATCCATCTAATTATGTAGCTATTTAGGAGAAAAACAAAGTGAGGCGTGTTTTTGTGTATGTGATATAGTAGCTACATCTTTTTGCAAAAGATTTCTTTAAAAAAAAACTAAAGAACAAAAAATGTCTGGCAGCTCAATTTTAGAACAAATCAACTTTTACATTTTTTTTCTATGTAAAAACCCAGCTGTGTAAATAAATTGACATGTACAATGTGCTGCTAGTGACTAGTCCAATTTGTTTAATTCTTTATTACTATTTGAGTAGTCAGATATTTATAAATAAAAAAATGTATATAGTGTAACATTTGGACTATATATAATATTACTACATTTTATTATGTTGCTTTTTTCCCCCTTTCTTTTTGTATGGCCATTCAGCTGCTCTTCATCATAATTGCTAAGGAAGCCAATTATCGTTTAAATAGGCCTTCTTGAGTACAATTGAGCGTATGGTGGCCAAAATTGCCTGGAATACAAGCCATACACAAAGCCAGTGTAATTTGTAGTATGCAAAACATTGCAAGAGATTAGGAAGGGGAATGTCTCCTACAGACCTAATACTCAATCCCAAGAAATAAGACAAATAAAGACTGCATTGAAGTAATCAACATTTAGGTCTATTTGGAGACCTTTATCAGAAGTTACATTGATCTGCACATTGCAGAGATACTACTGTCTTATAATCATGTAATTCTTTTTATGCTATCGCATTTTGTCCAAGGTTAATTGGCATTATGGTAATTTTGTCATACAGAAAATGTATTTACTGTAAAATGTCATGATTTTTTAAATTTTATTTCCTATTACTATATTTACTAGGGATGAGTACATTTTTAGGGCTGATACAGATGTGCGCAGAAATTCATGTTTTCACGAGAGGCAAAAATTTTTGCAAATTGTTGCAAAGTTTTTTGCCCTTTGTTTGGTTTATTTTTTGTGCAGCAAGAAGAAATTTCCACTAATGCCAATGCATTTTCTACGAGGAAAAAACAACCATTGACTCCAATACATTTGGAAAACATAAGCACAAAGAAAAAAATGCCCACCGATTCAATGCAAGAAAAAATGTGCAGAGCATTAGGTTCAAGAAAAGAAACAGGCAGCAATTAATTCCAATGAATTCAGTGAAATTTCAGTAAATTATTGCAGGCCTCTTCAAACTATATGGGGGTTATAAGA